>NC_000074.6:103897747-104210247 GCF_000001635.26 Mus musculus
ACGAGGCGCAGCGTGTGCTTGCAAATGTTGTGTTAAGCTTCTCAAAGTAGCGAATATGCAACCTGAGACTCCATTTGGAGGCTGTAAATTATTCTTTTCCCCAGCATCCTGAGCACCAATATGCTGCCTTGCCTTTTTAAAGAGATAATTGCTAATTTTTAATAATTTCTTGACAAACTGTTGGTTCTGAGTTAAAGTAGCTCTACCGCTATATACTTGAAGGCAGCAATGAATGCCATTTAAAGAACAAAAGAAAGGCTCCATCGTGCCTCTCCCTTCAGGCTGCATATTTAGCCAGTGGTCAGATCACCCTACATAACCTGACCCATATGCCATATACTATTACAAATCATTCCTTTTTCAAGGAAAAGGCCCTTCAACAGCCAAAAACATCAGTTTCACTTAAAAAATGTATTTTAGAATTTTCTGTCCTCTTGTTCCTTGTGCCGTGATTGTGTGCCTCACCAAGTAGACTAGTGGGCTTTCTATGAAACTTACCATTCCACTTTTTGAAGCCTCTAAGAAGAAATAGGTCCAACCTAAAGTCCTCCTAGTCAGTCTGAGACAGGAGAAACATTGGAAGCATTCATTTGTTTGAGTTGCAGAAGAAGCGGCTGCCTATGTGTGCATACACACGGGAGCCCTGTCAGGGCGTGGACAGGAACTCTGTTCTCATAACCACTATTCGTCCTTCACTAAATCACTGCCACTACACATGTTGGCTTGCCCATCTGGCTCCTGCTACCATCCTGAGATTGGGCAGCCTAAATAAACTGGGCAGTACCTCCAAGAACCCTTGGAATCTAGTCCCACATATGCAGTGAATGACATGAGCCATCACGAAGAGAATAGCAACATGTGGCTGTGTGGGGTACACTCTTCTTGGTTGTCAGATTGACTGGATTAAGAAATGCTTATGACAGGCCTGAAAAGATGGCTGAGTGGCGAAGCACACCACCAGCTGGTATTCTAGAAGACCGGGGTTCAATCCCCAGCTCCTACATATAAGTTTGCAGCCATCCCTCTCTAGTTCCAGAAGATCCACAAGCCTCTTCTGGCCTTTGCAAGCACCAGGCAAGCACAGACATTCATGCAGGCCAAACACTCCTAGACAGAAAATGCTTTTTTCAGAGAGAGCTTAATTAGTAAAGCATGCCTCTGAGGGAACTCTGATGGCTTTTCTAGGGAGTCAGTACAATCATCAGGGCTCTGCAGTATATACAATTCCTTAACGGGTTCATAATATGACAGCATCGTTGGGAGGTGATAAAAGGCTCGTGGGGTCTAGCTGGAGGAAAGTCATTGGGCAGGTGTCCCTGGGAACTAGCTCTTATACTGACTTCTTCCAACATCACCATTGTTGCTATTCCCTGTCTACCGTAAAGTAAAAAACAGCCTCTGATACAAGCATAGGACCAAGCAAGCTTAAACTAAAGAACATCCAGAAACCATGAAGCCGTGGTAAATCCTGCCTCTTTTAAGTTCTGTCAAAGACAGGAAACGTAACTAGTGCCATCACGAATGGGATGTGCAATCCGTTCTTTAAAAAACAAACAAACAAACAAACAAACACAGAATTCCATCTTCTTCCCAATGCACAAATAGAATGGCAAACTACTTTTTTCATGACCAAAGTATTAGCCTCTAATGAAATGCAGAGTTCGAGGGCTCAATCACAGCTCCTGGAATCCACCGTGAAGTCCCATGCAAACATCACTCTTCATTACTCTGCCGGACTTTCTTTGAGAGATCTCATTGTCATACGATTTGGACCAGAAGACCTGCGGAATAATATTAAAGCCATAAACTATGTCTGGAGGAACACATGCTGCAGGCACGGAAGACGAGTGCCTGAAAACTGATTATCATGCTCCAAATTTAGTGTCCCCATGTCTAAGTGCGACACACGATGTTAACCATCAAAGTGTTTAGGCATCTTTCATTCCTTGTCAGGAAAATAAAGTTGTCTCCTGTCATGTTGGACAGTCTGAGTATATATCTCATAGCAAAGACAACAAAAATATGTAATTTTATGAGTGCCCGTTCCCATCATTTCAGTCTGAAAGAACTTCAAATTTAAATTAATACACTTGTTCAGCATGTCGTTTTGGAAAACCACAGCTGAGCAGCGAGTGCAGAACAGTCCAGAATACTTTCAGCTTGTCTTACAATTTATTTTTTTTCCCAGTAAGACCAAAGGAGTGAAGAACAGTAGATACTTATCATTTTAAGTCCTGTCCTGTAGACTGAAGGGCCCTCTCTGCCATCACGGTGATTGTTAATCAGCTCCATAAATACAGATTATCTGGAAATATTTTTTTTTGTGTCCTGGAATTTGCAGAGATCTGGTAGGCCAAGCCAAGTGAATCTCCTAATTCTGGGCTTTCGGGGGTTACCTGTGTGACCCTAACTTTATAAGGAGCACATAGAGGACAATGAACCTGTTCTGCTACCAGTTTGCTCTGGCTCTGTGACTTTAAACAAGCCACCCCCATCTCTGAGCCCCCTTCTACCCTCTTCTCTGGAAAAAGAGCTATGGGGCTTGTGATTTCTAATGATCCTTCCTCCTCTCACTGTAGGTGAGCAGACAGACAGACCCCACAGAGCTCACAGAATCACAGAGTCAAAGACTCAGAGAGAGAAACCCCCAATGTTTTCTAAACACAGGCTAGAGAAGAAAGACAGAGCTATCCAACCATGTGTGTTACCTGAAAGCAAGCCAAAGTAGTTTATATACCATGTGTTCTGTGTAGACTCCAAGTCTCTGGAATGTATGGTTCGAAACCCTGGACCAAGCATGCAGTCCTAAAAAAACCAACATCAAGTGTTGGGGAGTGGGGAGCTGGGGAGCAATAGAAGTCTCTCCCAAGTGTCCTGTTCAAACCAGCAAGCACACCTGAGACTCCCTCGGGGAGGAGGGGCTAGGCAATTCCAGGAGTCAGAAGCTCTGAAGGCTTCTCAATGGCAACACT
Source organism: Mus musculus (assembly GCF_000001635.26). Lineage (NCBI taxonomy): Eukaryota > Metazoa > Chordata > Mammalia > Rodentia > Muridae > Mus > Mus musculus. The sequence continues at coordinate 103,900,720 of NC_000074.6, forward strand.
GCCAAAAAATGCTTCCAGAACATTCTCTCTACTCTGTGAGAACAGGTCCCTCTTACCCAGAGAGAGAGATCTGTATGTATATTTATGCTTCCAGTTGTTCCCAGTGTCAGGCTGAGGAACTGAACTGAAGAAAGAAGGCCACTTGCCAGGGTCAGGAAGCTGCTAGGCATCTGAGATAGGGTTCAAAATCAGGACTCCAAACTCTTGGATCCTAGATAAATTGAAGATTTATTAAGATGTTGTTCCAGTGTAGACCGACCTGGATCATTATAGAATGTTCCAGGGATCCTAAATACATGTGTAACCTGTGATCACTTGATCACTATGATAGGAAGTCGTACTGATGCAGTAAATATCCATCATGCCACCAAGAACCTTAAAAGTAGGGATTGAAAGACTAAGTATGGCCCAGGCTCATCATTGTTTTGTTTGGGGGTATTGGGGAGGAGCAGTGGTCAATCTCAGGAGTCTTCTATCTAATTTGCTTAGACAAGGTCTTACACTGAACCTGGATCTTGCCAAGTCAGCTAAAGCAGCTAGCCTGGGAACTCTAGGAATCCTTCTGTCTTCTCCCTCCCAGCCCTGGGGTTACTGGTAAACCCTAATACAATTTGGCTTTATCATGGATACTGGGTATCAGACTTAGGGTGCATGTTTGCACAGTATGCACTTTGCCAACTGAGTCTCATGCTCAGCCTATCTTTGAGGCACAGCTAGAGATGGAATAAGCCCCTTTCCCCAGAGGAATATAGTTCCTATCACAGGGTGTGATCAAAAAGGCCTTCCCCAAATGCCAGTGGGATGTCTGCCTCTGCCTGGGGTCTCTGACCTTTCAGTCTGCTCCACATTATTCCCCAGCCTCAGGCGTGACCCGTTCCCATGTGTACCCACTCTGCCTACCAGAATTTCCCAGTCCTCAATTATTGTTCCCTCAGCCAAATCAGCCATGTGCCCTTTCTACAGTGAGGGCTTTTGAACTGCTTTGTATAGACCATGTCATACACCTCCATCAGTCAGGCCTCCAGCAGGCTCAGAAACCCTTTCTCTACCTTCCCATGTCACCAATAATGTATCTTCCTCTTTCTGTATCTCTCTTTGGTGATTCTCCAGTAGCACTGACCCCCACCCCACCCCCATAGTGAGCATCATGTTACTTCCAAGTACAGCCTGTTGGATGGGTTAATATAACAGACACTGGATGACTTTCAGCACTCTTCAGCCAGACTGACCACCTTCCTGATACCCAGGAAAAGGGGGGATGGAGTGATTCATGTCCTATCCGGCTTGACCACCCTGGAAGCTCTAACCAGAAGGATGGAACTCTCCCCACTATGCCAAAAAGCTCTTGGTTGATAAGGACAAAGCACAGGGAAAAAAAACAAGGGAGGAATGGGTTACTTCGGCCCACTTTGAGAAGGACTTTGATTCATCATGTGAAGAAGGCATGGCAGTCTGTGGTCGTGGGAATACTCAGCAATGTGTGTTCATAACATGACGGGTCAGAAAACCAAACAGACCAGAATCAAGGACCAGGCTGTCACCGTGGGCCACTTCCACCAGCCAGGCTGTGTCTCCCAAAGACCCAGCAACCTTGGAAGCAGCGCCACAAATTGGAGAATTCATTCTCAAAATTTGAACCCATGAGAGACATTTCACATTCAAACCACACTGGTAACCAGGTCATGTTTGAAGCTAAAGCCATAAAGCTAGATGACCATATGACTTTATTTTAGTCTCAGAAAAAAAAAAAAAAAAAAACTCAGGAAGCTTATAGGCCCATCTGGGCTTGGATATCACAAAAGTCAGTGATGTTTTCAAAAGCAAATGGTTTCCAGATTCTCCAGGGCACAGAGAGGCTTACAGATATCTAACCATTGGAACCTCGTCCCTCATGAGACTAAGCTGCCTTCCTGCCCATCCCACTCCCACCTCTTGCCTCCCTCCAAGTCTCTGCTGCTACCAAACTGATGATAATCCTCTGGCCCTAGGCCTCAGGACCAGATGGCTAGGATTTCTCTAGGAGGATGCATTCCCCCTCCCTCCTCCAGGTGGGAATGTGAAGGCCTGGCTCTTGGTGAAGAACAACTTCAGGCTGAGGCCAACAGCCCATAATATAAATCAGAGAGATTTGTATGGAAAGCTTTCCAGTCCTCCCAAGACTGACTGACTCTGTTCACATGTCTTCTTCAGTCCAGTCATCCCATGGAAACCCATGTGTCTCACTCAGTAAAGTGCTTGTCACCCAGGCATGAAGACAGAAGCTCCACTCCTCAGTACCTACATCCAAGCTAGGTGTGTGTGGCAGCACATGCCTGCCATCCTAGTGCCGGGGAGACAGAGACAGGAGGGTATCTGGAGCCTACTGGACAGCTAGGCTTGCTGACACGTGAGCACCAAGTTCCGTCAGAGACTTTATCTCAGAAAGATAAGGTGGAGAAGGCTAGATTACACCCATATCCAATATGCCTGCCCACATGCACATGTGTAAATGAACACACACACACAGAGTGAACTCTAACACAATATAATCATGGTGGAAACTCATGACATATTGACTCATCAATAATTAAGACTATGCCATTTGAGAATTTCATTTAATTCTCCCAGTATGTATTGAGAAAAATGTGATAGGCCTGCCCTTGTGTCATGCATGGAGCCTGAGACCCAGAGATGAAAACACTGTCTCCTGACCAGATACCTTCTCTACATTACCAACAGTTACATCCTTTTGTCTCTCTACAGTACCAGAGGCAGGGCCTACAACTACCAGGAACTCAGTACATTCATGTTTAACTCAGCTCACTTTACTCTCAACCTACCAGTAAGACCAAGAAAAGATGACTCTCAGAGTTGGTGGTGATGTCATTGAGAGGGCAAAGGACAAGGCATTCTGACTAAGGAGCACTTTGGACATTCAATTAAGGCCCTGTGTGAACATTTGCATGTCTCAAGAATAGAGCCAGCAGTATGCCTTCTTGGACCTAGACACTGAGACGAACCTTAGCGATCACAGTAAGCAGCCAAGTGGCAGAAGAATGTTTTGAACCACAGCTGTCTGAAATAAAAACCCCTCTGTCACCTCCTACAGGAAGTGAGAGCTAGTGGCCATCACTCTTCCCTCGGCCAGGTCTCTTCCATCCCATGTCACAGTTCTGATGTTAGTCACTGCCATCTTGCCACCCAGCTGCTCTAAAACCGTGCTATTTTGATACCAGAAAACATCTATCTGTAACTTACACCTTACCACCGTAAATGAGTGTGAGCCAAAACATCAACTCAGTCCAGGATTCTGGAGCTTCCCATCTTCCTCCTAGGATCCTTGAAGCACAGAAGGTGTCCAAGGATGGTCCTTCACGGCAAAGCCCACACAGGAAGCCTGCTGGGGGATTTGGCGGAAGCACAAAGGGACATTTTTCAGGAGGACTGTCTCCAAGAAAGGCAATTGTAAATCCTCATGAACCTCATTGGGACGTCACTTGGAATTTCATGCAGCAGGAAACATGCCTGGCTCACACATTGCAGAGAGACACATTAGGGCTGGGGGTGCGCATGCAAAGGAGCACTGATCTCCCTGAGAAAATGCACAGCTGCAGCCTGGCCCCAGATCTGTGCAATCATCCCAAGACACCCCAGGTCTTCCAGCCATAGGAAGAAAGCAGAGGACCTGTGAGCACTAATGGCTTCCTGTGCAAGGGATCATGAACTCCTCTGCCTCTCGTCTCCCTACTCACCTGCCAAAGCAGATGGCCATATGTCACCACCCGTGGTCTTGCCACCCAAGGTTGCCCTATGAGTGCCAGTCAGGATTGGATAATTCTGAGGCTACAAGAGCTGACCATCACTCTTAGCAGCTTGCCCCACAGTACACTCAGCTAGGGATTCTACCATTCAGAGGGAAGGCAACAAATGTGTCTGTGGTCCTGAGAGCAACAGCCCAGAGAAACACACTTCCCACATTTAACCAGCCCCAGGAAGATCAGAGTTCAAGCCAGTGGCTTCAACGGGCCAGAAAGATCCAGTCATCAACTTGCCCTGAGACTGCAGGAAAGAGTTGGTGAGCAGCTAAGAGACTGTCCCACTGTCCCAGCAAAAGCAAGAGACTGGTAGAGAATACTCAACGAACACAAAGCCAAGCATGATGACAGAGGCATGCCTGTAACCAATACTTAGGAGGCTGAGGCAGGAGGACTGCTGAGCAATCATTGGCATACTGAATGAGGCTATGTTCAAAGAGAGGAAGGGAAGAAAGGAATAAAGGGGGGAAGTAAGCTAGGGATGGAAAAAGGAGGGAAGAAAGAGAAAATGAAAAGGGAAAGGTAGAGGGGGACAAACAGAAGCTAAGAGCATGCAGGGTATGGCCAAGTTCTTTATGTCTGTTGCTTTATCTATGTGACAAGATAGATGCTACTGAAGGTAGATTTTACAGATGAAAAATTAAACCATCTGAATTCAGAGTACGTGTATAAGGTCAGACAGTCAGTAAGAGATGGATCTGGGGCTCAAATCCAGGATTCCTAGGTTCCCAGAACCATGAGTTTAATTACTTGAATTGTGTGTGTGTGTGTGTGTATGTGTGTGTGTGTGTGTGTGTGTGTGTGTGTGTGTGTTTGTGTGTGTGTATGTATGTATGTACATGGGTATAGATATGGGTACAGGTATGGGTATAGGTACAGGTACAGGTATAGGTAGGTATAGGTATACACACCCATATACAGAATTTTTCTTCATTGTTTGAGACACGGTCTCCCTATCCCAGGCTAACCTTGAACTCTCAATCATGCTGAAGCATCCCTCCCCAATGCTGGAATTAAAGAAATAAGCTGTTTCCACATATATCTTAGGAACATCGAAAATGGCCAGATGGTAATGACAGTGACCCTAAGAAAAAAGTCACAGGCATTGGCTTCTTGCCTTGCCATGGAGCTCCAGCAGACGTAAGACAGTGGCTTCCAGAAAAACAGGATCAGCTCTGCCCACCAAGTGGTGGCTGTGAGGTATGATGCCAGCCAGGTGTGAGGTATTAGTGGACCTCATTCTCAAATGCACCCAGCAAGCGGGTCTTACTCTGCCTGTTTTTGCGGCTCAACGACTTGAGGTTCACAAGTGATTCAAGCACACTTTCGAACTCAGGACCTGTTGGCCTTAATGTAAGGAAAACGCTTACAAGTAGAGGGCAGCGGGATGTTTTAGCTGAGTCCCCGTGCCCAGATGGATCAGCCCTTCTCTTTCCCAGAGCTACAGTGTGTGGCCTATGATAACAAATTAAAGAAAGCCTAGTGGAGGCTTTGTCCCCTTAGGGAAGACATCTCTGCCCCTAGACTGTCCTCTTGAGAAGACAAAATTCTAAATTATTATCAAGCCAAATGACCTGATGGAAACAGAGAGCTTGGGGGCTGAGGATAAATACTATGCCTACCACCTGGAAGCTGTGTGACATTAGGTGACTTGCTTAACCCCTCTGAGGCCTGGTTTCCACAAAATGACAGAGTTGGACTGGATCTTGCTGGGTGTTCACCTCTGGCCATGTTCTCAGAACCAATAGTGTGCTGTTGAACTCAGGCAAAGTCCCTAGATGGAAAAAACGGTGAGAGAAGGGGTGAAATTCCAGGAAGACAGAGGACAGTTAAAGGCTGTAAGAAATGGGGCACACCTCTGACCCCAGCTCTTGGGAGTAGACAGGAGGTTCAATTCAAGGTTGCCATTAGACTTTGTCTCAAAAACAAAAGGCCAACTCCCTGCCCCCAAAAAGAGTGACAAGGGACAGCTGCCTGTTAGGACAGTGCCTACTCCTGTGATTCACTCTTCTACCCATCGAAAGAGCTTTCATTATCCCAAGATAAGGCAGCCATCAAGGCAAGCCATAAAGGCGAGGCTAATCTCCAGGCCTGCAATGGCCACCATCTACCTAACAGAAGCAACCTAAGGTAAAAAGGATTTCTCTTGGCTCACAGTTTCAGGGAACTCTAGTCCTCTGAGCCAGACAAGATGTGGAAGCAGCAGGGGCCTCAACCCAGGTAGGTAGGACTGTGAGACAGCAGGTGACATTGCATCAGTCCAGTCAGGACATAGAGAGAGAGCACATGATGGGATGGAGCTGAGGAAAATATACCCCTAGGGTGCCATCATGGTCAGCTGCACCTCCAGCAAGGCTCCCACCACTTCCTACCTCCTAAAAGTTCTACAACCTCCCAAAACAGTGTCACCAGCCAGGGACCAAGTACTGAAACATGTGAATGTGAGGAGTTTTTTCACATTCAGATTACCAGCAGAGCATGTGAGTTGCCTGTGTTTGGTGTATGAGTGCATACACTAGAGGGATTAACAGCAGAGCCCCAGCGTGATATTTGTGAATGATGGTCAAGTCTTCTTTTCAGTTCTGCCTGATTGTCATCAAAACTACCATAAACATCTGACAGATCCACAAATACAGAAAATGCACAAAAGGGAATGGAACATCCATGACTTAGTTAGGGTCTCAGTGCTGTGAAGAGGCACCATGACCAAGGCAACTCTTATAAGGACAAACATTTAATTGGGGCTGGCTTACAGTTTCAGTTTCAGTATCATTATGATGGCATGCAGGTAGACATGGTGCTGGAATAGGAGCTTCTACATCTTTATCTGCAGGCAGCAAAAAGAGACGGAGTACAGCACTTAGCTTAGATTGAACATATATAACCTCAAAGCCTGCCTCCACAGTGATAGACTTCCTCCAACAAGGCCACACCTCCTAATAGTGCCACTCCTTATGGGCCAAGCATTCAAACATATGAGTCTGTGTGTGTCATACCTATTCAAATCACCATAATCCCCTTCCTACCCATTCTACCTCAAATTGAGGTGGCCTTTAACCAGCTCCTGAGGCAGGAGGATTGTGAGTTCAAGGCTGGTCCTAGAAACTTAATGAGACCTTGTCACAAAATGAAAGAGTGGGAAAAAAGGCTGGTGGCTGAGGAAAGCCCTTGCCCAGTATGTGTGAGGACCTAGGTTCAATCCCCAGTTCTGCAAGATCTATTCATATAGAACACTCACTTCAGCATTTGTACAAATTTTATAGCACCTTTTAACATAAACAGTTGTCTTTCGTTTGTTCTAACTGTGCCAAAGTACTATCCAGCACCAAGGCTGGCCAGCGACTACCCGTTAGGAGTATAGGAGGAGCAGTGACTACCCCACTGAGAGAATAAGAGGAGCAGTGAGTGATGCATTGGGTGGATATAGGGGAGACCATTCTGGGTATTACTGAGCACTTTAACTTTGATAATGAACTAGTGTGGAGCTTGTTCTGTTTCCATGTTTCAGATTCTTTAGCACCAGGCTGTATTTTTTGTTGTAGAAATCGGGAGGTAGTGACCTTTAGAGTCGAGATGACAGATTGCAAACAGAATCTGGGAGGACATTCTACCCCTTTGTGTCCAGGTGGGAAAAGTAGCTGGGAAAGACCTTTTCTTGCCCTGCAGAGCTGAACCCTCAACAGCAAGGTACTTCTGACCTCATAAGTTGCTCTGAGATTATCCCTTTGTTTGCTTCTAGTGAACACACAGTCTGCTGACGCTGACAGATGGCCTTCTCTAACAATGGGGTGGTAAGGGTGAGAAACTAGTTGGCTATGTAGAGACTCCGGGTGGGGGCTCATTAGCATCAAGGGCTGGACTTGCAATCCTGTGACTTCCAGCTTCTGATTTCCCCCAATACACAGCCAAGTCCTTGGGCCCTGAGGGGAGGGTTCAGGGTTGGGGGTGCTCCTCCAGTAGTATGACTCCTCCAGTAGCCATACCAAAACCCAGTACATGACTGCTTCTCCTTGGGTATGTCTGGGAACTTTAGGTCACGTGGTAACAGCTAGAATTTACAGATGGTGTCTGGGCCTCTGAAATGGAATCTTGGAAGGGATGACTAGCAACCTGTTAGGGAGAGAAGGTCAAAGGGAGTACTTTGGTCTGTCGAAGTAATAGAGGCCTGTGAGTGGATCCATTCTGGGCAGAGGAGACAGGAAGTAGGACTCAGGGGTAGAGAAAACTTAGGTAGAATGAGCTAAGAGAGCACATGTCGAGCAGGAGAGGTTATAGAAAAAGAGGAAATCCATACAGCGGAGCAAAGCACCTGACCATGGAGGTACATAGTACAGTAAGACCACCCGGGACCACCCAAAGAGAGGCACTCAGTGTTCCATGTTCACAAATGTTTCCAGAACCGTTGGTCACTTGATATCAAACAAAGGAGGAACATTTACAGCATAGTAATTAGCAAACACTGGGAATTAGAACTCAGATTCTTTTTGTAACAAACTTGCCAGCATAGAGTACAGGAGTCAACACTATTATTACCAGACACCATTAAAAGAGTCAGAGCCTGACAAATACAGAGGCAAATGCTTGCAGCCAACCATTGGACTGAGCGTGGGTCTCCAATGGAGGAGTTAGAGAAAGGACTGAAGGGGTCTCCAACAGAGAAATTAGAGAAAGGACTGAAGGAGCTGAAAGAGTTTGCAACCCCATAGAAAGAACAACAATATCAACCAACCAGGCCCCCAGAACTCCCAGGGACTAAGCCACCAACCAAGGAGTACACATGGCTCCAGCTGCATATATAGCAGAGGATGACCTTGTCAGGCATCAACGGGAGGAGAGGTCCTTGGTTCTATGAAGGTTCGATAGATGCCCCAGTGTAGGGGAATCAAGGGCAGGGAGGCAGGAGTGAGTGGGTGGGTGGAAGAACACCCTTATAGAAGCAGGAAGAGGGAGGATGGAATAGGGATTTTCAGGGAAGGGGGAAACCAAGAAAGGGGATAACATTTGAAATGTAAATAAAGAAAATACTTTGAAAGCAGTCACTCTGAGGCTAGTATGGAGAAGCAGAGGTACAGCAAGAAAGTCACCATCAGTCACCATCCAATCAAGGACTGAGGGCTGAGAGTAACATGAATGGGAGCAGAAGAGGCTCCACCCAGCTCACAGGTGGACTGAGGACTTGGTGACTGGTGGAATTATCGGTTGCTTTTCTTCTTGCTCTCTTAAAATACCTTACCAGAACAACTTAAGGAGGAAGGGTCTTCCTTCGACTCAGTTTGAGAGTTGGGTCCATCAAGGCAGCAGAGTCGCTGTGGGAGGAACCTGATGCATCTGATCGCGTTGTCCCCCACACTCAGGAGGCAGACGTAGATGAATGCTGGTGCCCAGCTCGCCTTCTTCTTTTTATTCAGTCTAAATCATAGCAGATGGAAGAGTGCCTGTCACACTGACAGTGTGCCTTCCCACCGCCATTAACCCAATACGGACACTGCCTCAAGGATGCACCCAAATCTCCTAGGTGATTCAAGATCCCCTCAAGTTGACATTCAGTATTAACATTTAGGGACCAGTGATGCAGGAGCATAGCAGAGGGAGAGAGGAGCAGCCCAGGCCAATGAGTTTGAGGCAGTTGAGACAAATGTCAGGCTCTGTCACTTGATCTCCCTCCTCAAGAGAGAAAGACTTGTGGGGGTGACTCTAGAAAACCTGACGGTCAACTGGCCCAGAGAAAGGAGAGGTCTACAGCCCTGGTTCAGAAAGAGCAATTCTTCCCTCCTTTTCCACCCTCTTCCCTTCTGCTATGTTCTAAACTGTCCCTAGGAGTTACATGGTGGCAAATCAGCTCCAAAATTCACAGGTTAATGGTATTTGGAGGTGGATCCTTTGAAGAGAATTAATGTAGATTGGGGGCATGAGTGTTGAGATTAGAAGAGGGAGAGACCTGGCCTGATGTGCCCTTGACCTCTCCCTTCCCGATGCCCAGCATCATGGGAGCCCTGAGAAGAGGGGACACCCTCACCTGATGCCTTAACTTTGTACTTCTTTGTCTCTAGAACTGTGAAAGTTTTATTTCCCTTATAAATTATCCAGTCAGTAATACACTGCTTAAGCAACAAACAACAAGGGCCATTGTACATGCTTGCAGTACACGCATGAGGAACAAGAGTCTATCCTCAGCACCATGACAAAAGCTAGGCATAGATAGCATCATGCACATGAAATCTCCGCACTGAGATGGAGACAGAGGAGTGGTGCTTGCTTGCTCCCTGGCCAGTCTGGCTTAAACTTGGGATTTCCAGGTCCAATAAGAGCCCCTGGACTTGCACAGAACTACACATACCTTCCTACACATTTGTGCAAACATGTGAATTAGTACACACAGAGATAGACACTGAAACAGACACACACACACAGAAACACCTTCTCCCTTTCCTTTGTTCTACACGCCCCCCACCCCTTTGCAAAGTCCTCCTAAGTCTCAGGTATAAATATTCATGTGGTCCAGCCAGCATCAGACAGCTGTCTCAGCACTGCTGGTACACCTACCATCAGCATCTATGCTTGGAGCCCTGAGCTCCTTAGACACTGATGATGCTCAAGGCTGTGATCAGCGCCAGCCACTCCATCTTTGTCACAAAGATCCCTCAGCTACTCCTCTCTCCAAGCTGTCTGCTCTGGAGCATAAACTTGGGGAAAGCTGAGGGCATGGAAATGGGCGTGCTGAAGAGAAAGAGCACCGGAATCTAAGTCAGACTGACCAATACCTGTGCCCAGATTTCTCCAAACCTCTGATGTCTGCCTCTGCTGAACATGGAGCTGTACACACCAATGCAGATGTCTGTTTGAGAATGGAATGAGGTATTCAGGGGGACGGTCCAAAAGCAGATCCCATCTACACACACAGAATCCATACCTCAGTAGCTGGTAAGGAGAAAAAAAGAAAGTTCTAGAGACAAACAGGTACCAGCTCTTTTTTTTTTTTTTTTTTTTTTTTTTTTTTTTTTTTTTTGTAGCTCTGTGCTCTGTGCCATTTAGCTACCTCTCTGACTGTGCTGGTTTATGGCTACCATCTTTGGCTAGGTCTGTCCCGTGAGACCACCTACTACTCCTTGGAGAATTTTAGCCAATCCAAGCTACATACAAAAGTGCTTTCAGAATCTGTCAACACTAAACAAAGACAAGGAAGTGTTTGCTTGTCTGCCTGCCTGCCTGCCTGCCTGCCTGCCTGCCTGCCTGCTTGCTTGCTTGCTTATTTTAAATCAGTTAAGCACCTTGACTCAGGGAGGAGTCTGTCAAATGCAGAAGATGCTAATTTCCACCTTTCAACCCAGCTAACCAGTGTGGGTTCCTGAACACCAGACTGCTGGCTTCATGCTGTGCCAGTATAAGGAAGCCTTAGGTACAAGAAACAAGAGACTCCAGGATTCCAGGACAGAGAGCACTGGCTCTAAAGGACTGTCCCTGGTGAGTCCCAGTGGTTTGCCCACAGGAGGTCAGCAAAATCCAGATCTGAAGCTCTGAAACACAACTCTTAGCAATGGGTCTCTAGGCTGGCATGGAGCTCTGGGTAGAAGAAACAGTGAAGGTGTTCTGGCTTTCAGTCATGAGATGAGCGGTGAGTGTCAATGAATACCGGGGAAATGGTTTCAGAAGCCTGAGAGGGTTGAGGTATGGACCAATGTAGAGGATCCAAAAACACAATCTCCAAGGGACCCCTGGGAGATTTAGAGTATGTCATCTGTATCACAGGTCCCTGGAAAGTGGATATTTGTTCTCCACTCCTGCCAGTCACTGACAGAGAGTGGCTCCAAGGGGTCTCCCACCCTTGCTCAGCTGTCCTAACACACAGGCAGGTTCATATTCTGCAAAGGGCAGAGCAAGACCTCAGACAAAAGCACGGGGTCCTGAGAGAATTGAAGCCGTTTGAAAGATGGGAATTGTAAGTCAATCCCTTGCCTACCTTGAAGAGAGGCTGAGGATTGGAGCAGACAAACCAATAGTTCGGAGAATAAGTAGTCATTTGCCCCAGGATGGAGAGAAGCAAAAGAGAGCAAGTTCAAGACTGCAGACAGCTTTGCAGAAGGCAGTAAAGGGTTTGGATGCTATTCTCGAGTAGTTGGGAGCCCTGGGGAAAACCCAAGGGCAGGACAGAAGCACAGTAAGGTTTGTGGCTTATACAGACCAAGCAAAAGAGGATACAACCAGGAAGACTGGAGTCAGAGAGGGAGGATTGGGAGGCTATATCCAAAGACAAGGAAACGCTGCCAACACACTCCACTACACACCTGAATAAATGCCCCTTGTCTTCATGTTCCTCCAGCCTGGCTGAAGGCCTCTAACTTGGCCCCTACTCTTACGTCATGAAGCCCATCTCAGCAGCCTGGGATAATCTGTGTCCATCAAAGAAGAGTCTTCCTCCTGTGCCCTGCCTCACTTTCCCAGCCCAGAATCCAGCAGCACAGCTCTTCACTGGCCCCCATCCCTCCCCGGCCTCAAGCCTGGTCCTGTACACCCACTCCCAAGGAGCTGGGGGCTCCATGAGTCTTTCTAGTCATGATAGTCATGTGGTTCTTCCTCACTCTTGTTCTGCCCCTGGGCTCACACTAACCCCTGGCCCACAGCTCCAGGCCATCTGTACTGCAGGCCAGTGTCCAAACACTTCAGCTCTGTTCTTTCTCAGGACCAAGATCCAAAGCAGTGGGGGCAGCCCCATTACAAAAGGACAGGACGCACAGAGTGGAGTGGTGTGCACTGTTCCAAGAGCCGAGAGTGTCAACATGGTTTTCACTCAATCTGGGGTTTCTCACAAAACTCTAATGCTAAAGAGCCCACACTACAAACAGCAGCTAGCTTTCCTTTAGGGGACCAGCAAATTGGTGTAGGCCTCTCCCAGGAGCCAGGTGCTGTTTTCCCTTAGGAAACAAAGAAAGCAATTGGCCTGGCCAAGAGACCAGCCCTCAGAAGGACAACCCTGCCTCCTGCCCCCCAAACCCAGCCTGGACAGTCAGCCCATGGCCTCTGGATCTGTCCATAGCCCCTCCCCTCATCTCTGCACCTTAGACAGAGAGACCCAACCCATATCCTTCCCGCACATCCCAGAGCCCACTCCCACCCCTTGCTGGAGAAGCTGCCTGGCCCTGCCTTTTCTTCTTCGTCATCATAAAACTCCTGCCTTTATTTTTATTCTTTAATAAGGTTACTGCAGGACCGAGGGAGGTAGAATCTAGCCCAAGGCTGCATCTGCCCTTCATTTAAAACTACCCGGACTCCCACAAGGCTGGAAAGCAAGTCTCTGCGCTCCTCGTTTATAGTCTTCCTTAGATCCAAATCCAGAGCTATTTTTTCCAACAGATAATGGCAGCCTGGAGCCCATTTGCCTCCAGAAAGGGTCCCTCTTGCATAAAAAGCAAAACTCACCTGCAGCCTGCTAGACACCCCCACTCCTCCCACCCTACCCCAGGATCTCCTGACTGCACACCCGAAACTGACCCAGACCTTTGAAGAAACCTTTTTTCTCTTCCTGGAAGCATCTGGAATCCTGCCCCTGCTCCAAATTCCTTCTTCATCCACAGTTCCAAATCATCAGATTGACATGCAGTTTTGGATTCCAGAACGTGTCTTTTTTTTTGTTTCCCACTAAAAGCATGTGGTGGGGAGAGTTTATTGGTATTGTTGGTTACACTGGGTTGTTTGACTAAGAACATTTGAACAGAGGCAGGCAGTGTAGGTGTGTTGGGGAGCCCTGTCATTACAGAGAAACGGAAAAACAAAGGGAGAACCTCCCTGCTCAGCCCCTTATAAGGAGAACCTCTCCTAAGCCAACAGACTTCTGTTGTCCTTAATTCATCAGGCTGGGCCCAGACCCCCAAGGCCAGGCCTGTCTGCCTGAGAGGCAGAGCTAAAAACAGCTTCAGCCTCAGAGAGGGGCCAGCTCCCGTGTCTAATTGTTCTGCTCTCTTCAAGTCCTCCCTGTGTGTGCTCCCTCTGCAGGCAGCTTGGAGAGTGAAGACTCACTTTGATTTGGAGCTGGGGAGGAAAAGAAGGCTCTTTTGCAGGTGTGTAGTCAGAATCGCCCAGGCAACAGAGGGGAAGAAAATGCCTCTCGGCAGGCTGCTAGCACAGGTGTGCCTCCATTTTCCTGGGCACACACAGAGCTCGAGAGGAGTTGGGGTGTGCGGGGGAGGGACACAGACTTGTGAAGAAGTTTTGTGGCAAAGCAGAATGGGGTGCTTTTAATCCATCCCAGGACCAGGGAGCCTCGTAGCTGTGATCTCTTATCGGAAAAAAAAAAAAAAAAACTACAAATGGTGGATGGCTTAGCTTGACCCTTGTGTATATATTATTACCTGAGCCAGGATGGGAGCGAGGGAGGGAGAAAGGAAGTCGTGCCCATTTGGCTGAATGTTGCAAAGACATTCATTCATTTCTGCATTCCTTCAGCCTGCATTTATTATTGATAATAATAGCTACCATTTAGTGGCTGTTGCAGTAGAGCAGGTGCTTGCTAAGCACTTTAACTTACGGTACACAGCTCAGGTCTCACGGCTTCCCTGTGAGACAGACCTTATCATCTGCATTTTATTGATTTAAAAAAAAAAGAAATACAAAACTTTCTCATCAAGAGACAGACAGTTGCCCACAAAGCCCATCGCTTGTTAAGTGCAAGGATTCAGAGCCAGACCTAACCTCTTCCAAAGTTCTTACCTGCCAGGGCTTCCTCATCCCCTGTACAGGTCTCCATGCCTGGCCTTGGGCTGAGTGTTAGAATAAACCTTTGGTGCACAAGGTGTTTTTGAAACGACATCTTAAAGGTCCACCTAGAGGTTTTGCCATGAGAGGCAACAAAAAATGCTGGGTTCCACTCTGACTCTGTGTAGCAAGATGCCTGCTAGGCAGGATAAGCTTTCCCACCGAGACATGGAATACACTATTAGCAAAGATGACCCAGTTCTCCGGTCTACTGATAGCTGTATTACCTCCATCTCTTTGGTGTTTGCAGGGGGAGGCTTTCTTCCCCACTCCTGGATTCAACCCACTCTTGTGACTTGGTTTAGACATCAGAATGCAGTTGAAGATTTGAGCCTATTACTCATCTGTTTGCTTAAGTTCAGAAGCCACAGGGAATTGTACTCAGAAGTAGACTCAGTCCCCCATGCCCTTGGACCCACACGAGTACAAGCCCCTAAGCCAAAAAAACATTTCTGGACCCTGGCATCTTTGCCACCTTTTTCTCTGCTGGCTATCACTTTAAAGAAAGAAGATCGCGCAGACTGGGAGAAAGGATTGGTCAGTGGAAGCTGGAACCTGAATGCACAGATGCAGACCTGTATCCTGGCGCTTGGGAAGCTGAGCTACACAGCAAGATGCTGTCTCCAAAAGAAATAAAATAAAATAAAATAAAATAAAATAAAATAAAATAAAATAAAATAAAAGCCAGTGGATCCGGTGTGGAGGCAAGACAATGATGCCACGAGTTGGGTGCCCAGGTGCCTGTAAAGCTCAGTTGCTTCCAGCTGTACACATCTGGTCAGTCAGCTCGCTATTGAATCCATCCTGTGTTTGTTGGTGTCCTCTTGAGAAGCACGCCCCTGGGAGATGATACACACCCTCTTCCTCATCCATATTTTTTATCTTCCATAATTTCAGTTACCACTTCCAACTGCAACAAACACAGTCTAAAAATATTTAAGTGGAATGTGCCAGGAATATACTTCGTAAGTTTTTTAAATAATTATATTAGAAGAGACTGTTAGATTATTTCACTATTGGTTAAAATCATTAATATTGGCTACCTAATTCAAAATATAAGCCTTATCAAAAGTATATATTAAAGTATATATTATGTAAATATAGCAGAAAAAGGGAGTCTATATAGGGTTAGGCATCCTCAATTTCAAGTACCCTACTGGGATTTCTGAGATGTCTCTCCTACATATAAAGCTGAAATCCTATATGTATATATGCAAACATGTATAAATACATACATGTGTAGAGTTTATTATAAGGTATTGGCTGTTTCTCTTGACATCTTACCTTTGTCATGTGGAAGCCTCAATATCTTCTTAGAAAACAAGAGACACAAGTCCTGGACATTTAATGACACAGCTATTAAAAAAAAAACACACAAAATGAAACACTCATACACAGAGAGAGAGAGAGAGAGAAAATGTTCTCATAATTCAGAAGCCCAGAATCAAGGGATCATGAGAACTGGTTCCTTCCAGAAACTCTAAGAGAGGATGCCTCTCACCCAGGCTGTGTCCATGGAAGTAAGAGGTGTGTAGAGAACTAAGAGATTGGACAACGGGGGTTTAGTGTGACTGTAGCCAGGACTCAGGCTGTGTGCAACCGTGTACTTGGGCACTCAAAGAATATAAACACAGACCAAGGCTGTTGGACAATTGCACATGGTGATGTACATGGCAAACACAAGTCTGATGCCAGGGGACCAAGTCACTGTTTCACATCAGATCCCAGAAGAGACATTTCTAGAAATCACTGGAAGCATGCGCAGTCCAAGTTCCTTTTCAGTAAAATCCTGTGGCTAGGCAGTCCAAATCTGTGGTAGCCACGTCAATGAAAGAAGACTGAAAATAGGAGGGAAGATGACAGAAACCTTATCAAAGGAAGCTGTCTTTGGATCCTGCTAGCTTTCATCTAGTCAACTGACATTCCTCCTGAGTGCCTAAAACATACTTCCAATCACCAAAATCCTAGACCCAACCTCATAAATCAAGGCTTGTTTTGCATGCTTTCCCTTACCTGAGCCTTAGCATCTTGGCCTCTGTTAGCATCCCCTCTGAAATTAACCAGGAAGAAGTCAACCTACTCCAGAGGGACTGGAATCCCAAAACTTCCAGCTTCAAGGAAAGGGAGGTGTGTGGTCTCATACCTGCCTTCCTTCTGCCTCGACCTCCCAACTGCTGAGACTAAACACACCCACGCTCAGAAGTCAAGTTCTCCTTCATATTACACTGACTTGACCGTGTCAAACCCTAGCCACCTGGTGCTCATACAGGGTTTTATTCCTCTTTTAAACTCCAAGGTTGCTTCCCTTCAGCTCTTGACATCAGTGAAAACCATGTCTTTCCCTGGTGACAAGAGTGTCAGGCAATTCAACAGACCTGAGGTACAGATTATGAGTACTTTCTGGGTGGGAAAGACCCATAGTGCCTTGAGGATAGGGCTCCTGAAGCAGGTGGGAGCTATAGTCTCAAGAAGCCACAGGTAGCAGGAAAAGCAAGAAGACAGAGTGCATCCACTCTGTCACCAGTACAGCCAGCTTTGGGGATTAAGACAGAAGAGTGTCCAGGATTCGTGCAGTCTGTTCTCTGCCTTTATGCATGCAAGTCCTACTCCCTACCCTCCTGTAAGACATTCTCTTGGCCTCTCACTTTGTATGTCTTTCTTCAAGGTGTAACATAAAGTTCACCTATTCTTAGAAACCATCTTCAGTCTATGCCACATACAGCAACCTCCTTTACAGGGTGTTCAGTCATCTTCAGTTTAGTTTCTTGTGCTTAAGGTTTCTTCCCCCCAAAAGGCCCAACTTTAGATTCCTGATGAATTTTTTTGGAGGAGGGAGGGTAAAAATTAAAAAGAAAGGAAGATGAGAGAAAGAAGGCAGAGTGTGGGAGAGAAAGGAAAAATGTTGCAGTTTGCATAAGAATGGTCCTAATAGGCTCATATTAGAATGCTTAGTAACCGTCACCAGGGAGTAGAGCTGTTTGAAAGGATTGGAAGGTTTAACAGGTGTGGCTTTGTTGGAGCAGGTATGGCCTTGTTAGAGGAAGTGTGTCACTGGCAGTGGGCTTTGAGGTTTCAGAAGCCTATGTCATGTCCAGGTTCTGCCTTTCGGTCTGAGGATCAGGATGTAGCTTGGTGGCTACTGCCCCACTACCTGCCTGGATCTACCATACTCCCCACCATGACTATAATGGGCTAACCCTCTGAAACTGTGAGAGAACCCCATGTAATGCTTTCTTTCATAAGAGTTGCCTTAGTCATGGTGTCTCTTCACAGCAATAGAATAGTGACTAAGATAGAAAAGAAAGAATGATGGGAGTGAGGGAAGAATGGAAGGATAGAGAGAGGAAGGAATATATTCAAGGAATGAATGTTTATAATTTAAAAAGAAACATGCGAGCTTGTGGATCAGAAAGAATTGACTGCCACATCTGTCCCCTCCTTCGCAGTAGTCCAGTGGCAATCCCTGCTCTTGCCACTGGTGACCTCATTCCTCAGCCTCCAGAAAATGCCCAAGGGCCCCCAACACCTGCTTCCCCAGAGGAGAGGCACTGGTGAAGGCCAAGGTCTCAACAGCAGCATCTCAGAGGCTGTCCTGGGGCAGAAGAAGGGGACAAGGGAACTTAGAGAGTCATGGGAAAGAAGAAGGAACCCCTCTCCCGCCGGCCTCTGACTCACATTTCTAAATGGCTGAGAGTCAAGAGTCTCCACTGACAAAAATAAAAAGTGCTATGAAGATTGCCTGCATAGAAACACTATTATTCCTTTTCCAGAGTGATGGCTCAGACCAGAGTAGTAAACCAGCTAACGAACTGTGCTAAAGGCCAAAATGTATGTGACCTTTTCGTTTAACTTCATCCGTGCTCCTGTCTCATCCACAAGCCCACATAGCTCACCTCATAAACCACCTTACAGTCACATTTTCCAAAAAAGAAGAAGAAGAAGAAGTTCTTGAGATAAGCAAAATAAATAAACCAGCTCACAGCTCTTTTTTTTTAACTTAAATTTTAAACTTTGCATAATCTTTTCACTTGGCTGCTAATTATATCCTTGGAGCAAGAGTAACTTCAAAAGCTACTTAAGAAGACACTTAAATGAGTGTGTGTGCCTCTCTCTTTCTTCTCTCTTTCCGCTATCTGTCCTCTGTCTCTCTCCCAGCATCTTGTAATTCTTTCTCTGAGGTAGAAGGCAAGACACTAGTCACACCTGAATGGAAAGTCCTAATCAGTCTGTATGTAAGAAAAGGAAGTGAAAACACTTGGTGTAAGTTTCCTCTTTCGCTTTAGGAAGCAAATACATGGCAGAGTGGTGATTATGGGCCATGTACGCTGCCTCTGTTTTCAGCAAAATAAAGTCCCCTGATTCACATGTGTCCCATCTCCAAGAGTTTGAAGTTACAGCCAAAAGTTACTCTGACCAGAGCTCCCCATGAGCAGCTGTGGCCATTGATATCTCCAAACCACTGTAATAGAACATCTAATTTTCAACACCCTGGAAAAATATCTCCTACCCATCAAACAGAGCTACATAAAGGACTTCCTAAAGCCCAACTCCAAGGAGACAGTTGGGGCAATAGTTGTGTGATATCACAACTCTATTTCTCATTGTAACCCTCCTGCATGATGTTCTATGGTTAGCAACCCACTCATCAATATAGCAAGTCCCATTTCTTAATAAGGGTCACAGGCATCCATGAGAGTCATGGCAGGAATACAAACAGACACTCTCTGTAGCTAGTACTGATATTCCCACCTGGTGAACTGAACTCACCAGCACCATAAGTCAGGCTTCCATGGGCTCAGAAGTCCCAACTCCTTAATTCTTCTGGCTACTGATGATGATTTACATAATGAGGACCCCCATAGGCTTATATATTTGAATTACCTGGTCTCTCCACTTGGTGGCTATTTGGGGAGGGTTAGGAGGTGCAGCCTTGCTTGTGTAAGCATGGCACTGGGGTTTTGAGGCTTTGAGGTTTCAAAAGACTGGCACCATTTCTCGTTAGCTCTCTGTGCCTCCTACCTTTGGATCAAGATGTGAGCTTTCAACTGCTCCTGATGGCTTGGCTTTGTTCTGCCATCATGGACGCTGAACACTCTGAAACCATTAGCCTAATTAAATGCTTTCCTTTATAAGTTCCATTGATTATGGTGGTTTTGTCAGAACAATAGAAAGGTGACTATGACAGGTGACCTTGCTGGACAGCATGGGCTATCGGGACTCCTGAAGAGAGACAAACTGAGAAGCAGAGTTGAGTTGCCCTGGTTGACTCTTTCCCACATTGCACCATTACAAAAGGCCTCAGCTTCTCTAAATTCACTTCCCAGTGTATCAAGCAGCAAGGCCTAGCAATGCTAACACTCTGAGTTAAACATGAAAGAGAAAAGATGAGACAGATAATTCAAGTATTAGGAGAAAGAGTGGTCTTGGGGTATTTGCAGCAGTGTGAGTTTCTTTGGTTCCCACACCTCGTTGTCATGTAGGATCTATGTTGTGTGGGCATAATTGTGATTTATTGGTCCTGGAAATAAAGAAATTGCTCCAAAAGTAACCTTTCACTAAGATTATTGGACAAAGCCTGTGTACTTTCTAGGGATCTATAAAATGCCAAATTCCTAGCAAAAGAACATAAGAGGAGAGCTCTGAGACTCAACACTGCAAGTTTAGAGCTACTGGCAGTGATAAATTGGCCCCATCCCTACAAGTGCCCCAGTTGTCCTGGAAATGGTGGGAGAGGCTGACACAGGATTGTGGCTAGGACTTGCTGCAGTTGGTGAAAGTTCCTCATGGAGACCTCCACAACAGAGCTCACATTGTTACACGTACACACAGGCCAGACTTTCTCTCAACATGTCTGTCAGCTACTGCCAACCTCTCTGTTTCTGCGTTAATTCAAAGACTCCTCAAAACATTGTCCAAGAATAAGGGGACAAGTGCAAGATCTATAATGGTTCTATTTAACAGACATCAGTAGATATATCATCATGAACTTGAGGAAAACCAATAGTCCTACTCTATGGATATAGCTATGGCAGGAGCTGGTGGCTTACACATTAGGAGAGCAAGAGTGTCTGACCTGAGAAGCAAGCAACCTTGGGCGAGCAGTAGTATGGGGCAGCATCTCCACCCCTGAGCAGAACCTCCGTGACCCTCTCTCATTTTAAGTACACGTATCTATGAGGGAACTATACAAAAGAGCCTCTCAGGTACTCAGGTTTCAGATCCAGGACTTCTCTTTCCTCCCCTCCAGGGACCTGGCCAGTGATCAATTCTTCATCAACTCCTGTGGCACTTAAATGTTACCTGGTCCTAGGACATGGAAATTCAGAATAGACCCCAGGGAGAAAGTAGATGGTTTTGTTCACTCGGTTCAATAGTTTTCCTGTATGCTCTACAGAATCCCTAGCGTGCTGACAGAACTGGCAACCTCTCTCCAGCTCAAACTAATCATCTCACCTCTCCCAGTCTACACACTGAGAGGCTCCAGGGGACTTTTGTTTTGAAACTGGACCTTCTGAGATCAGCTGGGAGACACTGCTTCATATTTTTTAAGGTAAAACAAGAGTTGTCTCTGGCTTTTCTGTCCCCGGGGCATTGGGGTTTGTGTAATTGTGTTGCCATTTTTAGATTTTTATGAAGAAATAAAAATTTATAAATGCTGGGCCATTAGGCTAGGCTCTGCCACTCTTGCCAGAGCCAGGGCTGGGATCTAAGGGCCGAACTATAGTCATGTGGTCATTAGTGTATAGAATAAAAGGGCCTGGAAATGGAGGTTTAGATATTTGGTATACAAGGGATACTCATCCTGGAACAGATTTCTAACCGTGTGTGGTGTGTGTGTGTGTGTGTGTGTGTGTGTGTGTGTGTGTGTGTTTGCATATTCGTCCACACACACATTTATAATGGTGGCCATAGGAAGCCAATAGTTGAGTTGAAGATATTGCATTTGTCATTCCCTCCTAGTCATCCTGTTCTACTTAGGGTTCTCCAAAGGATCAGAAGTGTGTGTGTGTGTGTGTGTGTGTGTGTGTGTGTGTGTGTGTGTGTGTGTTAATCCCCTAATCCAAAGCTTCAAGGACCAGATTACAGACTGTGGTACAACTAGACCAAAAATGGCTGTCTCTCAGTGGAAAAGCCAAAAATATGGCAGTTGTTCAGTCCAGGAGGTTGAATGTCTCAGGCCCAATCTGGTGCTGGAGTCCAGGAGAATCCCTAAAGAGCTAATGGTCTTCAATTCTTCCTTGGCATCCCAAAGAAACAGGTTCTAATACTCATAAAAGAATGCTTTGGCAATGGGATAGATGGACTCGCCAGCAAGAGTAAAGGCAAACATGCAAAGCCAAAAGTCCCTTCTTTCATGTTCTGTTATTTTCATTGTGACTAGAAGGTGTGACTGACAATGAAGGCCCAGATTTAGAGTGAGCCTTCTCAAAGCAGATGATCCAACCAAGTAAATCCCTCACTAACATGCCCAGTTTGCTTGGTTTTAGTTGTTTCCAGATGTGGTCAGACTGACAAAAACACACACCTCATCTCCAGGCTATTCCCAGCGTTCCAGCTATCTTTATCCCAGGAATCCATCTCATAATTGATGAAGTTAATCTTAATTTAGGAAAGAATGCAAAAGGTCTCTTTGGTCCATTGTCCCTGAAGGCCCTGAAGTCCAAATTGGAGTTCATCTGAAAGTTAGGGGCCTTCACAGTAATTAGAGTTGATAGGAATACAAAGGTCTGTAGAATTCCTTTGGCCTTCTTAATATGGTTTAGATATCAGTGCTAAAGTCTTGGTCCCCAGCCGGTGGCATTATTGGCACAGCAGCAGTCCAAGCAACAAGGAAACAAACATGCCCAGAACCATGAACCAAATCAATGTTTCCTCTTTTTTAAGTTGATTTGTCAAGTATTTTGCCAATGACAGAAAAGCTGACCCAGTGCACCATTCCATCCCCCACGCTTCAAGCAAAATCAATGGCAAGGCTTGGGCTGTACTGTTGACAGATTCTGGTAAAGGGGCAGCAACTGTGGGTGTAAGAAGACCCATGTCTTCAAGGGGGGAGAGAATCTACCCGTGCAACTCAGGGTGAGAGCAGAGGCCAGGCCCTACATAGCAGAGGAGCTAACTAAGAAGGGGAATCAGGAAGTTGCCAGCTTTGGAATGCAAGAACCAGAAGATCCCCTAACTTACTCTCTCTTGACACCCAATGGTGATGAAAGTGCCTACCAAAGAGCATCTGGCTCCTCACCAGCTCTTCAGCCCCACCCAGACACAGCCCTGGCTCTCCCAGAATATCATCAGCTTCCAAGAGAAAATCCTGTAAGAGAAGAGGTGTAAATGCAAGCAACCCTGCTGTTGTGTGTATGTGCCTGTGTTTTCAAAACACACAGAGCAAGTGAACCTGGATAAGAATAGCGAGAACCAGCCAGGGCCTGCAGGTGTCATCACTGCCCTTCTCAAAAACCTATCCCTCCTGGGGAAAGGCCAGGTAGGGCAGCAGGGTCAAAGAGAATATACCTCAGAGGTGGCTCTGCCCTTAGTCACCAAAGAAATCTGTCTCCATCTAGGGAGAATTGAATTCTGAAATTTCCCAGTACAGAACAGAGTCTTCTTGAATTTCATAGATGAAGGTGAACTACACAGGTCTTTTGTTTGTTTGTTTGGTTGGTTGGTTGGTTTTGGTTTTGTTGTTGTTGTTGTCTAGAGGCCCACTGTTCAGTAAGAGATTATTAATACCAAGCAAGTCTCACAATGGAAATAGCCAGTTTAGAAATGCAAAATCTTTCCCAGACAAAGTTATGAGATGGTGTCTCTGAGATCAGGGTTCATGTGAGCCTCAGTTTTTGGGGAAAACCATTAGACAAGAGGGACTCAGAGCAAGCCTTCTCTTGTGCATGATCCGATGCAACAAATGCTTGGGAGAAAAGAAGCCAATGGAGGCATTCATTCATCCATCAGTGTAGTGTTTTCCCTGGATCTGCTTTGTCTCATGTTGTTGGCTAGGTTAGAGGATAGGATGAACTACACACTAATTCTTTGTTCCTGTAGGTAAACGGGAGAGATTGGATGAATATTGATATTATATAAAGAAGAAACACCCTTGGGAAGGTCACTGTATAGATGCACCAGATTTAAAGGGCCTGTGAAGTGCCAGACAGCCTTTGGACACTAAGGTCTGGAGCAGAATAGAGAAGATTGAGTCTGAGAAACTGGTAACAGTCAGAAGCAGTTAGTGGAGTGGCTTCATAGTGGACAAGCGTGCATGCACACACTTGGAACATATACAGAACAAATCTGAGAAACTCCAATAGTCAAAGAATACAGTGTAATGTAGATCCAAAGTGTATCCAAGAACCATGGCAGAGATGGTTCTGAGGAGGAGAAAAAGGTCACCCAGGTCCACTGCCAGAAACTCCAGTCAGATAGAGATCCCTGGAGATATTAATGAGGAAAGAGCTATTAGAAAGAGCAGGTAAGCTAAGGAGAGAGACAAGATGAGGACATGGTGAATGAAGATGCCAGGTGGCTTGCTTGGTTTCACAGAGCCAGTGAGTAGGAGAGTAGGCTTCAGACTCAGATCCCAGATCTCCATAATGCCAAAACTCTATGCTCCTGACACCATGAATCAAAGCCATGGATTTTCCCTCTGGCTCCTGCTATCTGCATCTGCTTTATAAACTTAGTTCTTCTTAGGGAAGGAAGGGAAGAAAGCTAGGCAAGGCCAACACTTTGTTCTGCTCTGGCTCTGAGGACACCAGCCTGGGAATTAGGATAGCATTGCCTACTTCTCGATGACAGGCCCAGAGTCTGTGGGGCCTTCCCCTTCAAAGGATGAAGTAATTCATAAACAGGAGACTTGCAGGCAAGAGCAATGAATCTCAGGGGCCATGCTAATTAAAAAGCCCGTATTACATTACTTCCTCAAGGACTTGTCTTCTAATTTTTAGGATTATGCTACATTGATTAATTTATACAAGTTTTTAATCCCTCTGTGTTTAATGAAGTCCAGGAGCATGGGAATAGGAGCATAATTGAGCTTCATATTATTTTATTAGGGAGAATTATGGCCCAGTGTGTCATAGAGATGTTTGTGAGGGTGGGGAAAGAGTACTCAAAACATTAACCAATTGCTTTCCAAATGCCAGCAGGGCCTTCCCCAGGGAAGGCCAGCACACTGGCCAGTTCATCTTCCCATGCTCTTAGGCTGTGAGTGCCTAAGAGAAAGGTATCCATGTTTGTCGTGGCAGGCACTGCCTTTCCCACCACATCGTGGCCACGTTCCCATACACCACCACTCTCCACGTGCTCAGGTGTGCACACAAGGAGGCCAGAAGCCAAGGTCTGGTATCTTTTGCATCTTTTGTTTCTCTCCCTTATTTCTTGAGACACAGCTGTTATCAGACTTAGGCACACAGCCTGTGCCCCCAAAAGCCATGTTCAACCACTTGAAAGAAATTAGACAATTTAAGACAGTTTAAGACAAGGCCAAATTAGTAGTAGAAACAGAAAAAGTGAGATTTAATCCAGTGAGAACCTTGGAGTGAAGGACAAAGAGACCCACTGACCCCCACCTCAAGTCCATTTTTGGGGTCTCTGAAGCAAAGTTAAGCTTTAAGTAATAGGCCAGTGCTATGCATATCTAAGCAGTACCTAAAGTGTTGTGATCATGGTCTCTTTGGAGGTGGTTTAACAAATTATTAGACTTCCTTTCTAGAACAAAACAAAAACAAAAACAAAAACAAAAACAAAAACAAAAAGTCTCCCTTATTGATGTCCCAAGCTTTAAGCTTTCTATTCGCAAATCTCAGCATGAGATTTCTGGAGGAGACTCTTACTTGTCATTCACTGTTTGAATAGTCTGAGAGCCAAAGCAAGAAATACAATTGTTTGGGTTTCTTTTTTTCCTTTTAGAATATCTTCATTCTGCCAGGCCAGTCACAGAGTCTCTCAATGATCCTGAGCAGTGGCTCTCAACCTAGATGTCAAATAACCCTTTCACAAGAGTCTCCTAGGACCATTGGAAAGCACAGATATTTTCATTACAATTCATAACATTAGTTAACTTATACTTATGACTCATAACATTAGCAAACCTATGCTTATTAAGTAGCACGAAGAAGTGGGAGTGGGTGGGTAGGGGAGTGGGGGGGAGGATATGGGGGACTTTTGGGATAGCACTTCAAATGTAAATGAAGAAAATACCTAATAAAAAAAATTTTTTAAAGAATAAGTTTTGATTGGGGGGGGGGTGTCACCACAACATGAGGAACTGTACTGAACGGTCGCAGCTCTAGAAGGTTGAGAACTACTCTGCCCTTGGGCTCATTGACAGCTAGGCTGACAGCAAGCCCTAGAACCCTCTTTTCTCTCCCTTCCCAAGGCAGGGATGCCAGAGCAGGGATACCAGGCAGCCAATGTTATTCTGTTAGTTTTGATGGAATAAAACTAGGACTTCATGTTTGCACAGCAAACACTTCACAGTTTGATCCATCTCCCCTCTTCCTCTTCTCCACCATTTCTCTTCAAAATTCCTATGACTCCTGCCATAGTCAGGGTTTCTATTGCTGTGCTACAACAGTATGCCCACAAAGCAACTTGAGGACAAAAGGGTTTATTTCATCTTAAAGCCTGTAAACCACCATCCAGGGAAGTTAGGGTTAGAACTCAAAGCAGGAACCTGGAGGCAGGAAATGATGCAGAGGCCATGGAGGAACAGTGCTCACCAGTAGGCTTGCTCCCCATGTCTTCCTCGGCCTGCTTTCTTACAACATCCAGGACTACCTGTTCAGGTCCTGTTATCACCCAAAGTGAGCTTGGCCCTCCCACATTGATCATCAATCCAGAAAAATGCACCAGTTGGACCATAGGACAATCTGGTGGGGATATTATCCCAACTGGGGTTCCCTCTTCCCAAATGATTCTAGCCTGTGTCAAATTGATGTAAAACTAAGCCAGCACAATTCCTAGCCCTGTGCTCCAAACTCCAGCACAGGCTCATCTTCATTCTAGGGCTCTCCCCTGGAAGATTTCCCTGATGGACTCCACAGGGCAAAAATTCATCTCTCCTCCATCTGTGGTAGAAGTGCCTGCTTTCCCCCAAGAGAAGTTGAACTAAATAAATGTCTGCAATCTATGTCTCAATCTTAGAGCCTCTGCCCCAAGGGAATTTAATTAATAGCTTGCTATAACCCAAAGGTCAAAATGCGCCATTCCCAGCAAGGCAGGTGGATGGACTGAGGGGGCCTCCTTCCAGATTTGTACAAAAGACCTGATCTAGGGGCGGCAGCCACCTTGGCCCCTATCTCAGGCCCTGCAAATCTTCCTGCAACCCTCCTAACGAGATCCATTTTCCAGGACTCAGTTTCCTCCAATGTGAGCTCAGACAATCTGATGGTGCTTTCTGGGGGCTTTCTCCAATGGAAACTGTAGAGAATACTAGGCTCCCCACAAACTCCAAGGCTCCTGTTTTCTGTCCCATCCTCTGGAGGCCAGAACTAGAGCCTGTACCTGTACCTGTACCTGTGGGGTCACAAAAGATGGCTCAAGCTTTCTGAATTGGGATGATTCAGGACAAATCCTTCAGCCCTTGGGGTAGGGCCAGCCTTGGTTCCTAAAGAAAGAGAATCTAAGCCCTGGATCTGAACTCCATTTCGGGTCTGGTTTCCTCCCTCAATTCATCCCCACAGCAAAGAGCAAAGCTCTCTCTCTCTCTCTCTCTCTCTCTCTCTCTCTCTCTCTCTCTCTCGCGCGCGCGCGCGCCTCTGCCTCCTGCCTCTCTGCCTCTCTCTCTGCCTCTCTCTCTGCCTCTCTGCCTCTCTGCCTCTCTCTCTGCCTCTCTGCCTCTCTGCCTCTCTGCCTCTGCCTTAATCTGCCCCTCCTGCCAAAACAAAATGGAATGGAGAAGGAAGCTTAAACAATAGAAACCCATTTCTCAGCACCCCAAAAGCTAGGTACTGAAGTGCCAGGATGGCTACTTTCTAGCAAGGGCCCATCTTCCTGGCTTATAGATGGCTTCCTGCTCTCTATGTAAAGACATGGTCCAAAGAGAGACAGAGGAAGCTCTCTGCTATTTTTTCCCATAAAGGCTGGAATCCCATCCATAAGGTCATCATAGCCACTGCTTCACCTACACCTAGTTTTTAAACTTGTTAAAATACTTGTCTCAAAATGCATATTAAGAGGATTGGTGCTTCCACCTCTGTAAACCTAAATACACAGACCCAGGAGGACATCCAGGTACCTTATGATGCAAACATCCACTGCAGTCTACCAGAGTTCACAAAGGGTGTTTGTTATGTGTACACCCAAGCTCACTGCCATCACAGACTCCAAAGCTGACGGGCACCCTCTTTAGATGTGTTTGCTTTATCAGTTCAAGTGCATAAATTGGAATGCATAGGACATGGTATGTTCAAAGAAGGATGGATGCAACTCCCAAATCCACCAGGCCTGTTGGCACATGCCTTTAATTTCAGCACTTGGAGGCAGAGGCAGGTGAATCTTTGTGAATTCAAGGCCAGTTTGGTCTACATCGTGAGTCCCAACGCAGCCAAGGATGCAGAGTGAGACCCTGTCTTAAAAAAGAAAAATCCTCTCTTCAACATGACATGATGATGAAGAGCAGTGTCACCAACAATGTCACCAAGCACTGGGCCAGTTCCTTAAGTTTTCCACATCTCTGTCCCTTCATCTCTGAGATGGAGATCGTGAAGGCAGAGTTGTTGGGATAATTAATTGAGATGAAAGTGGGTAAGATGCTTAGGGAGAGCCTTGCTTCCTGCTGCTTCCCCATGCTTTCTGCTGATAGGAGAGGTAGGAGGTATTTTTTACCACGCTGCTCTGACCACATCTATAAAGTTTCCGCATCTCTTGCAGTCCGTATCATGAACAGGAGGGGTCTCTGGTTATGAGATGGAGCAATTTCCAGCTTCTGCCTCATGCTTTTAAGTACCTGACGGGTAATTTTAGACACCGAACCTATTTACCTCTATGGCCATAAAATAATTTTTAAATAAACTTCGGAAAAATTAAGTTCCTCCCCCACAGAGAGAACCTCAGGTGCAGAACTGGCAGCTGTTTGTAATTGGCTACCTCGAGTCCAAGTAATGCAGGCAAGCATAGGGAAAAGCTTGGTAACTTGGGGTTACTTGGTTTGGATCGTTATTCTTCTAACAGCTCACTTGGCAGCCCAGGTTCTTTACCTGCAAGGATTGTGTGCACCTACACATGTCTCCAAGCACCTAGCAAATTAGGAAACCCCCTGACACACAGACACCTACATCATGATCTAAACACACACACACATACACAGCACACATCTCTCTAAACAATGGGACAACTCAAGTCATTCAAATATGCCCACAAGGCATTCCAGGTACAAGAATGGAAAGGTCAATCCAGCCTACATTGTTTGAGGTGGATGCACAGTAAGACAAATTGTGCCCACAGTGAACTTTTAGGGAGAACTCCTTTTTTTTCCCATCTTATGCCCATGCATAATCATGTATGTGATTAAAATCTGATGCATTGTGGGAATTGACAGTCCCCAGAGGAAAGATGACTCTGTGACCTAATTTATCCATCAAAACAGAGAATCACCGGCACTCAGAGGACTGGAGAGATGGCTCAGTAGGTAAGAGTAGTTATTACTCTTCCTAAGACCCCAAGCTTGATCGCTAACACCCACAAGCTCACAACCACCTGGAAGTCCAGCTCCTGAGGACCCCACACCTCTAGCTTCTGCCGGCACCTGTACACATCTGCACATAACCACACCTGTACCTACACATACATACTCATAATTTAAAAGAAATCTTTTCGAATGGAGAACCACCCAAGCTGCTTCCCTCTGTAGCCAGTCCCTCCTTCTGTTAGATCTCATCGAAAGATACTCTAGGTTGTAAACTGGGACCCTTAACCACTCTTACTGCTGTAGGCAGTGAGTTCTGATCTTTTCTATTGATTTGCTTGAAATAATGTTTCCTTAACACTTTTGTAAACCTGAAAGGGGGGGGAGGGTTATTTGGATCTCTTGACTAAGAAGCCAAAAATTTAGAAACATCCGACCCTGATTCCAAACACATCCACGGGGCCATTTCAGTATCTTCTCCAGTACTTCTCCAGTCAAAGGACTGGAGCTTTTCTGTTTAACCTGAGCAGGAGAAAGAGAAATACTTTCAGGAAGGATATAAGCTCTGTGTGTGTGTGTGTGTGTGTGTGTGTGTGTGTGTGTGTGTGTGTGTGTGTGTGTGTGCAATGCATTATATATTTATGTAGCAGAAACCAGACATCCCCCTGTGCAGCAGCAATTAAGAAGGGAGTTTATTCTAAAGTTCTGTCAATACACCGTGGGTGTTATTTTTAAGTTCCCTGAAGAAATTGGATCCTTAATTTGTACCCTCACCAAAGCCTGCACCTCATGGTTGGAAACCACGCAACCTCCCAAGTGTGCCTGTAATCATATTCCATAGTGGGATATAAACATGACATACTCATCCATATCTGACTGAGAATGCTTACAGAAACTACTGTAGGAATGGTGGTCTTGTAGCCTTCATTTGTCACCATTTCCATATGGAATCATGACCAGCTTTTTCAAGGTACATCTTCTCTAGGCAAAATCATTGTCCTTGTCATTGGAGTGTGGCTGAGATGCCTGGCCAGGCCCCTGGAGACTTGGGCAAAAGCAGAGATATTTCTGTTACCCACTGACAGTAGTAAGCACTAAGCTGTATCCAACCATCCATGCTGTGCACAAACTCTCCTCTGTTTCTCATAGCAATGCTAAGGTTGAAGTGTAGTTATTTGACTGGTCCCATCTTTCAGGTGAGAAAAACTAGGAACAGAAAAGCTGCAATTTTTGCCTAACCTTACTCAGCCAATCACTGAATGGTCTAGCCTCTTGCCTTCCTAGATTAGATGAAGTAAATTCAAAGTCTTGCTTCCTGCACTGAAAATGATTTCCAATAATAATAATAATAATAATCTGGAGAGATAGCTCAGCAACCTAAAGCATATATTGCTCTTACAGAGAACCCAAGTTTGGTTCCTAGAACCCACATCAGGCAAATCACAACCTCTTGTAAGTCCAATCGCAGAAGATCCAGCACCCATCTTCTGTCCTCTGCAGGCAACTATGGCCACATGCAGATGCTTGCCATTCCCCCCCCCACATACACACACACACACAGAGAGAGATACATGTTCATAAATATAATTCAGAATAAAAATAAATCTTCCTTAAAACTCAATGCTCACCTCTCCAAAAAGCAAGCCTCAAAGATGATTTGAGCAAGAGCTGGCCTCTGCCAGTGTGGTTCTATAATTCTAGAAATGCAGGACAATCATCAGGCAGCACAATAGTTCAAAAGGGAAGAACGATACCTCATTCACAACGGAGACAATTAGGAAGAGCCATTGCATAGCCTCAGAGGTAAGCAAGCCCTGCTCGGTGCAGGAAGCCTCGGAAGAAATATGATTAAATTCTGCGCTTCGAGTCCCACCCCCTTGACTGCAGTGGGTTTTCAAAAGTACTAATATAAACCCAAGAGCCCCCCAAAAGGCAAATATTACAAACAATGCAGCAGTATATAGCAGTTACCAGCAAAGAAGCATCAGTCTCTGTGGACTGTCACGTAAGTGGAAACTTTTATAGGGAATGTAAGTTATGCCTTCCTCTCTTCGGACTCTTGGGTTAGGGAATGGCTACCTATGGGCTTCTTTTAGATGTGACATCCCTCTTTATGGTCACAGAGACCATGTAAACCAGATATAAGACTGCTAAATTTCACATAAGGAAATGAGTTCAGAAAAAGGCAAATAAGTTGCCTGAGGTAAAAACATGGTCCACCCACAGTGATGCCAGGGGCTGGCCAGAAGGTCAACGGACAACGTCGAGGCATGTGTTGTGCTCCCTCACCTCAGACAGGCAGCAGGCCACTCTGAAGCAGGTCATCCTCAAACCTGCTTGAGCTTCCCAAGCCACTCAATCCAAATGGCCTTTGTGTGGCCTACGTAACCGTATGGTCCAAGAGTAATGATAACTATCCACAGAATTGGAGATGGCAATGTATGTCTGTTGACCTAGCATTCTGGAGGTGGAGACAGGAAGATTACAAGCTCAATGCCAACCTGGGATAAATAGTTCTTAGGTTCTATAACAAGATTCTTTCTCAATACAGAAAGACAAATCGGAAGGAAGAATGGAGAGGGGGTGGCAGGGAGAGAGAAAGAGGGAAGGGAGGAAGGTATGGAAGGAAGGAGGGAGAGAGGCCAGTCTCATTCATGATCTATATACATTCTCAATACCTCATCCTAGCATCCCCAAAGGTGACTCCTCATAACTCAATCACATCACATTTCCTTCTGCAATTTATATTTCCCATTCAATGTCTTGTTGGAGGGATCGACATCATCCACGTTAGTATATGCCATTCAAAGGGCTTCATCCTCATTTGATAGAGCAGATGTTGGCCCCTGAGCACAAACCCAGCCAGACACCTCTTTGTTTATGAATAAAATTGTTGGACTACCTCCATGGTTGTTCAGTTAAGTATTGCCTATGGCTGCTTTCCCTGCTGCAGTGGTGGGATGGGATAGCTGTGGCAGCAGAGACAGTGTGACCTGCTAAGCCTGTAATATTTACCATCTGGCCTTTGATGTCTAAGTTTCCTGACCATCCCCCAGCCCACTACAAAGTACCCCACTGTATCACTCAGATAATTTATCCATTCTTCTGTTGGTGGACATCTGGGTTGCTTCACTTTGATGTTATTTAGACTGTGGTTGGGAATCTTGCACACATCTGTGAATTTATCGAGGGTGTGCATTTAAAGATGTGGAAGCATGTTCGACTTTTTTGGAAATTTAATTTTTTTTCTTCCTAATTGGTTTTGCTAGTTTATGCTCCCAACAGCAATGTAAGATAACTATTAATTATCTTCTGTGATATCAAATTCTGAACTACACTTGGTACTGTGCATATGAAATAGAATCTTCTAGTTTTCATTTGCATTTTCTCTAATTGCTAGAGAAAGTAAACCATTTGTGTTCTTCAGTACCTTGCCCTCTGTACTGGCTAGTTTTGTGAGTCAACTTGACACAAGCTGGAGTTGTCACAGAGAACAGAGCCTCCCTTGAGGAAATGCCTCCATGAGATCCAGCTGTAAGGCATTTTCTCAATTAGTGATCAAGAAGGGAGGGCCCATTGTGGGTGGTACCATCTCTGGGCCAGTAGTCCTGGGTTCTATAAGAAAGCAAGCTGAGCAAGCCAGAGGAAGCAAGCCAGTAAGCAGCACCCCTCTATGGCCTCTGCATTAGCTCCTGCTTCCTAACCTGCTTGAGTTCCAGTCCTGACTTCGTCGGTGATGAATGGCAATGTAGAAGGTATAAGCTGAATAAATCCTTTCCTCCCCAACTGGTTTCTTGGTCATGATGTTGTGCAGGAATAGAAACCCTGACTTAGACACCCTCCATGGATGCAAACATCTTCCAGGATGGAGTTTGCCTCCTTCTCCATCTCAGCAGGCAGGTTCTCCCATATCTGATAAGGATTCTCTGGTGTAACCCCACAGTAATCAATGCTTCCCACCATCTGCCACAACCATTTCCAAGATGAATTTTGAAAAAAAAAATATACATTTTAATGAAAATTGTCCCCTTCATGCTTTGTGCTTTTGTGCCTTCTGAAATCCTTGCTTACGAGAAACAGAATGGTCAGGCACATGTATAAATGCCCAACTTTAGAAGAAAAAAAAAATCAAATGTCTTCTAGCAAGGCAATGTCTCCAAGGCACTGCACATCCAAACACCACCAACTTGGTGTTTTCAAACTTTTACATTTTCTCCACTTGAGTGATTAAGAATGGAATATCATTTGGGGCCTTAATTTTCATTTACCAGACCATGTATGCTATGAATTGCTTCTTTGTGTGTTCATTTGATGTCTTTTTGCAAAATGTTGACTTGTATATTTTACCCATCTTAATTTGGGTACGAATTTCTTTTGGATTATCAGTTTTTTCACAACTTGTAACTACTCATCTCTAAACTGTGTGGGTTACAGAGAGTCCATCACTGATATGTAGAATATAATTATTGACTTTTGTGTACTGTCCTCTGTTTCAAAAGTGCCTTTTCGCTTTCCTTAAGGCACCTACCCAACGAACAAAAGTTCTCAATTTTTAGTAAAATGTAGTTTACTGGCCTTTTAAATAACCAGAAATCTTTGTTAACCTTCCTCATGTCTTTAAAGAAATCTTTTCTTAGCCTTAGAAATAGTCAAGACAAACTCTATGCAGAATAAGAAACTGCATGAGAAACAGTTCAACACCCAAACGCCAATTGCTGGAAAATTATATCAACCGGCTATGGCGCATTCAGTGTGAAAAAAAATCACAAAATGGCCACACCAATAACCACAGTAGGACACAATGATGTAGAAGAGTCTAAGGATGTCATCTAAAGTAACTCCTAGGAAAGTTAACACAGGTCTAAGTAAAGGTCTTGGTAAAGTTAAAAAAAATAAACAAATCAGTGAAAAAGCATACTGCTTACTGAAAAGCTAAGCAGAAAGAAACAACCTAAAATGAGAACTAACAAGCGAGTGTATGATTGTGATTCAGAGGGACGCTTTCCACAGACTGCCGAAGCGAAGGGCAGGATGACCGAGGAAGGGTGATCTCAGACACAGGCCACTGCCTCAAGGGTTTGATGTTTGCTTTGGGCAGAGGGTTCGTCCATGCATGTTGCCTTTTTAAACAAGGAACTTAAACAACAAATACAAGAAATTCAGGGAAAAAATGAAATTAAGAATTATAATTAATGAAATTACATCTTCCCTAAAGTATTGTGTTTTCGGTAGAATTCTACACTGAGAACGTGGTGAAATCCTCCTCTAAGACTTCACCTAGACTTTTTCAAGCTTTTCATTTTGGTTTTAGGCATTTAATGCACCTGGATCTGCACGTGTGGAAGCCAGCAATCTGATTGTTTTCTACTAGGGGTTATTATTTATTCCTATGTCATCAGCGTGTCTGCCCGGAGGTTGGTCTAAATGTGCCTGGATTCTCTGAATTGTGTGCTATTCATCTATCTGTCCAACGTCATGAAAAAATAGCTCACCAAGTTGTGGTGCCTGGCAGAGGGAATCCCCACCCTCTTCTGCTTTGAGATGCCTTGGGTACTCACAGTCAAATTCCACAAATACCTTGTTGAGATTTTCATTACAGTTATATCGGTTTTATACTGCTAATTTTAGAAGAGCTGGCATCTTTCTGATATTGACTCAACAAGTGCTAGAACATGGTCTACATCTCTGTTCCGTGGTATTTTCTTTAAGGATAGCAAGATTCTTTCCTAGAACTCAGACAAATTTTTCAATAGATTTATTCCTAAGAACATTAACATTTTGCTGCTATTGTATGAAGTATATTTATGCCTTGTTGCAAATACATAAAATGTAACTGGGTTCTGCATATTGTTCTTTAGCATTGTTATTTAACTTTTATTTTATTTTATTTTATTTTATAGGGTGGTGTGTGTGTGTGTGTGTGTGTGCATGCCTCAGAGTGCGTGGGAAGATAGAGGACAACTTTTGAGAGTCGGTTTTCTCAAACCCTCAGTCTTTGTGGCAGGAGATTTTCACGGACGCATCTCTCTTGCCTTATAATGAATTAGAGTCAACAAACGAATAAACTTTTCTACTAATTCTAATCACTGTCTTTGTGTCTCTTGGGGGGTTGGGTTGGTTTTGTTTTCATTTGGGTTGTGTGCTTGCCTATTTTGTTTTGTTTTGTTTTTGTTTGAGACATGGTCCTCACTGTGTAGCTCTGGCTAGTCTGAAACTCATTATGTATACCAGGCTGGCTGCAAAATTGTAGAGGATTTTCTTTCTCCTGTGTTGGCAAAAAAGGCATGAACCTGGCCTCTACCTACCCTCTCTTGATTTTCCTATCATGTACAATCAAAATTGCCTATGAAAATGGCAGTTTTGTTTCTTTTCCATATTCCGTGTCTCTCCTGCTTTGCAATCTTCAATCAGGTTGTATTCACGCAGACTCCTGATATCACGCTGAAAGGAAAAGTTCAGAACTAGCATCCCTGGCTCCTTAACCTTAAATGTTTCTCCCCATTAATTATAAGGGTTTTATAGGGCTTGACATGTGCACTTGGTCGCTAAGTGTATACAAGTAAAGAAGGTTGCATTTCCATATATCCAAATTCAACAACATCCAGGATGTAAGAACAGTACCCCAATGTCCCCAAAAAGCCTCTAGTTCCAATGACAAATTGTGTGCTTCTTCAAATAGAGGGGTGGCATTTGCCAGTAATTCTAAGGAGACAATTTGATGACTTAAATGTAAGATAAATAAAGAGAACAGTGCTGGTTTCTGTCTACCCAGAGATTCCAGAACGTTCTCTGCCTAGCTGGGACACTTCCAGCCACAAGTAACAAAACAATGACTACTTGTACCGTCTGTCTACAGTGCTAGAGGAGAAATGCTTCAGAGACAGCCCAGTCTGGTCCGATTTGCCCTAAGAGAAGCAAGAAACAAACACAAAATAGAGTAATTATCTCATCAAAATCCAGCACAATTGGCAATCTGAGAATGAAAGCTCCAACAACCTAGACTGTCACATGCTGTATCTTGTCACTTACATCCCCAATATAAACGAAAAGCTGTGAAAACCAGGGGCGAGATAGAAGGGCAATGGATCCATTCTGGCGCTGGGCGTGAGTCCCTTATTGAAGACATAAATTATAGCGCTGTCACCATCAGTCGTCCTATTTGCAAATAAATGTTGTCATCTAATTGTACAAAACTTGGAAGATTGTTTAACAGATTTCTCTGAGGAAAGGCTCAGCAGCTGCTAGGATTGCCCAGGCACCTAGATTCTATCTGTCCCATCAGGCTGTCTCTCTGCCTGGGGCTCTTTTTGTTTGGCAAGACAGACATTCTTAACCCATCTTCTCAGCCTTTCTTGGTGATACACCTACAAAGGGCAGGTGAGTTTCTTGACTTATTCCATTAAAGGATCATTAAGAAGAAGAGATGGAGAGAGGCAGCTTTTGAAAAACAGCAGGAAAGGGGAGGGCATTCCTCTTTGTTACAGGGTGAGTAGCCAAGCCAGATGGCCAAGCCTGGGGCACGTACGTACACACACACACACACACACACACACACACACACACACACACACTCAGCAGGAGGAAATGTACTGAGAACCAAGCCTGAGATCCCTTGATGCCTGTAGTGTGGACTGTGTGTTTTGAACCTGTGGACACCCATTTGCCACCAACTACAGAGTTCTTGGCTCATTCTTCCAAATCCTTGACCTATACATTATCTTTTCCTTCATTCCAATCATCATCATCTCTATATTATCCCCACCTCCATCTTCATCTTCTTCATCATCTTCACCACCTATCCCTCTGACTCGGGCTCTGAATGTTTAACATTTAATCATTCTTTTCCCCTCATCCATGACATCAGCAAAGCAATACCACTTTTGAGAGTGTTCTACTCACTAGGCACTGAATCAGCCACATGATGTAAGGCTGTCTATTCATTTATATCTCTAGCCCAACTAGAGCCCCTGAAACCTTCCTTGGGGCCTTCTTGGAAAGGTCATAATTTACCTCTACTGTAAATTCCCTGTGGTAGTTAGCCTCAGTCTTCAATTTGACAAGATGTGGGAGCACAGAGGAGACCAGCCCCTGGGCATGCCTGTGGGAGATAATCTAGATTAGGCTAGCCTCTGGACATGCCTGAGTGTTAGCTGAAGTTCCATGCCCATGAACTGCCCAGGCCTCCGTGTATGTCCCTGTGATGTCATGCAGCTGACATCTCCTGGAATCCATCTTCTGTCCCTTCTAAGTAATTAGCCCCATCTCTTGAGGGTAAGCCACTGTCAGCAGCATCCCAAATTAAGGTACTCAGAGGCAAGAGACTGAAAAGAAAGCCTCTACAATCATTTTAGCTGCTTACCCCAACACCATTGCAGCCATCTTTTCCTTCTATCTTTATGCCTTCTCAGCTGCCTCTAACCTCTACTCCAAGGGATGGTGATTGTACTTCCTGGAACTATCAGGGCATTGCCCTGTTTCCGATGATATATTTTCATAGCTTTCTCAAACACACTGCCCTGGTGAGGAAGACATGGTTTCACAGTGGGAATTCAGGTAGTACAAGGATGTTGGAAGGGGTGAGGATGAGGGATCCATTTGGCAGTCCCTCCCTGGTCTCTTGCATCAAAGGAGCTCAGATTCAGAGCCTGAGAAACCCAAGCCAACAAGAGTCAATGACAACAAAAAGAAAAGATAATGACTTTTTACTGGGGGGAGGGGGAGGAAGAACCACAAAGGCAGACTCGACCTGCTTATCTTGCATTCTGGCAGAACTGCAGACCACCAACTCAGACACTTCAAAAAGACCCCTGGCTGCTTCCCCAGTCCCTCCCCGGGGGGTTCCCACGGAGAGACCATCCTAATACATCTCCTCATTTTCTCCTGCACTTTTGAAGTCAACGTGTGATCTGGTTAATTAGATGTTAGTGGGGGCCAGGGGGCACTGGAATCCAAACTCAATAAATTTCATTTCTGAAAGACAAAGAGGTCAAGCACATATTAAACTTGAACACACAGGGAGCTCAGCTGGGGCATTTATTCAGCCAGACGCCTTGCCTTGCAGGTTAGACACAGAAAATGCCAGGCAGCTTTCGGATGCTGGCTGGGTGCAAAGACGGTTCCTGGAAGGATGCCCATCTTGAGTTGTGGGAGAAGAGGGGGTGAGGCAAGCCATTGAAATGTTTGCAACATAAATAGCTTGGTCCCCACAGTCAGAAATTTGAAATTTCTGCCAATATCCGACTCCTTTCATGAGACTAGCCGGGTAAACAGACTGGCTCTTCATTTCACCTCCTGCTGGAATCAAATCCAGCAATTCGACTCTCTCTGGGGGAGCTGGCAATGGCAAGGGCCTCCTGCAAGCCCCTTGGAGCTGCTGGACAGAGTTACTTCTCACCTCTATTCTCCCTAACCTTATCACAGAGCCACAGCCCCAGGCTGGCAACTTCTTTCACCCTTCCTTTTAACCTCCCTATTTCTTTGACCTTAGCCTTGAAGAGTATGCACACATCACACCACCCCAGCTTCAGGTTATTGACTCCATAGTTTTAAGAAAACCAAATACACCAGATAGACACGTTATAAGAGACAATGGGGGAGTTGAATGAGAATGCCCCCATGGGCTCATATCGTCTGCAGTTGGCAGAACTCTTTGGGAAGGATTAGGAGGTATGAACTTGTTCAAGGAGATGTGTCACCGGAGACTGGCTTTGAGATTCTGAAAGTTCATGCCACCATGCCATTCCAAGATGATTTCCTTGCCTCCTACTTGAGGATAAGATATAGTCTTCCAGCACTGCTCCAGCACCATGTAGCCTGCTGGCACTCTTGATGACCATGAACTCCAACTCTCTGGAGCCAGAAGCCTTAATAAACATTTTCTTTTACAATTTGCCTTGGTTATACCTTCTTATCACAGCAATGGAAAAGAAAAGAAGACAGAGACCTTGTCAGCTAGAGCTAAGCCTCACGTAGGTATGGAACCCAATAGTCTAAGGTTAAAGTTTGGTGGCTTTACATCTCAGCCTCTGGGTCCTTTAAAAAGGACTTTCTGGTTTCAGCAGCTGAGTAAACACAGCCTATTTAATGTTTCCTATGAATTCACCTAATGTTTGGTCAACCTCAAGACATGGGTAGCTTTTTTTTTTTTGTCAAGTCCCTATCCAAATACATCATCATAGTTGTCGTCATCATCATCAAAACAAAAACTCAGGGCTCAAAGCTGAGTTTGATTGTTGCTGCTCGCTGGTATTTTGTTTTATATGGAGATGGGGGGTAGGGGGTAGTGCAGGGTGTGTTTGTGTAGAGTCCAAAAGTTGGCCTGGGGTATCATTCCTCAGGAGCTGTCCATCTTGGGGCCTGGGGTTCACTGTCTAGGCTAGACAAACTACCCAGCCAGCACCAAAGAATCTTCCTGTCTCTGCCTACCCAGTGCTTGGACTATAACCACCCTCTACTAGCCTGACATTCAGTGTAATTTCGGGTGTCAACTCAAGTCCTCACACTTCACTGGCTGAGTCATCTCCCCCAGACCTCCCAGGGGTTTTGTTGGTTGGTTCCTTGGTTGGTCAGGTTTTGCCTTTGACTTTGAGACAAAGTCTTGCATTGCAGATGGAAGTTGGCTAGAGCTCCTTTTATAGTCCTGACAGGCTCTGAACTTAAAATCCTCCTGCCTCAGCCTCCTAAGGGCTGGGATTATAGAAGAGTGCCCCATGCCTAGATTTCACTGCTAAGTTCTTAAGACTGTGTTTTGACACATCCTTCCAGCTTTACTGTGCTCTGCTTATTTCCTGAAATGTGTTTTGATTGGGAAGCGAAAGGCTCGGTGTGTGAAGTGTCCCTCATTGAGGAAGCTTCTGATTTAGAATGTGAATTACATTCACAAGCCACCGTTGAGAGCACATCCCTTTTCCAGACCACCTAGCTCTCTCACTTGTGATTTGAGCACGGGGCAATTTGAGCACTGCTTCATCCTAAGAAACACACCAAGACACAGCAGAAATCTCTCCAAGCATGGAGAATGTCATGTAGAGACACTGCCATTTGGATGTCCCTAAAACCCTTGGTTTAAGATTTCTTGTCTGGCAAAAAAAAAAAGAAAAAAAAAATTCAACTGCATGTCGAGTGGGGTGGGTGTAGCACCATCTTTAATCTCAGTTCTCCTTTCTATTTCTGCAGCATGAAGTCACTGGGCTGTAATTGTTTGCCTCCCTGCACAGTGCTGGAGTTCCCGAATCAAGCCTGTATTGAGGCAGGTTTTTTTTTAATTCTAACTCTACCAAGAGTGGGTGGAAAGAGTTCTGCTGAACTCACAAAGCTGTTTCTAAAGCCTGCATTTCATCACCATCTTTACATATCAGAGACTCAACTCAACATGGGTTCTCTCTAAAAGCTGCTTCTACTCTGACTGCCCAAAAAAATCTAAATTGGGAATTCGAGGGAACGATTCCCAGCGTTCAAAGTGGTTATTCCCATCTGCCTAGATTTTAATTCCCCAAAATAGCCTACCAGGAGCCTCAGAGGTGTGGTTGAGGAGAAAAAAAGATGATCAGTCACCAAGAGGAATTCTTCTTTTCCACAGTGAGCAGACCTGGCCCCCTACAGGAGGAGAAGCCACCAGCTTCCACAGTATCAAACCTCGAGTGGCAAGAGAGATTCTCAAAGAGCTTCACCACAATGAGATATCACTTCATCCTGGAAGACTGGCAGTTATCAAGAGAAAGGAGAGCCCTGGCCCGCTGAAGGCAGAACTGCACATTAATGGAGACCTTACAGAAAATGATGTAGGTATTCCTCCAGGGAAAAAAAAAAGAAACACAACTACTGTGCAAAACAGCAACCTGCTTTCTGGGTGTACACATGAAAGTCACCAGATCAGTTAGCAGAAGAGATCAATCTGTATCCTCAGTCAGTCATCACAGCTGTTAAGATACAGGCTCAAACTAATTGTCCATCAACAGAGGAAGAGAGAGGGAAAAATATGGTACATGTGTGCTGTGAAATACTATTCTGCCTTTCTAAAGAAGGACACGGAGTCCCTTCCGATTGGCGCCAGCACTAGGTCACCTTGGGTGCAGAGTTGGTGAACATCCCCAAGGTCCCCTAGAGGACTCTCCACTCGATCTTTGGACCACGGAGATTACCAGATGGTGAAAGGCAAATGTAAGAATCTTACTAACAGAAACCAAGACCACTCACCATCATCAGAACGCAGCACTCCCACCTCGCACAGTCCTAGGCACCCCAACACACCCGAAAATCTAGACCCAGATTTAAAAGCATACCTCATGATGATGGTAGAGGACATAAGAAGGACTTTAATAACTCACTTAAAGAAATACAGGAGAACACTGTTAAAGAGTTACAAGTCCTTAAGAAAAACATGAAAACACAACCAAACAGGTGATGGAAATGAACAAAACAATACTAGACCTAAAAAGGGAAGTAGACACAATAAAGAAAACCCAAAGTGAGGCAACACTGGAGATAGAAATCCTAGGAAAGAAATCTGGAACCATAGATCCAAGCATCAACAACAGAATACAAGAGATGGAAGAGAGAATCTCAAGTGCACATTTCATACAGAACATGGGAACAACAATCAAAGAAAATGCAAACTGCAAAAAGATCCTACATCAAAACATCCAGGAAATCCAGGACACAATGAAAAGACCAAACCTATGGATAATAGGAGTAAATGAGAATGAAGATTTTCAACTTAAAGGGCCAACAAATATCTTCAACAAAATTATAGAAGAAAACTTCCCAAACCTAAAGAAAGAGATTCTCATGAACATACAAGAAGCCTACAGAACTCCAAATAGACTGGACCAGAAAAGAAATTCCTCCCAACACATAATAATCAGAAAAACAAATGCACTAAATAAGGAGAGAATATTAAAAGCAGTAAGGGAAACGGATCAAGTAACATATAAAGGCAGGCCTATCAAAATTACACCAGATTTTTTACCTGAGACTATGAAAGCCAGAAGATCCTGGACAGATGTTATACAGACACTAAGAGAACACAAATACCAGCCCAGGCTACTATACCCAGCCAAACTTTCAATTACCATAGATGGAGAAACCAAAGTATTCCACAACAAAACCAAATTCACACATTATCTTTCAACAAATCCAGCCCTTCAAAGGATAATAATAGAAAAAAAACAAAAACAAAAACAAAAAAAAAAAAAAAACAAGGACAGAAACCATGCCCTAGAAAAAGCAAGAAAGTAATTCTTCAACAAACCTAAAAGGAGACAGCCACAAGAACAGAATGCCAACTCTAACAACAAAAATAATAGGAAGCAACAATTACTTTTCCTTAATATCTCTTAATATCAATGGACTCAATTCCCCAATAAAAAGACATAGACTAACAGACTGGCTAAACAAACAGGACCAAACATTTTGCTGCTTGTAGGAAACCCATCTCAGGGAAAAAGACAGACACTACCTCAGAATGAAAGGCTGGAAAACAATTTTCTAAGCAAATGGTCTGAAGAAACAAGCTGGAGTAGCCATTCTAATATTGAATAAAATCAACATCCAACCCAAAGTTATCAAAAAAGACAAGGAGGGACACTTCATACACATCAAAGGTAAAATCCTCCAAGAGGAACTCTCAATTCTGAATATCTATGCTCCAAATGCAAGGGCAGACACATTCATTAAAGAAACTTTAGTAAAGCTCAAAGCACACATTGCACCTCACACATTGAAGTGGGAGACTTCAACACACCACTTTCATCAATGGACAAATCATGGAAACAGAAACTAAACAGGGACACAGTGAAACTAACAGAAGTTATGAAACAAATGTATCTAACAGATAACTACAAAACATTTTATCCTAAAACAAAGGGATATAACTTCTTCTCAGCACCTCATGGTACCTTCTCCAAAATTGACCATATAATAGGTCACAAAACAAGCCTCAACTGATACAAAAATGTCGTGTCTCACTTGACCAGCAAGAAAGACGCAACCACCGGTTCTTCTTTAAGCAGTTTACTCAGGCAGCTACTTACTTAAAATCCCCCAGCCTCTCTAGGTACAAGTGTTTTTCTCCACTCCAGCCACAACCATGCCCCCACCAATCACCACAGGTCACATCACCTCACCAGGCAAGCTTGCTCAGCCAATCAGGGATTAAGGGCAGGCCATCCACCAAACATGGGCTTGTTTACTACCTGGAGCAGACTTCCATCCTGCTGACCAGGAAGTCCGGAATGGCTCCCTACACAAAAATATTGAAACTGTCCCATGCAACCTATCAGATCACCATGGACTAAAGCTGATCTTCAATAACATCATAAATAATAGAAAGCCAACATTCACGTGGAAACTGAACAACACTCTTCTCAATGATACTTTGGTCAAGGAAGGAATAAAGAAAGAAATTAAAGACTTTGTAGAGTTTAATGAAAATGAAGATATAAAATACCCAAATTTACGAGACACAATGAAAGGATTTTTAAGAGGAAAACTCATAGCTCTGA
Organism: Mus musculus; assembly: GCF_000001635.26. Classification (NCBI taxonomy): domain Eukaryota; kingdom Metazoa; phylum Chordata; class Mammalia; order Rodentia; family Muridae; genus Mus; species Mus musculus. The sequence goes on from NC_000074.6 coordinate 103,944,381, forward strand.
GTGCCTCCAAAAAGAAACTAGAGAGAGCACACACTAGCAGCTTGACAACACACCTAAAAGCTCTAGAACAAAAGGAAGCAAATCACCCAAGAGGAGTAGAAGGCAGGAAATAATCAAAGTCAGGGGCAAAGTCAACCAAGTGGAAACAAGAAGAACTATTCAAAGAATCAACCAAACGAGGAGCTGGTTCTTTGAGAAAAATCAACAAGATAGATAAACCCTTAGCCAGACTCACTAGAGGGCACAGGGACAGCATCCTAATTAACAAAATAAGAAATGAAAAGGGAGACATAAGAACAGATCCTGAAGAAACCCAAAACACCCTCAGATCCTTCTACAAAAGGCTATACTCAACAAAACTGGAAAACCTGGATGAAATGGAGATATTTCTAGATAGATTCCAGGTACCAAAGTTAGATCAGGATCATGTTAATGATCTAAACAGTACTATATCCCCTAAAGAAATAGAAGCAGTCATTAATAGTCTCCCAACCAAAAAAAGCCCAGGACCAGATGGGTATAGTGCAGAGTTCTATCAGACCTTCAAAGAAGATCTAATTCCAGTTCTTCACAAACTATTCCACAAAATAGAAGCAGAAGGTACTCTACCCAATTCATTCTATGAAGCCACAATTACTCTGATACCTAAACCACAGAAAGACCCAAAAAAAGATAGAGAACTTCAGACCAGTTTCCCTAATGAATATTGACGCAAAAATCCTCAATAAAATTCTCGCAAACCAAATCCAAGTACACATCAAAACAATCATTCATCCTGACCAAGTCGGTTTACTTCCAGGGATGCAGGGTTGGTTCAATATATGGAAATCCATCAATGCAATCCACTATATAAACAAACTCAAAGAAAAAAATCACATGATCATCTCCTTAGATGCTGAGAAAGCATTTGACAAAATCCAACACCCATTCATGATAAAAGTCTTGGAAAGATCAGGAATTCAAGGCCCATACCTAACCATGATAAAAGCAATCTACAGCAAACCAGTAGCCAACATCAAAGTAAATGGTGAGAAGCTGGAAGCAATCCCACTAAAATCAGGGACTAGACAAGGCTGTCCACTTTCTCCCTACCTATTCAACATTGTACTTGAAGTCCTAGCCAGAGCAATTCAACAAAAAAAGGAGATTAAGGGGATACAAATTGGAAAGGAAGAAGTCAAAATATCACTTTTTGCAGATGATATGATAGTATATATAAGTGACCCTAAAAATTCCACCAGCGAACTCCTAAGCCTGATAAACAGCTTCAGTGAAGTAGCTGGATATAAAATTAACACAAACAAGTCAATGGCCTTTCTCTACACAAAGGTTAAACAGGCTGAGAGAGAAATTAGGGAAACAACACCCATCTCAATAGTCACAAATAATATAAAACCCTTGGAGTGACTCTAACTAAGGAAGTGAAAGATCTGTATGATAAAAACTTCAAGTCTCTGAAGAAAGAAATTAAAGAAGATCTCAGAAGATGGAAAGATCTCCCATGCTCATGGATTGGCAGGATCAATATAGTAAAAATGGCTATCTTGCCAAAAGCAATCTACAGATTCAATGTAATCCCCATCAAAATTCCAACTCAATTCTTCAACGAATTAGAAAGGGCAATCTGCAAATTTATCTGAAATAACAAAAAACCTAGGATAGCAAAAACTCTTCTCAAGGATAAAAGTACCTCTGGTGGAATCACCATGCCTGACCTAAAGATTTACTACAGAGCAATTGTGATGAAAACTGCATGGTTCTGGTATGGTGACAGACAAGTAGACCAATGGAATAGAATTGAAGACCCAGAAATGAACCCACACACCTATGGTCACTTGATCTTTGACAAGGGAGCTAAAACCATCCAGTGGAAAAAAGACAGCATTTTCAACAAATGGTGCTGGCACAACTGGTTGTTACCGTGTAGAAGAATGTGAATCGATCCATTCCTATCTCCTTGTACTAAGGTCAAATCTAAGTGGATCAAAGAACTTCACATAAAACCAGAAACAGTGAAACTTATAGAGGAGAAAGTGGGGAAAAGCCTCGAAGATATGAGCACAGGGGGAAAATTCCTGAATAGAACAGCAATGGCTTGTCCTGTAAGATCAAGAATCGACAAATGGGACCTCATAAAATTGCAAAGCTTCTGTAAGGCAAAAGACACCAACAATAAGACAAAAGGCCACCAACAGATTGGGAAAGGATATTTACCAGTCCTAAATCAGATAGGGGACTAATATCCAATATATATAAAGAACTCAAGAAGGTGGACTCCAGAAAATCAAATAACCCCATTAAAAAATGGGGCTCAGAGCTAAATAAAGAATTCTCACCTGAGGAATACCGAATGGCTGAGAAGCACCTGAAAAAATGTTCAGCATCCTTAATCATCAGGGAAATGCAAATCAAAGCAACCCTGAGATTCCACCTCACACCAGCCAGAATGGCTAAGATAAAAAATTCAGGTGACAGTAGATGCTGGCAAGGATGTGGAGAAAGAGGAACACTCCTCCATTGTTCGTGGAATTGCAAGCTTATACAACCACTCTGGAAATCAGTCTGGCTGTTCCACAGAAAACTGGACATAGTACTACAGGTAGATCCAGCAATACCTCTCCTGGGCATAGACCCAGAAGATGTTCCAACAGGTAAGAAGGACACATGTTCCACTATGTTCATAGCGGCCTTATTTATAATAGCCAGAAGCTGGAAAGAACCCAGATGCCCCTCAACAGAGGAATGGATACAGAAAATGTGGTACATTTACAGAATGGAGTACTACTCAGCCATTAAAAACAATGAATTTATGAAATTCCTAGGCAAATGGATGGACCTGGAGGGCATCATCCTGAGTGAGGTAACTCAATCACAAAAGAACTCACATGATATGTACTCACTGATAAGTGGATATTAGTGCAGAAACTTAGAATACCCAAGATACAAGATACAATTTGCAAAACACATGAAACTCAAGAAGAAGGAAGACCAAAGTGTGGACACTTTGCCCCTTCTTAGAAATGGGAACAAAACACCCATGGAAGGAGTTACAGAGACAAAGATTGGCTCAGAGACAAAAGCATGGACCATCTAGAAATTGCCATACCCGGGGATCCATCCCATAATAAGCCTCCAAACGCTGACATCATTGCATACACTAGCAAGATTTTGCTGAAAGGACCCTGATATAGTTGTCTCTTGTGAGGCTATGCTGGGGCCTAGCAAACACAGAAGTGGATGCTCACAGTCAGCTATTGGATGGATCACAGGGCCCCCAATGGAGGAGCTAGAGAAAGTACCCAAGGAGAAGAAGGGGTCTGCAGCCTTATAGGTGGAACAACAATATGAACTAACCAGTCCCTCCCGGAGCTGATGTCTCTACCTGCATATGTGTCAGAAGATGGCCTAGTCAGCCAGCATTGGAAAGAGAGACCCATTGGTCTTGCAAACTTTATATGCCTCAGTACAGGGGAACGCCAGGGCCAAGAAGTGGGAGTGGGTAGGTAGGGGTGTGTGGGGGGGGGGTATGGGGGACTTTTGGGATAGCATTGGGAATGTAAATGAAGAAAATACATAATTAAAAAAGGAGAAAAAATAAAGGACATGGGGTGGAGGAGTGGTCAGTAACAGAAGTGCTTACTCAGCATCAGGGGACCCCCGAGTTAAATCCACAGTGCAAGGGGTACCCTTCCCTGCCAACGCTGCTGAATGTAGCATCACCATGGAAACACCTCTAGGTGCACTTCTTAAAAAAATAATACCCTTTTTAGAGTATTTTCGGAAAGTTAAAAGGAGGCATAATTTTATGGGCTGGGTCTTGGACTGAATATTAAAAAAAAAAAAAAAGGTACAGGGGCTGCCACACTGAGCTCACTGTTGCAGGTGCATCATGTTCCTGCCATCAGGTTTTCCCCATCCTCTGCCCACCATGCTGAGCTGCACCCTCGAACCAAGAGGCGACATAAACTCTTCATTTTCAAGTTGTTTTTCTTGACATTTTTTTGTAAGCAATGAGAAAAATAACTGATATACTCTATATTAAAAAAAAAAAAATCCTCTGAAGAGAAGCCACGTGGGCAAACGGGAGTTATTGTTGGGCTTCATTTGTAGCTCAGGACATGGATACACTTGAAGGATATCAAGTTAAAAAAAAAGTCAGATACAAAAAATACAATAATTATCACATAATTTTAATCACATGTGAAAAAGATTTTTAGGGTTGCTCTTCATATTTTTACCTGTGAAGTTTGCCATGTTAGTGCAGTACCTGTAGTAGCCAGAAGAGGGCGATATATCCTCCTCTGGAGCTGTGGTACAGGCAGTTTACAAAGACCTAACTTAGATGCTGGAACCAAACTCTGGTCCCCTGAAAGAGCAGCAAGCACTCTTAACCTCTGAGCGATCTCTCTCCTGCCCCTATACATGAAAAAATTTTAAGCCAGTATTTCAGAAACAGAAAGGCGGGCTACGGATGTAGCTCGGTTGGTGGAGTGCTTGCCTGACAAGAGAAGAAGAGGCAGAGTTAGGAGGACAGAAAGGTCAAGGACATCCTGAGCTACATAGACCATTGAAGGCCAGCCTGGGCTACATGGTGAGTCTTTCTCAAAGAGGAGGTGAGAAGAGGAGAGGTGAGGATGGGAGTTGGAGACAAGGAGGAAAGAAGAAACAGAAGGTAGAGGCTGGGGGTGAGAGAGATTGGTTTGATGTGGGTCAAGGGATAAAACAGAATTCCAGTTAGACATGAATGATAAGCTCAAGAGATCTATTGCACATCAAAGTGCCTATAATTATTAATAATGTTTATTTTAAATTTGATAAAAGCAAATTTTAAGTGTTCTTACTACTAAAACAAGAGTAAGTCCGTAAGCTAATGCCTGCCCGATAGCGTGGGTTAGACATTTCACAATGCATCTGTGTAGCCACGTGTCAGGTTCTACACCACGAGTATACACTATCTTCACCTGTCTGCTAAAAATAAATTGGTAAATAAATAACAATCTCCTCCATGATACAATCCCAAGAACTCTTTCAGCAGACACCCCAATGGATCTGACCGTCTTTCCCAGCATAGCCAGGGCGTGCCCGCCAGCCCACCCACATGCACTGAGATGTCTCTGGGTAATTTCATCACTCAGGAGGGAGAGGCAAACTAAACAAAAGAGGAGCCTGGGATCATTTGGGAGGGGCAGGGTTTGGGAGAGGTCTGTTTCACCTGTATTGAGCACCTACCCAGAGCATGTGTGTGGCTCTCCTAGCAGAGCTCAAGTATTAAGAACAAGTCAAGCCACAAGACAGTTCCCATTCTCCTGGGAAACCCAATTGTATCACGAAGACCTGGGTTTTCACGTGGGCTGGACGCAGCAGGCCTGGAGCCTTCCTTCTTCCACAGTCTGATGTTAGCTCTCTAAATCCCCCATGGCTGGCAGAAAGCTAAGCGGAGAGACTAAAGGGCAACACACTCTGCCCTGCTCATCTCTCGTATCAGTGACCCCTGCAGAATGCCCTTGACTAGATGACGTTTTAAGAATTCTCTTTGGACTAAAACTAGGGGTGGAGCCGAGGGGAGAGTTCGGTGATCGATTGCTTAAGTGGGCTTGGGCTTGCCCTTCATCACTGGCAAAAACAAAACAAAAAACAAACAAACAAAGCACCTCCCAAAAGCAAATTTCCCTGATACTTGTTTGTTGTTGTTGTTGTTTTGGTTCAGTTTGGGGTTTTGGGTGGTTATTTTTCTATTGTTGTTGTTGTTGGTTTGCTTTGGATTGGTTTTTGATGTTTTGTTTTGTTTTTATTATAAAATGTGGTTGATACACACAACAGAGCATCATTCAGCCAGTTAAAAACTAAACCCTGTCACTCGAGCCTGGAGGACATCCTGATGAGTGGCCCAAGCCATGCACAGAAACACAAGGCAGCTGTGTATGGGTTCACTTGCAGTGCACGGGCTCACTTGCTGTGCACGGGCTCACTTGCAGTGCACGGGCTCACTTGCTGTGCACGGGCTCACTTGCAGTGCACAGGCTCACTTGCTGTGCACGGGCTCACTTGCTGTGCACGGGCTCACTTGCATGCTGTCTAAAGGTCTTGTAAAGTGGGAAACAATCATGGTCACCAGAGGCTCAAGAGGAAGTGTCGAGGAGGGTGAGTACTAAGTGTTGGTGGGGACAGTCACAACTAATGAGGACAGGTGTTCTGGTTTTCATTCCAGCCCACGATGAGGTCACCATGGTAGCGACGTTATGGTGGTATTTCAAAGCAGCCAGCAGAGAGAGTGTCTAATGCCTTAGCACACAAAAATGTAGCTGTGGGAGGTGAAGGATCTGCTAACTGCCTTGATTTGGTTATGCACATAAGTTCTATATGTATTTTTATGCAGCATATTCATGCCTAGAAACAGCCACAGTACTTACAAATATGTCTAGGCATTATCATCACTTAAGAACAAACAGAAACAACAAAATGTAATAAATAAAAATAAGAATCATAGCTGGTCAGTGGTGGCGCACACCTTTAATCCCAGCACTTGGGAGGCAGAGGCAGGTGAATTTCTGAGTTCAAGGCCAGCCTGGTTTACAAAGTGTGTTCCAGGACAGCCAGGGCTACACAGAGAAACCCTGTCTCGAAAACAAGCAAACAAACAAAAAATAAGAATCATGAGATTAGACTGTAAAGGTGTTTGGTGCCAAACTTGGGGATCAGAGTCCAATCCCCATATTCTACATGTTAGAGAAAATTTATTTCTGAGGGTTGAAGGTTGCCCTCTGCTCTTCTGACCTCTTTATACACACATAGCCACACACGCATGCAGAGACATTCAAGCCAGAGGCTAGAAATAACCCACATGTCTGTGTGTGTAATGGAAAGCTACTCAGGAATGGAGCTCGGACACACCCAACAATATGGATAAATCTCACAGATCTGTGATCAGCAGAAGACTGTAGAGCAAGAGCCACACTGTGATTCCACAGATAAGAAGTTCTAGAACATGACAATCAGACTTGCGTTGAAAGAAATGAGAATAGCCATTTTCTTTTCTTTTTTTTTTTTTTTTTTTCTATTAAAGGGGGTAACAAGGCTTGCCTGGAAGGGAACACGAGTCAGTCCTCCAGGATGACAGAAGTGACCTGTGTATTGATAGACATGTAGGTAACGGGGATGAAAACACTTATCAAAATTGATCAAACCGTGGAGCCATCACTCGACTGGGCCTGCCCGTTTTGTGCTGAGCATTCACCCGGGAAGTAATACTTCAGTTCTTGAGTTCCTTTTTTCTTAAAGTGTCAAAACTACCATGCCTTCCTCGCTGCGAACCAACACAGAAAAGCAATCACACTCCTCAAGCCCAACCTTTGCCTCTTATCCTCCTTACCTTCGCCAACAAAGGATCTCACCAGCCTGAAGTGTGTCTTCCCACAGTCCTCTCTGTCTGCTTCGCACACTCAGACAGCCACAGTTCTAACCGCCTCCTCTAGCATATCTACTGGAAATGGAACCCAGGACCTCGAATCTGCAAGGCAAGCACTCAGTTCCCGAGCTACCTTCTGGGTCCTGTTTTGGGGTTGGGTTGTCATCGATGGGAGCCTGATGTGCACAATTTGTTTCTATGATCTAGTCATACTCCAGGTCAGGAAATAAAGCAGTACAATATTTTCATCGACAAGACAAACTGCAAACTATGAGTTGACTTGTCTTCAACACACACACACACACACACACACACACACACACACATACACACACACACCAGTGATGGGCTGTCAGACTCTTCACAGTTGACTTTGGTTTGGGTTTTTGTTTTGTTTTGGTGTTAGTGTGTGTGTGTATATGGTGTGTGTGTGTGTGTGTGTGTGTGTGTGTGTGTGTGTGTGTGTGTGTGTGTAACTACCACCTGTCTACAGGTATAGAGGCCACAGGTCAACATCAGGTGTCCTTCTCTATTGCCCTCCCCCCCCCCCCCCAGTTTCTCACTGAATCTGCAGTTCATCATTTTCTCCAGGTTGGCTCCAAGGATCCACCTGTCCCACCCACCACCACCCCAACTCTAGAATTACAGATGCAAGTTGCCGATCACTCCAAACTCAGACTCTCACTATAAGCAGTTTACCTACACTGAGCTATGCTACACACACACACACACACACACACACACACACACACACACACACACACACACCTAATTTGTTGTTTGTTGAAACAAAGTCTTGCATATACCCCAGGCTGGCCTGGATTGCCACTGTAACTGTGGTCTTTCCTACCTGCACCCCCGTTCCCAAATAACGACTCTGAGACTTAATTGCTGATGAATAACCACCTGGGCCAAGAGCTTGAACTTGCTTCCCAACTAGCTTGTAACTTGTATAACCCATTGACTCTCTTCTATGTGCGCCCATGACTGCTTGCATCTCCTCAGTTTCATACATCCTTCTCCTCAGAGTCCTGGGCAAATCTCCCACCTGACTCTCTCCCAGCATTCCTCTCTCCCCGGATATCCCACCTTCTAACCCTAGCTCAGCTTACTGGACGTCAGATTTGTATTGGTGGAAGATGCTTCCACACAGTGCACAAGAGATTCTCTCTACAGGCCATCCTCCTGCTTCTGTCTCTTGAACACGGTGATTACAGGCACACATCACCAGACCGGGCCAGCTCCCCACTCCTTGTCACGATAACTGTGCATGTGCCCAATGTCCCTAACCTTTGTCTTTCAATAGGAGAATTTCCCAAAGGGAAACAACTAAATCTAAAAAGCAATAGGCTTGTTTGTTTTAATATGTACTGCGGGTTATATTCCCCTAAGAGTATAGAAGTGTCATTTAATGCTCAGCCTGATATACTTAGGTCTGTATATTGGTTTCCAAAATGGAAATAAATTATGACTCGTTTTAGACAATTCATCTATGTCCTAAGGGAGAAAACCCATCTTTATATCTAGGCCCACAGACACCTAAGTTATTCTGTCAGATTCTGATGTGAGAAATCAGACAGAATCAGAGTTACAGAACTGAGCTAGCCCTGGTTAGGGGACTCTCCAAGACAGCCACACATCAAGATGACCTTAAACACATTTGTTTGCTGTCCTTGCAGATAATTTTATAATAATAATTATGTCTGTAACTTAGAAGATTAAAGACAATGCTAGGGCACTGAGCAGTACAAGCCTGACATATATAAAGAGTCCAGTCATTACTGGGTCACTTATTTAAATCCTCATGGCCTCTACATTCTCATCTGCGAAATGGGGACAATTGTCAACTGCCTCAAAGAACGAAGTAAGGATTTGAGTCAGAACAATGCTTACTTGATATAACACTCTCAACAAAATGAGTTAATGGCATGACTAAAATGCAGCATTGCCAAGGTAGAGCCAGGATCCTGTGGCTGTTCAGACCCAAGTGTGGTGTCAGCATGTGGGCAATCCTCCAAACCACAGGGGAAAGCACCTACTGAGGCAAAAGGCTTAGACTGGGACTAGAAGAGGAAAGAATGTGGAATTACAGAAAACAGAGTCTCTGCACTGCAGGAAACACCCAGGACACCCTCACTGGTCTGTGTCCAGGAGGCATGCTACCCCACAGGAGCCACCTGTACACTGGGCAGGAATGGCTTGCTAACTGATCCCATGGAAGATTTAGTTAATGCTTTAAAAAAAAACTCCAGTAATAATAAAACTCCAGTAAATCAATAAAAATATTGATTGTGTTTCAGAAGAAGATCTATAAGAGATGCCCACTTCACCTCTTTCCCGGGATCAACTTGGCTTGGTTTGCCAAAGGCCCCAATAATGGCTCTTCTTTGAAAGTTAAATAGTATCCTTTAGCTCAGAAATAGAAATATGAGCCCAGACCTTCAGTGAAGCCAATGGTTGTGAATACGGTCCGGTGTCTTGTGGATGAGGGGCACAGAAGGACCACAGCATCTGGAGTCAGAAAAAGAGCTGAACACTGTACTGTGGTGACGAGGTCCCTTAGGTCCATCACACAGACCCAACACACCCAGCAGATTCCATTGGCTTGATGGGTTGTCTCTACAGCGAACTCCCTCCACACACATCAACTCCTCTGGTGGGGAGGAGGGGGTGGCAGACTACTTAAAACCTACTCACCAACACAGGGAGGGTCCAGAAATTTTCGCCAACACATGGTATATTAGGCAACTTACTGTTGCTATCACAAAGTACCTGAGGAAAATGTGGTTAAAAGTAGGAAAGGTTTGTTTCCATTCACCGTTTCAGGGGTTTCAATCCATGGCCACTTGACCCCATTGCTTGGACACATAGTAAGACAAAGTATCACACCAGAAGTGTAAGAGGAGAAAACTGCCCACCACATGGTAGCAGGAGAATGAAAAGAGAAGACCACAGTCCCACCTTAGCTCTAGTGGTCATTCCTACAAGGACCTACTTTCTCCAACTAAGCCTCACCTCCTAAAGGGTTTGCTACTTCCCAACAACATTATCAATATGGGGGACCAAGGCTTAGCCATATGTACTTTGGGGGACACTTAAGATTCAATCCATAACTCCAGGGGAAATGATTTTGTGAGGAAACGTGATAAATGATACAAATGAGAGAGAGAGAGAGAGAGAGAGTAAACAGATTGTATATAGATGCATAGATTGATATATAAACAGAAAGATTGTAGACAGGTAGATTGATATATAATAAATTATAGATTGATACATATATAGATAAATTTGATAGGTAGGTAGATAGATAGATAGATAGATAGATAGATAGATAGATAGATGATAGATAGATAGATAGATAGATAGATAGATAGATAGGTAGATAGATAGATAGACAAATAATTAGTCATATATACAAAAACCAGCAGACAGATCATAGGTAAATAGCCAGTGTTCTGTGAATGTTCTTTATGGGCCAGAACTTTCCGTGGGAACTACAGTCATTCCGCTGGAATACTTAAGTGCGGTTGGAATCATGAGATGCAGGAGAGATAGAGAGCCAGTTGCGGTTCTTGCCCACCAAGAGTAAGGTGGGTGTGATTATGGTAATGAGCAGCAGGGGCAAAGCAACTATCAAAATGGCCTGACTCATGTAGACCTGTGGCACTGGCTACATAACCATAGAGTCCCTAGAAGGGAAACAGAAGGGAAACCTACCAAATTACTGCTTCATCTGTGTAAGTAAGAAAATCTTCCAGTCAGGTAAGCAAAGGTCTAGCTCAAAGCACAGGAACAGAGAGCCATGTGGTCCCTCAGTCTATTCCCAGATTTGAACCCGTTTACAGATCCAGACCCTCTTGAGTGTAGGGGAGCTAGGTTCCTTTAAGAAAGGACCTGGTTTATTCTGTGAGTCTTCCCCACTCCCAACCCTACCCCTACCTTCCCCTAAGGTACCCATGGCCTCCTGCAGGATAGCTGACAAGTGAGCTGTGCACACCTCTTACTACTGGGCCTCAAGGAATGTGATTATACTTCTATTGTACGGCTCTAAGAAAATAGAGAGTGACTTTTATTTTTAAGAATCTATTTAATGTGTGGCCTCTTTCTCTATCTGACCTCATATGAAATCAAGTCTTATAGAAATGGGCCATCCCAGGAGCATATGTTCCAAGTGTTTAATTGCTCATGAGGTGGGGTGAGAGGCCCTAGATAAAATGTCGACAACCCTGTAGGAAAGAAATAGAGGAAGATAAACAGCACCAGGCAGAATAATAAAGTGTAGTATATCCCCCTGTGTTTTCCATGATGTCTAACTGGGGTCACGGCCTAGATTATCTGACTAAAGCCTTATGAAACACAAGTGAATTGCTTATTGACTGGAAGCTTAATGATTAAAGAGTCTTTTAATCATTATACCTGTGTCCTCCCCAGCTAACTCATCCTCCTCCACAGTTGCTATCAGAGAGAGCCTTTAGAATGGAGTCACTCATTTGCTTAAACTATTATCAAGAGTTTAGTGGGAAATCCAAGTATCTTCCCATAGAACTGAAGACCTTGCTAATCCAACTCCATCCCCCAGGAATTCCTCATCCCAGCCTTCTTGAGGATGCCTCTGTATCTGAAAACTGGGATTCTGCTTACCTGGCACCATCTCCTCTACCTTTCCTATAACTTAATCTACCCATCCTCCACGCCTAAATATCACCTCACTTCTAGACTTTCTAGCACATTTTTAATAGTTCCATTTCTGAATGTCTTGTATTGGGCTGCAATTACATGTCCTCCTATGGTGTTGTTTATCTCTTATTCATCTTCTTAAATACTCTCCGGTATACAATATTTATAGACATTGGTGAGTGGGTTGATGAGTTAGTTAGTTTAATGAATCAATAGAAAAACAATAATCCTAACTACTGGAAAAATAAATAAATATGAAGATGGGCAATAGATTGGGTAGATAAGAATATGTGTGGAAAAGAGAGAGACAGAGAGAGAGAGAAAGAAAATAGAATGCTTGCATGGGTAAGTAAGAAAATAAGCAACAGATGGGTGGGGAGATGATATATGGAAGGATACCTGGATGCATAGATACAGACAGACAGACAGACAGGCAGGCAGACAGGCAGGCAGGCAGACATAAGTATATAGATAGAGATGATAGATGATAGATAGATAGATAGATAGATAGATAGATAGATAGATAGATAGATAGATCATGTATACATACATACATACACACATAGATGATAGATATGCATACTATATACATATATACATAGATGATGGATATTGAGTAGATAGGTGGGTACATAAGACAGATTTCCTAGGTCTTAAATCCTCTTCTATTCCTCTAATGACATTTTTCCTCTTAGAGACATTCTTCTTCCTAAAAAGAAGAAAAAAATGTTAAATCTAGCAGATATTTTTAAATAAAATAACTGAAGATCAAAATAATAGATAACTTAGTTTCCTTTCTGTTCATGAACCCTGCATTGGCAAATCACAACTTGTAGGATGTCCCTAAAGATGACAGAAGACAAGCTCACGTAGCTGGACACGCTGGAAGATCCTACGACTTGAGCCAGTGTTTTCTTACCAAAGATGCCCACAGTCCCAAAAACTACATTTCAGGAACAAACCAAATAAAGGTCTTCTGCTCCTTACTGAGGTGCACACAATGCTTCCAGTCAGCAATTAATTTAATTACACGTGAGGGTCATGTATTTGGGTACCTTGTACTGTCCACTACTCTTCTAACATGCCCTAAAAATAAACAATGTAGTGGCTAAAGTGTCTGTAGACATCCTAATTGCCATATTCCCTTCCTACAGAAAACCAACAAAAGTACAATTATTTATAAGAGCTGGGCTTTTTTTCCCCTTCAGGAATCCCAGGCATGATTCATATATTACTACTCTGGACCCTCACAACAACTCCACAAGGAGGCTACTACTGTTCATATCTCACTCTGTCCAGATGACGACATCAATTCCCAGCGAGGTTAAGCAGCTCAGACAAGGCCCCAGCTCTTAAGCAGTGAGGCTGTGTAGCATCACACATGTTTCTCCACGACAGTAAGTAATTAAAGAAGTAAGAATGCATTTTTCCTCTTAGAGTTGAATAAAATGACTTTCACTGGCTACCTTTTAAAAAGTCCAACCCATAAAGCCAGTATAATGACACAGGCCTGTAATCCCAATGTCCAGGAGGGGAAGACAAGAGGACAGAGAGTCTAAGGTTATCACATAGGACCTTATGTCATAAAAGAAACAAAGAAGGACATGGGAAGTGAGGAAGGAAGGGGAAAATGAAGAAAAGAGGGACTGGAGAGATTTCTCAGTGATTAGAGCACTGACTGCTCTTCCAGAGGTTCTGAGTTCAATTCCCAGAAACCACATGGTGGCTCACAACCATCTGTGTAATGGTATCTGATGACCTCTTCTGGTGTGTTTGAAGAGAGAGCTAGATTATACCTATCCATATACATAGAATAAATCAATTTAAAACGAAATGAAAGAAAGAAAGAAAGAAAGAAAGAAAGAAAGAAAGAAAGAAAGAAAGAAAGAAAGAAAGAAAAAAAGAAAGAGGGAGGGAGGGAGGGAGGGAGGGAGGGAGGGAGGAAGGGAGGGAGGGAGGGAGGGAGGGAGAGAAGAATAAAAGAAGTCAGCCTACAAATTGATTTTTTTCTAACATGCTAGGCCTTCACTGTTCTAGACAAAGGAAGGAGGAACCATGGCAAAGTTTGTACTAGCTGCTCAATATTCCTTCCCCCAGCCTCCAGTACCTCCAAACCCAGCCTTGCTTGCATTTAAAGATCCTTAAAGAAAAGCTCATGAATTTGAAGAAGACCAGGGAAGGGCATATGGAAAAGCTTGGAGAGACGAAAGGGAAGAGAGACATGTTGTGATCATATTATAAACTCAACCAATCCCTCCTCGAAGGGCTCCGGGAACCGTTGCCCTGAGGAAGCAGAAAGGACCTAAGAGCCTGAGAGGATGAAGGACACCAAGAAAACAAGGCCCTCTAAACCAACAGGATGCACCTACGAACTCACCGAGACCCCGGCAGCACAGCACACACAGTGCCTGCACGGGTCTGCATCAGATGGCGTCCTAGAGCTAAAAGGAGAAGACACGCCCATCCCTAACACAGAAGCTACCTCCAATTGATAAGCACTTGCAAACGAAAATTTTGTTTTCCCCTAGGGACTCTCACAGGCAAACAAACAACTGCTGCAGGGTAGTGACTACTGCACACCCAGCAGTAGATGGCCAAGAGAAAAGAACTCAATGCATCTCTCGGGGTTCCTTATCTCATAATGTCATGTCAAGACTTTTTACTCTTACTTTAAATTTTTTATTTATTGTATTTTATTCATACCTTTCTCTCTTTTTACTCTGCAGGCCCTTTGTAGTTTAGTGTTTTATGTGATTCCTAAATGTGCAAACAAGTGGGTCTGTGTCTATACCTGTTTATTATACCCTTTCTTGGGCTTTTTTTCTTATGTTTGTTTTGTACAGAAATGTTATTCACAGTAGTGGTAAAATAAAGGAAAAACTCAAATGGCTATAGACTTACAAATAGATAAACAAACATCAGACATGCATGTGTACAGATGGGCTTCTGTAGAATTGGATGTGCTGCAAAGATCATTGAAAAGCAAAAGAAGCCAGACATCAAAGGCTACATGTATGACTGTGATGGATAATCCTCATTTCCAACTTGGCCAGGCTGAGAATTACCTAGGAGATAATATTTCCAGAAAGGGGCAACTGAAGAGGGGAGATCTGCCCTGGGTGTAGGTGACAGCCTCTCACAGCTGGGTGCTCAGACTGGGGAAAATGGGGGAAGGGAGAAAGGTCCTGAGTCCCTGCTTCTTGATCGCCATGCAATGTTACCAACTACCCCCACACTGCCATCCCTTCCTGCCATGATGAGCTGTACCCCAAACCATAAGCTAGTATAAACCCTTCCTTCCTTAAGATGTCTTCATCAGGGATTGTGTCCTCAATGATAACCAAAACAGATTCCATTGACATTAAATCCAGAAATAGAAAGAAGAATGATAGCTTCAAGGTACTAGAGGGACAGAGACATGGAAAGGGAATGCTGGTGAGCACATGGTTCATCTTTTTTTTTTTTTTTCATCTTTTGAACAACAAAAATGTTCCGGAATTAGCCAGTGACAGTAGCTATGCAGACCTCTGAGTTGTACACCTTGAAGAGGCAATTTTATGGCGATGAATTCTATCTCAATAAAAAAATAAGTATTTTTAAAAGATTAGCATCCACATAAGAGGTTCTGAATGCCCTATAATTGGAAAAAGATCCAGCATGAAAAGAATTTGATATATGATTTTCTAAATTGGAAAACAGTCCAAAATTGTGCATATTATCACTTTGCGAAGAGTAGTGAAGCTGAAAGAAACTATCCTCGAGCATCAATAATAAATACATTTCAATCAATCACGCTAGATGGCAGAATTATCCTGCCCTTCCGTGGAAAATTATATTATAGATTCATTGTCAGATGAAGAGGCAGTGACGGTATGCAGCCAGGGATTGTGGGGGAAATATTAGAGACTTGTCAAGAAAATAATAAAATCGTCTTATTCTGCTGAGTTTTTATCCCTCTCATTGTATTTGTCAGTTAAATGAGTCACTTGTTACATCTATTTTTGTTCTAAATAAAAGCTTATTTCTGTATCTTAAGAAGGTTTAGGAAGGAAGGAAGACGTCTCCTGATCTTTTAAGGTGACAGTTGAACCTGTCGGAAAGGCTTCTTCTTGAATGTCAGAGGGGCAAGATGTGTAGTCAGGACCCAGTTGTCTCTCATTCTGGCTATTCTCTCTTCTTTATTGGGTAGCAGGCTCCAGGGACACTGGGAACAAAAATGGGGCAGGTGCCTAGAACAGATTACTCTAGGAAGAGGCCTCCTGCTGTTCTTGATGTTCTCAGACATGATCTACTCAGGGCACGTGTGTATGTCTCAGGTAGGAGGCTGAGGCTTGCTCGGGGTTTAGTACTCATGGACAGATCAGGCTACACTGAAGTCTCTAGAGTTGATTTACATCATCCAAAAGTTCTACAGCGTTCAATTTGCTAATGCCAGAAATCTGTTTCAGTTCTTGGACTTTAATCTCCCATCAACAACCTAGCACCATTTCTTGATAGCTCTGTCTTTGTTCTTTCCATTGTCTTGGGCATTTTCCTCCCAGACACCAAAGAACTTAAGAAGCAGATTTAAGATTTTCTGGGTCCTCTGACTAATAAAATCTTAAACCTAATACAATTACTTTCTTCTCCTCCTCCTCTTCCTCCTTCTCCTCCTCCTCTTCTCCCTTCTATTCCTCCTCCTCTTCCTCCCCCTCTTCCTCCTCTTCTTCTTCCTCCTCCTTCCCTTTCTCCACTCCTGTTGTTTGTGCTTCATTTTCTCCTTGCCCTCTATGCCCTCCTCTTCTTCCTCCTATTTCTCTTCCTCCTCCACTTGCTCCTCCTCTTCTTTCTCCGCCCTTATGTTGCTGCAGTGCTACAGATTGAACTCAGGGCCTTGTGAACTATACCCCAGCCCTCAATACAACATCTGAAAATAGGGGAAAAGCACAGCCTAAGGCAAGGAAACAGGAGCCCTCTTCCATCTCAGCAGGTTCCTAGAAGGAAGAAGCCTTACCTCAGCAAAGCAGATAAGTAAACTGGCAAAACAGAACAATGTAACTGCACATAAGGCGGGAAGTGGCAGGCAGGGCTGATGAACAGACATTGGACATGTCAGATGGCAGCAATGCCTCCTCATGAGACAGGTGCTTGCATTCAGGTCACATCCCTTAGCAACCCACACAAATGCCAGCCAGAGATGTTCAAACCAAAGACACAAAATAATTTCCCTTCCTGCCTGCTCCTTTATGATCTCACCCACCAAAAAGACTCCAAGACAGATGATTGCGAAGAGATGGATGCCTGGGGATAAATGTCACTGGTCCCATTAATTCTTCAGGTCACTCTGCAGACTTCCTCTGTGCTGAGATAGATGGCTTGCACGCTGTTCATAACAGTGGCCAGCCGACCTTAGCATTTGCTTAACATTTTACAATTTATATAAACGTGGGTCTTCATCATTCCAGGAAGAAGTACCAAGGTATAATTATAACTCTACAGGTAAGAAAGAGATCTGGGGAGGTAATGTGAGCTAGCATTGTGCATATTTTTAGGCCCAAGAAGTTGTCTCCATCTCCCTAAGGTATATTAATCTAGTTCCCTGGGGCCTGGGAACCAGATTGATCTGGCTTGGAGCTTCCCTTGGAGTTTATATATATATATGAAAGCTGGGCATTGCATCCAAATGCAGTTGTCCCTTGGGGAAAGGCCACACCTTCTTTTCTTTCAAAATGACAAGGGGCAGTCAGTCCTCCTTATACTTGAGATTCATCTTCAGCAATAGGCCTTCTATGGATAGAAGCATTTAAGAGGAAACTCTCTGTTCTGGTCATGTCTAGACATTCTTACCATTAGTCCCTCAAGAACACAGTTTGGCAACATCTCTACTGAATTTGGTCTTAGAAGTAACAAACATGATTTAAAGACTGTGAGAAAGTGTATAGGTTGTATGCAAATATTGTACCATTTTGTATGAGGGATTTAGCATCTGTCTCTTGAGTATACCTGGAGAAACCTGAAATTAATTGTCTGCTCATATCAAGGGAATAGTATACACATTTCATATAAATCAGTCTTCAGGACCCAGAATCGCACCGCTCTTCCATTTAAGAACTATGAATTTTTATACAACTTTGTTACTGGTCAACTCTCCTTTTAGATCATAGCATAAAAGTGCCTTGCCCTCTGGCCTCCCACAGATCACCGGTAATAGATCAGGAGAGATTAAATTTTAGAAAGCAGGAAAGAGCTAAGCAGCAATGGAGTGACATGTTCCGCACATCGCAGCCAGCAGTTGGGGCCACTCCTAACTCTGAGCCCACAATCTTTCTCCCACCCTACATGGGGGCAGGGCTCGTTCTTGAGCAGCATCATGCAGGTACTCAGAGCTTCTGCTGACTCATTTATTATTTATGCAAAATAATAAAAGCAGTTTCTTCCAAGGCAGGGAGGGGGAAAGATGTCACAGGATTATAACCATCCAGATCCCAACAGCAAACAGAAACAGGCCAGCAAGCCCTGTATCATGGACAGAAGCGAGACATAGGGGCACATGTCCCACACACGCATCTCTCAAGATATTCTATTTATGATATGTATAGGGGAAGGTTATGTGTTAGCAGAAAACGTTTATTTCGTCTTCTTCTCTTCCTCTTTTCCTCCTTTTCTTCCAGAACTTCCCCCATCCTTCTCCTTCTTTCTCCCTTGCCTCTTTTCAAACTCCAAACCCTTTCTTTCCCTCTTTGTTTATATCTACGTCTCTATCTACGTCTAAATCTACCTCTCTATCTATCTGTCTATCTGTCTGTCTATCTATCTATCTATCTATCTATCTATGTAGTCCATATTACCTGTGTGCACTCCTGTATCCACAGGTGATAAGCATAAAAAAAATATTCCCACATTCATCCCACAAACATGATGAACATGTTTAAAGACACACAAGAATATCAACTATCTTCATTCAAACCTTTGAATAACTGTTTAGAAATCAGATTCCCTTCCTAACTTAGGATGGACTAGCCACAAAGAAGGAGAATAATTTCATCTGAGGCCAGAGAGAAAGGAAATATGGGTAAGAAATCCTTAGCAGGAAACAGCAGACTCCAGTGGTATACAAAGCACACACACACACACACACACACACACACACACACACACACACACACACACAGAGCTTGGCATAGAGAAGAAGCAACCAGCTTCTCTGGTCCAGGCAAGAGGGAGGTGAAAATGTACTCTGGGCAGATTTTGTCCACCCTATTTCTGCCACATTTAAGTGTAGGGACTCTTCCCACAGTCTCTGATTCCCAAGTCATACCATGTCAGTAGCTAAGGAATGCCTGTTGGGAAGGATTAAATTCACAATCGCTAGGCATAGGTTTCAGCATCTCCTCCACATGTAGGTGCTCCATGAGTCAACACAACAACCCAGAAAGAAGGGATGTCATTCTCATTTGGCCACATTGAAAGCTGAGGCCTGGTGGGCTAGCATGTTCTAGGTTGCAGTTTAGGGGCAGCCATGTTGAGATTTATTCAGAGTCTGATTTTCTGTAGAGCACCTATTCCTACTCACCATGGGCACAGTTCTTTTTCCACAGGACCAAAACAGAGCAGACACCATGCAAACAGACATATCCAGCATGCTGTAAGAATTCGAAGGCTTGACAAATGCCCCTTCAAGGATGACAAACACCCTAGATCCCATCTGAATCCAAAAAATAGTATGCCTTTCTTTGTCCTATTAGAGGAGTCTAAGCCACTAAAAAGCAAGCTGTGTTCATTTCCCCAGTGCTATTGTAACTATGTGGGTGGCTCAGCCCTAAAGGATACAAGTCCTAAATAGAGGTAAGGGCAGGGACTTCCAACAACTGAGAGAAAGAACCCTTCCAGTGTTTGCAAACCTTGGTGGCCCTTGACTGGTAAACAACCTTTTCCCTTTAGTACCCCCATAAAGACTCAATTTCCAAATAAGGTCCTCTCTGTAATATGAGGGCTAGAACACCGTCATGTCTTTGTGGAGGGACATAGTTCAACCCATAGCACAGCTCAGCTGCTAACTAACGATCACCCTGGCTTCATTTCTCATCTGCCACCAGCTCCCACCTGTATCTCATCCCCCTAAGGTCTCTCTGATGCTCTGGCTCATCTGGATGGTGGTTGGAACCCTTCCATCTCCAGCCTTGAACCTCGCCCCACCAGAGCTCTGTCTGCATTGTGCTGCCCACTGAATTTCTGTGAGTTACAAAGAAGCTTCTCTCCAGGCACGGTGCCAACCTCACGTTTATTCCCACTTGTTAACAGCATCTGGCAGCTCCTCTCTAACAGCCCCATGCCACTCTGTCATAATCAGTGCTTTGTCTGCCTGTTTCCGGTTGGGTATTTAGATGCAGCTGGGGACAGTCAGCCATTTCCCCAGAAGCTATTGTGTGCTTAAGAAGAAAAACTTAAGTCTTTTAATTAGCCACGATCCCTCTGCATGGAAGTCCAAAGCCTATCCATTTTACCTCACTTCACCCTGCAGATGTTTCCTCTGAGGTGAGGGACTGGGGGGAGTGGTAACAATATGGTAGAATTTCTACTACTTTTCTAAGCACTTTCCATCCCCAATGCCTTAGAAATAAGTAAGGAGGCAAGCATCCCCCTTGGGCAGATGTGGCAACTGAGGCTAATCTCTGTGGCTAAATAATTAGTAAGTATTCTATTGAACCAGGCACCATCCTGTATTGTCATGTCGTTCCTGTTTCCAAAGTCTAAAGAAAGACTCATTTAAATGAATGCTGAGCAGGGAAGTTCTTACTTCCAGAACTAGAAGAATGCATTTCTTTGTTTCCCCTGAGTCTTTGCTCTCACCGGTCTTGCATCCCAGAATGTTCCTCTAAGCAGCATTGTTCTCTCTTCAAGTTTCAGCTTATAAGTTAGAACCCCAAGGAAGTATTCCTTGGTACTCTGTAAGATCTCCTAGTACATGCTCTCCTAGAATCCTTAACTTCCCTGAGGACGTGTCAAGTGTAACTATATGTTTAGCAGCCCTTCCCTGACAGGCCAAGGCAAGAACCAAGACCCCCACATTCCCAATCCCCAGTGTTCCAGTCCCATAGCTTCTGTCCCTAGTAAATAGCTTAGTAAATATCTGCCAATGAAGCTAGAAAGGTCATCACTTCCTGCCCCCAGCAAGGCTAACCCTTCCTCTGAGTGTCGGTTTCCTTCCCCACCAATCACATTGTTTATAATTCAAATTACATTAACACAACAACATAGTTCAAATGAAGCCCAAGATATTCCTCTATACTGTGTACTAAGCAAAATACATGAATTGGAACTATTAGAAAATTTTGCATTAATCAAAACAACCCTGAGATTCCACCTCACACCAGTCAGAATGGCTAAGATAAAAAATTCAGGTGACAGCAGATTCTGGCGAGGATATGGAGGAAGAGGAACACTCCTCCATTGTTGGTGGGATTGCAAGCTTGTACAACCACTCTGGAAATCAGTCTGATGGTTCCTCAGAAAATTAGGCATAGTACTACCAGAAGATTCCGCAATACCTCTCCTGGGCATATACCCAGAAGATGTTCCAACTGTGTTCATAGCAGTTGCTCTACTATGTTCATAGCAGCCTTATTTATAATAGCCAGAAGCTGGAAAGAACCCAGATGTCCTTCAAAAGAGGAATGGATACAGAAAATGTAGTACATTTACACAATAGAGTACTACTCAGCTATTAAAAACAATGAATTTATGAAATTCTTAGGCAAATGAATTTGTCTGGAGGATATCATCCTGAGTGAGCTAACCCAATCACAAAAGAACTCACTTGATATGCACTCACTGATAAGTGGATATTAGCCCAGAAACTTAAAATACCCAAGATACAACTTCCAAAACACAAGAAAATCAAGAAGGAAGACCAACATGTGGATACTTCACTCCTTCTTGGAATAGGGAATAGAATACCCAGGAAAGGAGTTACAGAGACAAAGTTTGGAACTAAGACGAAAGGATGGACTATCCAGAGACTGCCCCACCCGGGAATCCATCCCATAGTCAGCCACCAAACCCAGACACTATTGCATATGCCAGCAAGATTTTGCTGAAGGGACCCTGGTATAGCTGTTTCATATGAGGCTATGTCAGTGCCTGGCAAATACAGAAGTGGATGCTCACAGTCATCTATAAGATGGAACACAGGGCCTCCAATGGAGAAGCTAGAGAAAGCACCCAAGGAGCTGAAGGGGTCTGCAACCCTATAGGTGGAACAACAATATGAACTAACCAGTACCCCCGGAGCTGTCTCTAGCTGCATATGTAGCAGAAGATGGCCCAGTGGGCCATCATTGGGAAGAGAGGCCCCTTGGTCTTGCAAACTTTATATGACCCAGTACAGGGGAACGCCAAGGCCAAGAAGTGGGAGTGGGTGTGTAGGGGAGCAGGGTGGGGGGAAGGTATACGGGACTTTCGGGATAGCAATTGAAATGTAAATGAATAAAATATCTAATAACAAATTGAAAAAAATTTTGCATTAACAAGCTATAATTTATCACCTATTAATCCTGTTGTAATTATTTTCTTTCTCTTCTAGACTTCTCTTGAGAATAGTGACTCTATATCAGGCCCCTGAGTCTCCTGGAAATACACACATCAAACCTTTCTAGAAGGAATGAACTATTTAATAAGTATATCCAATAATAAAAGTGTGATATATTCCACAAGTCCAGAAAATTGTGCCCAATAAGTCATTTTCGTAAGAGAGAATTGTTGCTTTTTGTTAATCTAAGAATTTGTATTAACAAGAAACTACTTCAGGAATGCATTAGGATAAAGGATTTTATATTTTAAAATCTTTGTGTAGTTCATAAGTTTGCTAGTTTTCTTTCTGATTGACCATGAAGCATTTTCAACATATTGAACTTAAAACTCATACCAGAAGTAGGAATATATAGCCCCCGAGGACTTAACCATGGTCCCTGACCAAAATAATTTTTGATATTAGTAATAGACACATTAGCTTATAATATATAAAAATGTAGACTTGGAAAGAGAGAAAACTTTGACGTTATACTGACCTGGCTTTTCTAGGACCCAGTGTTCCACTCACTTTGCACGGCACAGAATCCCTGAGCAGAGATGGGAAACTTGTTTATAGATTCTGACTCTCTAGGTAGAAGGTGGGTGCTAAGGTTCAGCATTTCCAGCAAGCCTCCCTGTGGTGCTGATGCTACTGGCCATGGATCACTGGCCATGATTTATGTAGAGATAATCAATAGTCTTAATTTACAAAGGTATCAATCCCTTTACTATTACATGGTCTTGGTAATTCACCTGCTTTAGAGGATGCTATAATCTAGAATTATGATTAAATATAAACACCATCCTGACTCCATCTATCTTCTAGATTCTAGGGAAGAATCTTTAAAAGACTCTGTTTTCTTACTTCTTCTCCAGAACGGTAGATTTAGCTGGCATGTTCTTCTTATGAAGACAACTGGTCTACCTCCAGCCTCCACTCTCAGAGTAATAAGGTATTACTTTTGTACAAATTGGATAATTGTGACTCTTTCCTACTGATTATTGCTATTCTCTTAACCACTTTGTGATTAAAAGTAATCAAGGTCCTAGAAAGATGATTCGGTGAATAAAGTGCTTACATTAAGACATAATTCTGATACCCATATAGAAAGTCCCACATTGAGATACACATCTATAACTCAATCACTGGGAAAGAGAGACAAGTAGATCCTGACAACTCATTGGCCAGCCAGTCAAGCTAAATGGGTGAGCTCCAGTTTTACTGAGTGGCACTGTCTCAAAACACAAGGTTAAGACATGACTAAGAAAGACACTAGATAACAAATTCTGGCCACCACACACACACACACACACACACACACACACACACACACACACACACACAGAGAGAGAGAGAGAGAGAGAGAGAGAGAGAGAGAGAGAGAGAGTTTTATTTTATTTTTATTTTTTAATTAAAAATTGATCTGAACAGCTCTTAATTAGGCAAATAAGATTAGCTTTAAAACTTATTATTATATACATATGAACTCTCAAGCCTAAGCCTGTGCATCAGACACATTGTTAGGGCATGGACAGTTGGTGTTGGCATTTCTAAAGGGAAGGCTAAAAGGGAAAAAACTAAAATGTAGAAATTAATGACGTTTGCAGATGATAGTGGGCTCCATGACTGGCCATTCAAGATGACCCATGATGTGACGTAGATCTGATTGTTTGGCCTTTCTTTCTATATTAGCCTTGACCTAATATTCTCAGTCCATGTAAGTCACACTACTTACTGAGCCTGACCAATATGTCTAACCTTCCGTATTAATTACTTATCTCATTGTTGTAACAAAATACCTGACCCAAGCAACTTAAAGGAAAAAGGTGTTACATTGACTCATGGATTGAGGTTCCAGTCTGTAGTGACAGGAACCTCAATTAGGATCATGGAGTAGATGCTCACATCTTGTTTGCAATCAAGAAGCAGACAGAGATGAATACTGGTCCTCTCCTTGCCTTTTTTTTTTAATTCCATCTGAGATGCCAGCCCATAGTTTGGTGCTTCCTATATTCAGAGTGTGTCTTCTCTCCCCAGTTATTATCACTGGGAACATTTTCACAAACACATGGAGGAGTGTGCGTCCTGGTAAATTCTATATTTGGGGGCTGGTGAGATGGCTCAGCGGATAAGAGCACTGACTGCTATTCTGGAGGTCAAGAGTTCAAATCCCAGCAACCACATGGTGGCTCGCAATCATCTGTAATGAGAAACAAATAAAAAAAAAAAAACTATGGGCCAGAGTGAGCGGGGCCTGGAGCAAGCTGGGGCCGGAGCAAATGGGAACAAGAGGGAGAAAGGGAAGGGGGGGGGAGGAAAAAGAATCTATATTTGGTTACACAGACAGTGAAGCTCAAGTGTCACAGTCTTCTACTTGTGCCCTTTAATAACACCATTTCCATTACCTGAATGTCTTTCCTCATCTGTCTATCTCCAAATATGTATGTACCTTAGACACAACTTTGCCTATTAAGTCTTTCCTAACTCTTCCAACACTTTTTGCGGTTCTTCTTGCCCCACCACACTCTTCAGGTTACCACAGTGTGTGCTTATTTGTGATTACTCCAAGACTTAATACCCTGAGTCAGAAGCCACATCAGGTTTCTTTGTTGAATGAATGGATGAATGAATGAATGAATGAATGAATGAATGAATGAATGAATGAATAACAAATTAGTAAATCGCTATGGTGATTCTGTATCACTCTGCCTCTATAATTATACTAATAATACTAAGTTTAGGTTTAGATTTATGTTTCTATGTCTATTTCTCCATTACACACTGCTATTGAAGATAGGTTCTGAGCCCTATACCACAGTTCCTATCAATATTCAATAAATATTCATCTAATGAATATGAGTTGCTTGGAGTCCCGGGCAGATAAAGTTACTTCAGAATACAAAGGATATATGCAACATGGTAAGGATTTTTGAAAGGCTGTCAAGTCCGTGTGTTGATTTATGGAGAAAATTAATATGACAGCAACAACGCTTCCAGCCCTCCCAAATCAGTTTCCTCAATTATGTGCACCCAGAGCAGGGCACAGCTGTTTGTGAGACATGACATAAAAAGAGGTCCCCCTCGGTTTGTTCAAAGGTCTTCAAGATATTTTTAGTTGACAAACAACCATGTGTCACTCAGCAGACAGCCCATTAAACCAAGTTGTACAACTTCTTACATGTTTCCCATATTAATTGTGAAAGCTTTCTATGTGACTTCAGTTCTTCCGAGCATTGAACCTAGGCCAACAGCAGACATAGCATACGTGTAGACTTGAAAATTACTGACCCCACAGTTTCACTTCTCATCTATATCTTGCGGCCACCTAGGTCAGCACCAACATGTAGAGACTTAGCAATGTGGTATGTACAACCTGACAACTTTCCATCACAGAACTCCTGAAATCATCTAAAATAGGAAATAATTCATCTGTGACAGAGTGTTTAGAAGTTCTATGAGAAGGTAAATGGTATAATTCTCATTGAATATTGAGTACAGGTGACACACACAGTCCCTGATAGGTCAGACCACAAAGAACATCTTAGGCACCCCATTTCCAGGCTGTGGATCCCCCAGCTGTGAGTCAGAGTGAACCTTTGAGTCAAACATTCCCTCCTGGAGGGAGTCTCCTTAAGATGGGGGAGGTAAATGAAACTTACAAGGCTCGGGAAGTAAACAAAACCACAAGCCTCAGGGTGCTTCTAAATTTGCAAGATCCATAAGGCCACCGTCATTGTCAACTAAGGTTGCACAAGCAGTAACGATAGCTGAGGAGCAAAACTTCTACCAGTAGAGCTGCCCACATGTTCATCACCAGTGATGGAATGGGCCTTCTGGTAATGCAGTTGCCTCTGAGACACTTC
Organism: Mus musculus; assembly: GCF_000001635.26. NCBI lineage: Eukaryota > Metazoa > Chordata > Mammalia > Rodentia > Muridae > Mus > Mus musculus. Next base: position 103,970,875 of record NC_000074.6, read on the forward strand.
TACTGGTATGAGGAACCCTGCAAACAAGCTCACTCATTCATTAAGGCAGACCTAAGTAGAATAATGTCTTTCTTCTGTCGTCGGAAACTTTATGTGGGATGAAAAGATGCTTGCTTACATCTCCCCAGACTGAACTGTAAACACTCCACCCCTGAGCCAATGAGGCAATCAATATGATGCTTCTACCCAAAGCGCATCAGTTCCTGGAGATTCTGGAAGACCCGCCAGTATGTGGGCTAGTGTGCTGACGTAGTAATAGTGTTCAACACTTGTCCAAAATAAATAGTAATCCATCCTGGAATGAAGCTCACCCTTGTCACACAGCCATCCCTGCAGTATAGGAGAAGAACATGACTCATTTGTGGTTCTCTCTCCCAATGTTTACATCCCTCCCCTACTTTTCCCCATCTCCCAGGATCTGCATAAGCATGAATTTTCCTCCTGACTTTCGAAGGCATAATAGCTCTCTGTCATTGTAGCACATACCTGTTACAATCAACTTTTAAAAAAACAAATCTAATTTTGACACAATTTTAGAGGTTTAAGGACCCACTCACTGATTTGAGCCTCTGGCAGTAAGTTGTGCTGAGAGTGTGCCAGAGAACAAAGCCATTTGCCTCATTATTGGGAATAAAATAGAATCGTTCTCTTCAAAGACACCATCCTAGAGACCTGAAACTCCCCATTAGACCTCACCATTTAAAGCTCCTACTGCCTCCCAATAGCATGAAGCTGGGGCTAACTTTGGGGACATTTCAAATCTAAACTCTGGCAAGGGTAAATATTTTTAAATGTGATAGCTCAACTTTACATAAGCAAAAATCAGTTGTAAAATACACTGGGGAAAAACATAATGAAAAGCAGAACCATATTCAAAATATGCACAGCAATTATAACTCATCTAAAAATACATTTAACAAGAAAAATATAAGCACTCTATGAAAATGTACTAAATGGCATTTTCAAAAGACCCGGAATGGAAAAAAAATTTAATCCTTGTATATAAAAGCACGCATTGCATATTCCTTTGTTCTTCTTATGAATATAAAACCACTTCAGTCAGAATCCCTTCCTTATATTTATTTAACAACGCAAGTATTAAGCTGCACTGCTATATATCTTTGTTACTGTGATAAAATACCCGAGGCTGCTAACCTTTCAAGGAGGCTTACTCAGCTCAAGCTAAGGAGGCTGGAAGTCTACAACTGGGTAAGCCTGTTGGTTTTGCCTTCTGCTGAGGGCTTCCTTCTAGCACCATAATAAATGGAAACTAGTAAAATAGGAAGTCTGACTGAGCCATGAATCAGTTCACTCTCAACAGCTTAGTTTGGGGAAAGTGAAGTGTTCTATTACAAGCTTTTTACACACTCCCTAGGTGATGTCCACCCACCCCCAAGCCCTCTGTCATAATTTGGATCTAGTCTATTCCCCAACGGCTCATGTGTTGAAAGCTTAGTGCCTGGTTGGGGTTCTACTGGGGAGTGACCAAAACTTTAAATGGACATAAGTCCCTGATGGAATGTCCTTGACAGGTATGCTGTCCCAGTTTCTGGCTCTTTGCTTCCTGGATGCTGGGAGGTGAACAGCTTCTACCTCATGCTGCTGCCATGGTGAAAGGCCTCACGCAAGTATGAAAGCAAATGGGTCAAGAGGACAAGAACTAAAGCCTGTGAAACTATGAACAAAATTAGGCCTTTACTCTTTAAAGCTCATTTCCCTAGGGTATTTTGACACAGCAATGCAAAGCTGAGTGATACAAACTCCAACTCTACTCTACCTCCTAAAGTTCTCCCTCCCCTAGGGTAGACACTAGCACCAAACTCTAACACATGAACCCTTGAGAAATGCAGGCAAACCAGACCAAAAATATGGCCTTCAGCCAAAGAGAATAAATAAATAAATAAATAAATATAAATAAATAAAAGAACAGGAAGATATTTGTTAAAAGAAATAATAACATAGAAGGGGACTTGAGAGTAAGGTGTTGAAATTCACACAAATCTGTAATAAGTAAAGTGTCTGGTGTGAATTTGACTGGGGAGTATGAGCCAGAATGGGAACCTGGGATTTCTAAGGAAGGTTGCTATTACCAAAAGATTTGTTCGCCTCGTGCTGTCAGGCACACATAGGTCTGGGACCAGGAAAAAGAAGTAACCACAAAAAATGAGTCCATGCATTTTCCTTGTTCCTCTTTTTGAAGACAAAGAAAAGCAAGTATGGAATTAGAAAAAAATAGGGATAGTGTAACAGAAAGCCATATCAAAGACAAGTAACATGCAATGAATAAGCAGAAAGGGGCCCTTTTCAAATCAATATGGATTAAGACACTTAACAAAAGATGCTTTAAAATTCCTTTGAAAATGGATAGCTGGTTAATGTTATAAGAAATATGTCCAGACCAAATATCCCCATGTCATAGCACACACAAAAAATATATTTTCAATGAGCTACAAGTACACATACTGGACCACTAGAAAGAAAGATAGGAAAATTATTGTGACTTACAGTTAAAACCTTAAAAGAGGTAGGGTAAGAGAAAACTCAGATACCACTAGAAAGGGATGGGAAGAATAATCTGGTTCTATAAGAATGTAAACATTTTCATTTTCATGCTTGCAATAAAAGAGCCAGGATAAGGAAAATAAGTAGGTGCAATGTGGTGAACGTTCTGGGAAGTTAGCAATATAAGGACAAGCACTCGGCTTCCAATAAGTCAGAGTTCAGATAAGCATGGTATACACACAAGCACAGTACATGTTATACACACACACTATACATATTACATACAACTACCCACACATGTCACATGCCACACATACACACAAGCACACCACACACATTGCACATACCACACATATCACACACTTGATATTATACATACCATACACACACCACATATACATATACACACATACATGCACGTACCACACATATACACACTACACATATTACACATATCACACACACCACACATACACACCACACATACATTACACATACCACACACACACATCAACGAATACATACCACATAGACCACACATACCTACATATACACATACACACATACACACCACACACACACACACATTACACATACCACATACATCACACAAACATACCACACTTAGACACCACATACTCAAGCCAACACACACACATCCACAAAGAATAGGAATTAGCCTCCACATTTGTAAAATCTTTAATCTCTTTAATGAATAAATCAATGTATAAATGCATTTATTATTCTATTTGTCTAATAGATGCAAAGCCACAGAACTGAAAGCAGGCCAGCAGAAATGTGGTTCATTCATACTGGAAATTTAAATAGTTACAACTGTTTTGAATTGCAATTATCTAATACTGATTAGAGAGCATAGTACTTGACCCTACAATCAAGTTCTAGAAAATTCTCATTTTAAAATATGCCTCATCTACACATGATCTATCAATACTGAAAAGTAAGGTAAATACATATTTAATTAATTATGATTGTAAAAATATGTAATCAAATCTTATCTAGCCAGAGAAGGGATGAGTTAGGGGCCAGGCATGATGGTACACACCTCCAAATCCCAGCACTCAAGAGACTGAGGCAAGAAGACCGGGAGTCCAAGGCCGTCTGAGCCACATAGGAAGACTAAATAGATTACAGGGATGGGGGTGCAGATGGCTTGATGTTTAAGTGCACTGGTTGCTCTTTCAGTCATTTCCCATGACTCACATCAGCGAGCTCAAAACTACCCGTTACTCCAACTCCAGAACATATATGATGTACTCCAACTCCAGAACATATATGATAGCCTCATGTGGTCTCCATGGGCACACACACATATTTGGTACACACTAACACAACACACACATACATATACATGTAAATAAAGTTTTTTAAAGAAATTTTTTTAAAGCTTGAGGTTGGTTGGTTGGTTGGTTGGTTGGTTGGTTTGTTCTTTTAGAACAAGAGGGAAGAAGAAAGGAGAGAAGGAGTGGAAAGGAGTGGATGGGAGGAGTCAAATCTAAGTTAAATGTTGAAACAAATGCCCATAACATGGACATATAATTTGAAGTCCAAACTGCAAAGTCTCTGCATAACCCTCTCTGTACACCTAATCCGTGTCTCCTTTCTTCCATACAAGGAATAATTGTTCTCGAGGCTCTGGAGATAATAGATTTGAATATCTCATAATGACTCATTTGCTTTATAACACATTGCATTCATAACAGTTTCAGAGTAGCAGTACGGTAATCACCTACATGATGCCACATCTAATATGATGACTGAAAGCCAGAAATAAATTGGTTTTGCTTTTGATCTTCTTTCTGCAGCCATTTTTGTAACTGTGTAGTATGCACGCATCTCACTCCCTGCCGGGGTATTTAGCCACTACACTCTCTTTTCTCTAAGTTAAAAAATAAAATCTGTTGGTTCTGTAATCTTATACAAGCATTATTCATTGATTACTTACTACATGTTGCAAGATTTTCCCTGTCCAATTACCTTAGGGCAGCAGGAGGCCTGTGATTGGACAGGGAAAAGGGAGGCGGAGCTAAGAGTTGCAGAGACAGAGAGCATCAGAGAGAGAAAGAGAAAGAAAGACGGAAGTGGACATGGACCAGTGTGGCCTTAACCAGTCAGAGTTAGTTATGACATCATAAGGTTAGAATAATTGGGATAAAGCTTTTATCATTATCAATTGGTTCTGAAATTATTATATTAGAATCTTGTAAACTGATAATTTATTGATACATAAATCTGATTGGTTAAATATAAGCCCCAAGAATTTTGTTTCTATCGGGTAGATGGGTGTTGTGGTGGCTGACCGTGGGGTGGGCTTTCGTTGCATGAGCCCGGCAGTGGTGGCAGCTGTCTACCAGGGAGGGGACTCCGGGGCTCTGGCCAAGAGAAAGGTTAAGACTGCCCAGCTGGAATTGTGTGGTCTGCTTGTTGCTGGCTGTGACTGGTGGTAGTATGGGAAGCCTGCCAGTCCAATTTTTTTACTATTTCCCACAACAAGTAAGAGTTGGATTGTTGTCTTCCTGGCTGCCTGGTACTCCAGTATTCGACCAGTGTTTATTTGCTAGCAGAGTCTTCTTGAAAGTCTCAAGGGAAGGATACAAGATGGCTTGGTGGGTACCAATGCTTGCTATAGAAACCTTACCACCTGAATTTGACCATGGAACCCCACAGTGACTCCCCAAAGTTGTCCTCTGACCTCAGCATGAACACGCCCCAACTCAGCACACACATACAATATTAAATAAAACTGTAAGAGTCCCAGGGGAAGCCTTCCATGAGTTCTTCTGCATATGTGCACTTTCCCATACACTGGAATGTGAGTGTGGATGGAAGTAAAAGCCCTGTGACATGAGCAACCTCCTTCAGCGCATTATGTGTGTTACATAACATCCTCTGGAAGGACCTCTTCCTAAAATTCTAACAAATGACCTCATTCTGTTTCCAATTAAAATCACCAGCTTTTGAACCTAAGTGCCACCGCTGCTCCCAATTCTTCTTGTTTTCTTTTCCCAATGTCTTCCGGTGATTTTACTAAAGCTGGTCTTGGAATTAGTTATTTTGTGTCTGTACTTCTCAAAGCCCCAATGTGGTCTTGCAACTAGGCATTTGGAGTTATATTTTATTTCAAGAATGTTTTCTTAGAGTTTATGGTGTTCCTTCTACTCTTTTAGCTCTTTTTCTTCGGTGATTCTTAGTTTGAATGCGTTGGGTTGTCTTTTTCTTTAAAAAAAAAAAAAGGTTTCTTTAAAAATTATGTGTATGGGTATACGCACATGTGTACAATGCACATGGAGGCCAGAAGAGGGCGCCAGATCCCCTGGAACTGGAGTTAGTTTGAGTCAACTGAGCGGACACTGGTAACTCATTTCCAGTCCTGCTTTTAGCTACTGAGCCATTTCAGCGTCAGGATTGAATTTTGTCTTTAAAATTCAGTCTTGATTCCATCCTGTGACTAATTTTTATGCACAGCTGGCTTTTCTGAACTTTTAGAAGGCATGACCCAGAAGCTAGAAATCTCTGCTGTAGCGCTCGGGCACATATGGCTTGCTTTCAGTGACTTCCTTGCCCTGGTCTCTCTTGCAGGTTTTTCCAAGCTGTGTCTCCCTTTCTCATGATTGTCCCTCTCCTATATGACTTTGACTCCATAATCAACTGTGCCTCCTGAGGCTGTGCTCCCATTCTGAACAGACATCTTGTGTGTTAGTTCTCAGGCCCCCATAGACATGGCCCTGTAGTTTCCCTTGAACTCTCACATGGTGGACTTAACCAAAGTCTCACCCAATTTCAGCTGGGTTTTCAAAATTATCTGTTCTGCTTTCTGGCTAAGTATGGGCTAACCTGGAGCAACCCTGTCCTCCAGTTTGCCAAACATCTGAGTGCTGACTGCTACTCCTCACCCTGGTTGCTAATTCCCTACAGATCTCACCACAGTCCCCAGTATTTCCTCACCCCCTAGTGTGTGGGCTTTATAAAGGTGCTCTATTGCCTAATTTCACTGTTCATGCCTATGAACTTGTTGTTGTGTTCTGTAATTATTTCATCTGTATTTTGAGAGTTTATGGGAATTCCAAAGCTATACCACCAAGAGTGACTTGGCCATGTGAACTTGTGTGGTCTCACCACAATCATTACAACAAATCTTGGCTTTTCATAATCCGCTCCTGCCCCTGAGGCTGGGGAATCACACTGAGAGCCTTGAACATGCTAGGAAAGTGCTGATGGACACCAATCACTTTGATAACTTAGGGCCAGGTAGATGAAAGGGGTCTATGCTCCATCTTAACCAAAACCAAATCTCATCATCACAGCCAGTCATGTGAAGTCTCTTAGCTCCCTCTTCTTCATTCATTCCTTATTCTCTGTTCTCATTATGAAAATGTGTGATGGTTTTATCACTAAAGCCATTGGAAGGTAAGGCCATTTTCCCAAAGATTCAGAAGCACTCAGTATTAGGAAACTAGCCAGGATCTGTCTGACACCAGGATCCTGGCTTCCTGGCGTGTTTCTCAGCAGCCACTGGGGAAATCTGCAGCATCTGCAGAGGACCAGATGGAGGCTGAGGGGATGCAGCCAGAAGCTGCAGGGGAAACACCTCTCAGATAGAAACATAACCCCTGTGCTGGGCTGAAAGTCCTCATGGGTCAGCATGGGGGCAAGTCTGGGTTTCATAGGAAGCAGGAGTGAGTAGTGAATAAGTAGTTAACTTGGTCTGCTGCCTCAAGTTCTGGATCTTCCATTTGGTAATCCTGGAGAAATTTACCTGCCTTCTTTCACCTTGGTTTTCCCACACATAGGAAAGACTTCTTCCTTCCTCTCATAGTTCCCATCCTGCTTTACATGTCACACATATTTTTAAAGGATGCTCCACATCTGAAACAAAGCACGTGATACTGACTCTTCAGAGTTGGGCCTCTTTCCTTTAACATCATGACTTCCAGTTCCATCCACTTTCCTGAACCCTTACACAATTCCATTCCTTGTGGCTGAAACTCATTTCATTTTAACTTTCATTTCCCTGTTGCCTAAGGATATTGGACAGTTTTACATATTTATTATCTGATTGCTCTTATTTCGAGAGCTGTCTGCTCAATTCATTTTCCCATTTATTGATCAGATGACTCATTGGTTTCTGTTGTTGTTGTGGTTCTCTTCCTCCTCCTCCTCCTCCTCCTCCTCCTCCTCCTCCTCCTCCTCCTCCTCCTCCTCCTCCTCCTCCTCCTTTTTCTTCTTCTAAATATCAATCCCCATCTCTTCTCTCTGCTGATTGTTTCCTTTGCTTTGAAGAAGCCTTTCAAATTTATGAAACCCTAGTTGGCTATCCTTGCTATTATTCCCTGCACTTTTGGGGCCCTTTCAGAAAGCCTTTCTCTATGCCTCTCTCTTGAAGTTTTCCCTGTTTTCCTCAAACAATTTCAAAGGTTGGGGGGTGGGGGGTCCTCACATTAAAGTCCCTGAATCTATGATGAGTTGTTTTATTTTTCCTGAGATGAGAGATGGGAATCTAATTCCGTTCTTCTACATGTGACTAACCAACCTTCCTAGGGCCAATTATTTGCTTACGACGCTTCCTCTTCTCTAATGTCTACCTACATTAGATGGTTTGGAAGAGAATGTCTCCCACAGCTCTGTGGGTTCAAACACTTGGTCTCTGTTTAGTGGTGCTGTTTGGGGAGGTTGATGAATGTATGCTGGAAGAAGTACATCACTGTGAGCCGAAGGCTTTGAGATAAAAATCCTCACCCACTTCCTCTCTGCTTGTCTCATGTGGTTCAGGCATTGAGCTTTCTGATCCTGCTGCCAGGCTACCATTTCCTGCCGTGATGTCTCTGTAGCCTTCTGGAACTATAAGCCATGATATGTCCTCTCTTATGTTACCTGTGGTCATGTCATTTTATCACAGAAAATACAGTGACGAGTACATTGTGGTTTGGGGAGCTTTGTCATAAAGCAAGGGGCCTGTAGCTGCATGTGTCTATTCCTGGGTGCTAGTCTATTCCATTGTCAGTTTTTATGCCATCCTGATTTTGTTACTATGGCTCCATCCAAGGCATTATTTGAAATAAGCTGTCATGCTATTTCCAAGGTTAATTGTTCTGCCTTGGCTATTCAGGGTCTTCTGTGCCTTTATATGAATTTTAAGGTTTTTTTCCCCTCTAGTTCTTTGAAGAAGGTTCATGGGATTTAGATATGGTTGGTACTGAATCTGCACCTTGCTTTTGGTACGACTACCACTCTTACAATATTAATCCTACCAATCCAAAAGTGTGAGTGGTCTTCTGGCTTCTAGAATGTACCTCAATCTCTTTCTTCAGAGATTTAAAGTAGAATTCCGGGTGTTCTGTCCTTGGTGTCTCTTTCTCGGGAATCTATCCATGACAATTTCAATCTCATTGCATGTTATGGTCTAGGAGTTGGTCTAGGAATTTATCTACTTTCTTTTTTCGATTTTCACCTATTTAAGATTCAGTTCTTCCAAGTATCTCTTTGTAATTCCTTAGATTCTGCCATATCTGTGATAATTCCCATGTTTCCATCTCCAGTTTCATTATTTCAGGTGTGCTTCTTAATAAAAGTTTGAAATTTTTCTCATCTCACTTCAAACAAGTTAAGGAGAAATAGAACCTATTCATCTCTCAGGGTTGAGTGGCCACCCCTAAAGACACTCTCAGGCCTGCTGGTAACTGCAGAGAAAGGTCAGGACTAAGGCTGTGAGGACAGCTGAGATTTCTCCCCGTATTATAGAGAAGAGCAGAACTACTCAGCATGTGGCCCATTCTACAATGCCTTTCTTGAAAGCATTCCTGATGGAATATAATAGGTTTGTACTTTCTAGGGAGAGCTGTGTAATGGAAGAAACCTTACCTTTAACCAAGCAAGCAATTTCTTAAATGTGGGGTCTCAGATGCCAAGGAGGAAAAATGGTTGCCAATAATCTTCTGCCACTCATTAAGTCAAACTCATGTTCCTAAGCTAAAGGGAGTCTGTGGTATGCTCAACCAGTTACCTCAACCAAAAGAGGGCAGATGTCACATTCTGGGAGCAATGGGTTGGACACTCTGGCTTGGAAGTGAATGGTTTCGGGAACTTCAAGTGCTAAGACAGACAGACATCACTGACCATTCCCAAACAAGATGAATGCCCTGGCAATGGGGAAATATCAGCATCAAAGAAAACCAGAATCCAGTGGAGAGCTCTCTGAACATATCCCCTTTGCTGCAAATGTCACAGAGATGGAAGACTGGCCACGGGATAAAGCAAGGGTCTTGTTTCCACATATGAATGGCTCACAAGGAAATGCCAGACAGCCAGAATGATCTCCCTAAGGGTAGGTGAGTAATAAGAAAAAGTCAGGGCTGGAGAATCCTAGGGAGTAAGAACTGAGTAATAATAGCCAAAATAATGCTTCACTTATTCTATGAGTCCTTTCCATCTGCCTAAAACTGTGTTAACAGCTATACACACCAGTATACCATGTCTGTTAATTTTTTTTTTACATTTTTAAGTTTGTATTTGTGTATGTGGAGGTTAGAGGACAGTTTGTAGGAAACAGTTCTCTCCTTTCACTATATTGGGTCTAGAGGGTCAACACAGGTACTTTTATCCCCTGAACCATCTCACCAGCCCATCTTTTTCCTACCTTTGTGAAGAAACTCAGGCTCAAAAAGATGATGTGACATACCAAGAGGCAAACAATGACAAATCAGTTAGTGGCAAATTCAAGTCCAAGGCCTCCTGCACCCAAGCTTTCATTCATCTATGCTAAGCCCCGTGACTATCACCAAACTCTAGACAAGCTGGCTGCATGACCATGGCTGACTCTTGGGCCTCTCCAAAGTCCATCATCCCAGAGCTAGAGACAATGTTTTCAAGATGCACCTGCTTCGTGTCAGTCATTCGTATCTGGAAACAAGACTCTTGCTTTATCCCCGTGGCCAGTCTTCCACCTCTGTAACATTGGCAGCGATGGAGATGTGTTCAGATTCCAGTTTCCTCTGGTGTATACCATGTTCCCAGTATGGTGTGTCTGTGCACAGAAAGCTTTAGCATATTTGTGCTCTTCCATGGCCTGTCTTCAGCTATTGTCATGCACAACCTTTCAAGTAGCCATTTTTCTCTCCATCATCCCGTCTTGCCTGCCACATCCTCCTCATTAAATCTATAGGGACATGAATAAAGAGTCATATGGCATTCGTGGGGAAATGCACGCATAAAGGTTAGAGTTTCATCAGTGGATTCTGGTGACTTCCCACCGTGATGTTCTCGAGCCGCCAGGAAATTTGTGTTTCCCAGAGAGTCACATGGCAAGTGTATGTTGTCTGTCTTATGGCAGAAGAAATCTATTCTAGCCCTTAAACACTTGACAGTTGATAATTCTCACTAGGAAACTTGTTGAGTAGTCAACCCTGCAACTGCCTCCAACTCTTGTCTAGAAGTCACATTTGAGCCCTGGCTGGGTTGTACTAGTTAAAGAGATAAAACCCTAAGTATTGTCACTGACTCTTATGCTAGACTTGGAAGACAGATTGCAACCTTTCTTTATGCCTCACACATGGGGAAACTAAGACCAGAGAGTGGAAAGAACTTGTCCAAGGGATTGCTAAACCTGAAGCTTGAACACAAATTTAGAGTTCCTGGTAGGACACTTTGTCCTGACAAAGTCAACAACCTGCTTCTTGAGATCTGGAGACAGATGGCCTCTTCATCAGAAACAAATCATAGCAAGGCACGGCACTGCCTGCTTGCCATATGTCACTTGGGAGGCTAGTACAGGAAGATTGTGAGTTCAAGGCCAGCCTGGTCTTGAGATGATAATCAATACCCACCATCATTCTTTGTTATGAACTGGCCCTCTCAAAATCCATATGTCAAAATCCTGATCCTCAGTATCTCAGAACAGGAGTGCATTTGGATACAGGATCTCGAGGGAGGAAGTGATGTTAAAAGGATTTTAGAATGGCTTCTAAGACAGTAGGACTGGCATCCTCTAAAGAGAGGAAATTTAGACACTGACACAGAGGAAAGATCATGTGAAGACATGGGTCCATCTGTAAACCCTCAGAGGACACCAGCCCTGCTAACACCTTGCACTGGGCATCTATCTCCCAGAACTGTAAGAGAAGCAATTGCTGTCATTTAAGCCACCAGCAATTGTTTGTCACACAAATCCTAGCAGGGTCATACATACCCAGGCCAGCCTCTCTTGAATCTCCATGGCCAGTTTTACTGATTGAAGCTCTTGCTGGTCCTTTACTCCTGAGGGTATGAGCCGTAGGCAGCACGTCCTGTATTTTGTCTGTACTTGATGGAACCTCTAGGTCTTGAAAGCCCTATGTGTGCCCGCTAAATTCTAGACATACCTTTTTCTGCCCCAATTGAGTAGTAACAGTAATAATCATAGGATAGTCATTCTTTATTCATCCATCATTTTAGCCCCCCCGGGCCCCCTCCAGCTGTGGGGCATCCCATCATGACCAGATCAACACTATGGAGGAACCCTTACTGGTTCTCCGGGATCTGAAGAGCTGTGGTCCAGCAGGGTGGGACACGTGTCACTTAAGTGATAGTGAGAGGACATATTTCTGCTCTCCTACCCCACCCCCCAATTCACTGCATGTGGAAACGCACCTTCCGCTTGCCACCGGTACTCAGAGTTTCCAGATTTCAGGTCAGCGCCTGGAGACAGTGCCAAGATCCACCACCTCCCCCCTTTTCTGGGAACATCTCATGAATGCTGCCAACCAAAAGCAGTCATCTCACATATTAAATAAAATACATGCTATACTCAAGATGCTGTGGATAGAAGGATGGAGTCCTCGAGGCCAAGCTAGCCTATACAGCAAGGCTCTGTCTCTGAAAATAAGATAGGGTAAAATGAAATAGTAACATAGGAGATAACCATGTAAATTAGGGAAGCAGTAAGCACCTGATGGGGGATGAATGCTCTTTACACAGTGAACATTCTCCACTCTTCCATACTGGAAACTTAGACTCATACCTCAGGACTGTATCCCGCTACCAATGCTTACCAGGGACTTCATCTGAGCTGGAGCACCAGAGTTACCACCACGCACTGGTTTCAGAAGCAGCACATGGCTCCATGGCATTGACCGGTGTGCCCCCAGTGACAGGAGTACATGGCCTCCTTTAGACTGTGTGACTTCCCTCAGGTGAGGAAGCTGACAAGGAACCTAGGGAGCTTCTCTGATGTCACCTTGCCCCTGGGTGATCGGCTCAAAAGCCAACTAATCCAAGAGCCTTTGCCCCTAGTAAAAACAGGACCAGAAAATGGTCCCTGAACTTACAGGAGGATCAGACCCCATTTGCAGCAAGCTTCTATATAGAGTAATGTGCTGTTCCCAGACTGCAGGTAATGCCAGCATGCTCCTTGTTTGGCTCTGCTTCCCCTAACACCACACCTAAAACACAATATTCACTTTACAAAGAAAGAAAAAAAAAAGCTAAAAGAAGCTTTGAGGCAGCAGCTGTGTTTGCCTGGGACCAGACTGGAGACTTTGCCACTCCCTGCCTTGATCCTGGGCTTTGAGGCAGCATCGCTGTGAAGACTGATGGACGGCACAGGCAGGTAAGTGAGTGAATACAGCATCACCCACTAAGGCAGGCGTCTCACCAGGGAGGCAGGAGAGAGCTATCTGAGATGATGAGGTGTCATGCTGCGGCCCCATGCTTTTCCCCAGTCCTTGGGTGGTAGGGGCTATAGGAGTGCTTTGAGCCCGGGAAATATTCTTGAAGCAAAATGCCTGGCCTCTGCCCTCTCTGCCCTTGGATGAAAGAATAGAAACGCTCTCCCTCAAGTCTCCTCCTCTGCTCTATTTAATGCTTCCCACTGATCCCACTGCTTAACTGTCTTAGGACAAAAATAAAAAAGAAGCAGATCCAGACAGGTCCTCAGAAGTGGGGGGCGAGGGGAGACCAGAATCCTGGAGCTGCCACAGAGTTAGGTCTTTGTGCATTGTACTGCACAATGAAAGTTCGCTAGCCTGGAAGCTTTGATTGAAAGGGGGTGGGTGGGATGGTCTGCCCTGTCTCGACTAGTTCCTCAAAGGGCTGGGAAGAAAGGAACAGCCTGCAAAAAGATGCCAGCTGTGGCCAAGGGGCTTGGCTGGAAGCTCCAGGAGGAGATAGTGTAATGAGGAAAGACTAGGCGTATGATTCTAAAAGGCCTGGATGTCGCTTACTCTACCATGAACGGGCTGTGTGTCTTCGAGCTAATGACTTCACTCTCTGAGCTCCAGTTCCTTCATCTCAAACTGGGTCGTAGCAATGTCCATCTCATGGGAGCACTGTAGGTCAGTACCCCAAAAGCAAAGCCTGAGAATAAGATTCCTACCAAAGGGGTTTTGTAGGAATTGTCATCGGGAAAATCAGCAGGGAGAAGAGGGACATGGGAAGACCAGGTGTGTGTGTCAAACCAAGGCGAAGGAAGGGAGCAGGGGACATCCATGGGCCTGTAAGGAGACTGCCACCTATAGTATATTTAGAGACCTCAAACTTAGGATCCACCTAGACATACCCAGCCAGAATCTATAGTGAAAAGCAGAGCTGTATGGTAAGTCTCAGAGATGTCCCATGGCGAGGCTCATTCTTGACCAACAGCTGCCCAAAGGCATTAATTATGCCCACTGACGTGAGTCATGCGGCCATGAAACCAGGACTCCCCTGCTCATTTCACTTTCCTGGCATGGCTTCCAAGCCCCACTTTTACCTCAGTTTCCCCATCTCTCATACCATTTCCCACAGAGACAAGAGGCCCCGTTCTAAGGTGCTGCCTGTTGACCCTGTCCCCCAGGCCTGTCTGGCTTCTTTCTTCATACTCCTTGGTTCACCCTAGCCGGACCCTGTTCTCCAGCCCACTGCACTGACTGGAGCTTCCTCCCTTGGAATAGACTCCCTGAGCATGGCCCAGTACAAATTTCTACCAGACTCCAAACTACTGGCCACTGGCATTGACTCGGTCATCCTTGGTTATGACCTGGCTGTATTCTATCCCAAAGAGAACTAATTCTTGGATTACTTCCAGTCTTGGCCTTATTGGGATACAATTTTGTATTGGTCTGTTTTCTGTTGCTTTAACACAGCAGGAAACACTGAGTTTAAAGAAATGAAGTTTATTTTCTCTCAGTTCAGGTTCAAAGACAGGAGGCCATGTCTGGTAACGACTTTCTTGCTGGCAGTGTTCAGAACATGGAAGGACATCGTGTAACAAGAGGGGAAACACATATGTATCACCTCTGATCTCGCTCCTGTTTACAGACAAACAATATTCAACCATGGAGTCTGTGTACTAATGGATTTATCTAGCTCTAATCATATCAGCTGCCTATTGCAACCACAGATGAACTCCCAGCCTTTACTGTGGAGGATCAACTGGAGCCTTTAAATAGTGGCTTTTGGCAGTTACCCAGAATGCATAGGTCAGCACAGGGAAGCTCTAAGGCACCCCCTAGTGGGTGCCCATGTAGAGCCCAAGTGGAGCAATGCAGAAACTAATATTGCACCCCTGACCATACTTTAGCCATACAGAGCAGCAAGGTCCCATCCATCTTGGATCAGCGGTCAAGCACAGTCAAGGTCTACTGCATGGAAAGGTGTTCAGAAACACAAGCTCTGGCTTCAAGTTCTGACTCTGCCATGTCACAGGCACATGTCAATTCTCAGTGATGGGTAAGAAACTGTTGCTTCTGACTGAATGGATTGTATTCCCCTTGCCTTCTCCGTGACATCAGGCAAGAGGTGATGTCGTGCGCCCTAGATGGCCAATCAGACTCACCCTACTTCCTAGTGTCCTCAACAGTAAAATACTATAACCTCAGACAAACTATCCTGTCCATTCTCCCAGCAAAGACAGCCTAATGTCCACTGTCCAAGTCCCCCAGGTGTTATTATTGCTATCTACTTGGGGCAGGGAACTCTTCAGCCTCTGTTTTGTGAGTCCTATCAATTTCTCTCCAACAAATTCTTCATAGGCATAAATTAGGTGTGGTCAAATTCTATACAACTTAAAAGGAGGGAGGATTTATTTTAGCTTACAGGTTCAGAGAGTTTTCTTGGCCCTGTGAAACTGGGCAAAGCACCACAGCAGTGAGATCACATGGTCCAGGATCCAGAAGAGCTGTTCGTGTCATAGCAAGCCAGGAAGCAGAGAGAAGGATGCCAACATGTGAATGGCTTTCTCCTTTTCTCAATTTCATTCCATCCACACAACCAGCCCATATAACAACACCATGCATACTTGGGCGTCTTCCAACCTCTGTTGATCCTCTCTGGAATCCCTTGACAGCCACATCTGGAGGTGTGCCTCGAAAGTCTCCTAGGTGACTCCAAATCCAGCCAAACCGACAAGCAAAACGAACTATCGCACAGCCCAACAGTTTTACCTAGTATATTACAGCATGCGGTGCCCACTTCACAGAGAACCAGGGCCCATGAGAGGCAGGGTTCCACATCCACTTAGTAATAGAATTGGAACCGCACTGAGCTCTTCCCCCCATATCTGCACCTCAAGCAAGTCTCAACCGTAGACATTTGGGAAGCAAGTGTTGGAGAAATCACTCCCTCTGGCAGAAGATAAGTGCAGAAGTGACCCAGACCAAAAGCACAAATGGGGGCAGTGCTGTTCTCTAAACAGTCAAGGACAAAAGCACCAACCATGGTTAAAACTCGAAAGCTCTGTCCTCACACTTAACCCTCAGATGACATAGCTCATGACCCATAAAGAAGGAATCACAAAACTAGAGGAAATGGTCCCTCTTATATTTTAAGGGATATTTGTGGCAATTGTATATAATTTTCAAGGTTAACGGCATGTTAATGAAAGTCTCGTTTATCTACATATTAGTGTCCCGAAGCTAGCTTCATTTGCATAATCATAAATTGCATTTCAACTGTCCTCCGCAGCCTGCTCCCTGCTCGATGAAAACGTAAACGGTAATTTTATTTGGGCTCAATTGCATACATAGTGCATTTATGCAGCATCGGAAAATAACATTTTAATCTAGCCAGCAAGTTTGGGAACTCATTACCAAAAAATAAGAACATCAAGTCTGCTTCCCAAACGCCTTCGAAGGCGCCTGTCATTGTCATACTATTGCTCAGTTAGTTTTAATTGCATTTACTCAAAGCTGGAAAAGTCAAGGAGTCAGGATGGAAATTTCATTTAGTCTCCTAGCTGCAGGTAGCCCATGGGCACAGCATGCCAGGATGGCAAGGGGTCTGGGAAGAGGCAACAAGTTGACCAAGAGCTGGGAAGGGAATGCCACTGCTGAGGCACAGGAAGACTGGCTGGGTACACATTAACTCAGGCAGGTGTCAACTCAGGCCAATCCCATAGCCAAATCTACCCCAACCCTTCTCTCAACTTGGAAATAAACCCCAAATCACACACTGTTTGAGATCTCTTGACATGCCCCATTCTGAGCAAGGTACAGTAAAGGAGTACCAGATAGGCACAAAACCTTGACCTGTCCTCACAGAAAGGAGAGAGAGAGAGAGTGAGAGAGAGAGAGAGAGAGAGAGAGAGAGAGAGAGAGAGAGAGAGAGAGAGACCTTCAGACATGCCCCAGAAAGCCAGCCACTCTCGCATGGCTGGTGTAGACAGTGACGCCCAGAGAATTGAGCAAACATGTTCACCCATCAATACCAGAGTCAAGATGGAAGTTGGGAGAGGCAGAGAGAAAGTCGTGAATGTCTGTCTGCTAGAATGTTGCAGGTTCCTAAGAGCCAACTGAGATAATCTGGAAGAGTGATAGGATGAATCACCTCTGTATAATTCCCTGTGACATCACCTTTGGCCACTGTCCCTGCAGAGAGCATGGCCACACACCTTGGTACCTGAAGCTCCCACCCCAGTGACACTTTCGGAAAGATGTGTGGAAAGCCAAAGTGAGAAAGGCATGTCTCACAGCAGCCTCTTCCCCACCAGCCTGCCTCACACCCTCCCTGGATTCCAGGGGTGTGCGACATGTGTCTTGATAATCAAGGCTCCATCTGACGGCTGCATCCTGCACAGTGGGATTCACAGCTCTCTACCCACCCCTGGACAGGAGCACTAGAGAAAAATAAAATGGCAGGACTGGGCTAGTTGTGAGAAATGAATAATCAGCTTTTCCCAGGGGCAGGAGTGGTGGACAGGACGAGCAATTTCTCCAGGTGCACAGTGGGGTAAGGTGTGAGAAGTGATGTATCTGTTCCTGGTAACTGCTGGCATGATGGCCAGTCTTTAAAAAAAAAAAAAAGTCTCCGATGCTTCAATTCTCTGAAGACCAGGGACAGCAGAGGGTGGGAATGAGCGGCACAACCAATCTGTGGTAAGGAGCATTTCCCTTCCACAATCACTTACCACGAGGACAACATTCTTCATTGTTCACAGTGCTCTTGTGACGGGCAGCCACACAGGGCAATGGCCCTCATTGAGACAATGCTCTGAAAGGTGATCTTGCTCAAGCTCAAGGCTCCTGGGGAGCCCTTTAGGACTTCAATGCCAGGCCCCTCCTCAGCTCTTATGAATCTCAGTGGTTAATGAACATCCCAGGGGTTTCTGAGAACTGTGGTATAAAATCAGTTATCAGCTGTTTATCTCTTCTGGTCTTCCTAAGATCCAGGCCTCTAGACCCCCAGCCACACTCTTGGTATGTGGTCCAGGAGTGCATCTGTAAAGCCTCCAGTAAGTGACTCCAGTGCTGGTTTTAAGATACAGTTGTGGCCTGGTTAATAAAGAGAAGACTTCATGGAATTTTACCCTCTAGAACTCAAAGGTGCACATTTGTTTTGAATGATAAGTGGCACACAGATTGGAAGTGACTTTACCCAAGACAGAAGAGGATGTGCTGAGTCCCAAAATACTGCATGTTGTCCTTGTAACAAAGTCTGATCCAGGGTGTCCGTATCTAATGGACCCCGGACCCTGTGTATTTGCACATTCACTGCTTCCAGTAGATTCTGGAGTCTTCTTACTAATCCTCCAGGGACTTTGGGGAGAACACATTCCTCTTCATGTGAATCCATGGACCCTCTAGAATATCTTAGTCTGAGACTCTGAGGTCTTAACTCGGGATTCAAACAGGAACCAGTAGAGCCGGTGATATTTCCTGTGTAACACAGTTCAATGAGCATGGGCAGAGCTCCTGGCTTATATGAAGGTAGTGAGTACTCTGCTCCTGAAAATATCAGAGCAGGAGTCAAAAAACGACAGACATCAGGAATGGTAGCAAGCTTGCCAACAACTGCCATCAGTAGAGACGCTAGACCTCCAGCCCACCGAAGCCCCTCCCTCATCCAGGTGTGTTTTACTCCGTAAATTTCAAATTCAACTTTCCCCCCATGACATCATTTAGCCTGAGCAGACTGGCTTTGCACGAAGTAGCAAAAACACAATTTAAACATCTCCTAAGTGGCAGAGAGTCATGAGAAAGAAAAACAAATTGCTCAACAAAGAACCCCTTTTCAATGTTTTTCAAGCCAGCTTGTGTGTGTCACCAAACCACAGGTGAAATGCTAATAAAACTCAGAGAGCCACAGCAGCAGGGTTTAAATGTGTTCTATTGTTCCAAAGAAACAGATGCAGAATGTATTTCCAAGTCTGGTCTTTCAGAAAGGGGGGTGGGAGTGGGGCAGACATGATAGATGCATGGACGCTATTAGACAGTGGCAAAGGCCTCCCGAAGAATAAAGCTTAATAGAGTCACTGTGGCATGGCAGATGGAATGATCCAGAAGGCCCATCAGCAGCGGGTGCAAAACACCATCTTCTTCGGGTAGCCCAAGACAGATGCAGCCGGACGGGGTCCTGGGAAAAGCAACTAGAAAACAACCACAATAAAGCCGTTTTCCCTGCTCAGCCTAATTTGAAAAGACACATCTTGGGGACGGGCTAACTCTGCATGCTAGGTGTGGATTTCAGCAAGAGAAGGAGCGTGCTGGTAGAATCCATCACAGCTATAGCAGAGGGAGGCGGGAAGCCTAGGGGATGCCTCCCACCACACCCCATTGGCCCAAATGTCTATTCTGCCCTGCATAGCATGACTGATCTTGTCTTCTAGATATTGTGTCTAAAGGTATCTTTCTTGCCTACACGTTTCCTCACGTGTTCTTGTCTACACCTTCTCCCCCTCACCAATCTAAAGTTGCTTCTAATTCCAGAGTCAAAACTCACCTCCTCCAGGCTGGACCTCCTGTCTGTCGGCAAGGTTTGGTGTCCCCTGTTGCAGGCTGAGAAGTCAGCACACCCTGTCCCTGCTCACCCTCCTGAACATATCTCTCTCTAACTTTTCTCCACTTTCTGAGAGGCCTCCCTTGATGACTGGAAGCCCCCTAACAGTGGGAACCAGGTCATAGACATTACCAGGTAGAACACAATTCAACAGGTTTGGAGGTCAACAAATGCCACTCAAGAAAGGTAAAGGCTAACACAGAAGGCATTGCCTCATAAAGCCATGACCCCAACTGTCATGGCCCCAATATCTCTTCCAAGCTCATGACTGGAGTGGAAGTATAAAGGGGTATAAATGGAACAAGGGATTTTCTGAAAATCCCAGATCTGTATCTAATATCTCTGGTCACACGTGACAGAACTTGGGCTCCAGTTCTTAGTCAAGCTGAATCAGATCCTCCCTACTTGACCATGTTACTGCATGGGCTCAGGGAAATTATACAATCTCTGTGAATCTGTTTCCTCAGCCCAGACATTGGGGTGACGTCAACAACATAGCAGGACTACTGAAGTGTCTTGATCAAGTGAGGTGAAGCAAAAATGACAAGTTAAGATCCTCACTAAACATCAGATTCTTTTCCATTCTTTGTATTGAATGTGTTTGCACCACCCTGTCCAGAATCATAGGCTGAAATCTTACCACCCATGAAGGGGAGTTGTAGAATTTTTTAATCCCAACCCAGAGTTCCTAACCTGCCTTAGATCAGTCAGTTCCTAGATAAAAACACCTAACTTTTATTATTCACCATAAGCCTAAATAAACAGCACAAGAGCTGGGCAGATAGATATCTACCCTCTGTGCTATTAGAATCTATTTTTCAATTGGTAACCCCAAGTTACTACTTACTATGTTTCATTTGGGATGTTCTTAACTTCAATTGGCCAGCCCTCGGGGCCATGTTTTCATGACTCACCTAACCCATGGTGACTTCTCCTCCATTCACTTTTCTCCTCTCTTTCACGGTTCTCCTCTGACTCTCAGACCCAGAACACTCAACCCTGCCTATGTCTCTTCTGTCCAACTATAGGCTGTTGGCATCTTTATTTACCAATCAGAAATAACTTGGGAGCAAAGTCACATAATGTCACTTCAGTCTACATGCAAACTCTCAACTTTGGGGCCCGTACTTAACATTACAATACATAGCAAAAGACCAAACTTCAACAGGGAGTGATTAGGTCATTCTTGGGAGACCCTCAGGAGTAGGATTATGGTCACCATAGAACAGACTCCAGAGACCATCTTGCCTCTTGGACCATGTAAGGACTCAGAAACAAGCTACCATCTACAAACCAGGAAGTGAGTATTCACCATGCACCAAACCTGCCAGCATTTTGACCTAAGAAACTTCTACTGTTTGCAAACTTGCCCTATCTACAGTGTTTTGTTATAGCATCTGCAAGAGATTGAGACATCCTCCTTGCAGCAGTGCCTGGTTGTGAGACTTTCCATCCTGTAGTAACTCAGTTTTTCCATCTACAGAATAGACAGACAGTCTCAGAACTTGTTTATTTATAACACATTATGCAAGAAAAATACAACATTTGTAATAGACTTGGTTTGTTCAAAGTGTCATGTAAATGTGAAACACTCATTCATTCCCCCTTAACAATGCAATAGTTATCACTCATGATTTCTATAAAGTTTTAAAGATGGTCATCCACTGAAGACAATGCTATGAGCACAGGAACCTGCTACGGTGGAAGAGGCATCTCTACCTCGAGAGTGGGGACGGATCTATCCTCTGCTCTCTGATGAACAGTGCATCCCAATTTTGGGTCCCTCTCAGCACATGCTGAATGAAGTATATCTCCTGATATGACAGGCTAGAAATATATCCCATATTTAACTGATGAAGAAACTGGGGGTGGGGGTTGGGGTGGGGAGTCAAGAAGGGTTTCCTGAATCCAGATCAAGTGCTATTGACCCAAGATGCTACACAAGAGACAGTGATATTGTGGGCATGCCAGGTGAGCTCTACTGTATCGTTCCCCACAGTTATGGGAGAAATATCAAGGGCTTGGAGTGATTAGAAACTGTAACCCTCCTCACCCCATGTGTGATGTAAATTGTGACCATTAGAAATAGAAACCCTGACTCGAAAAGCCAAAGAAGAAAGAAAGAAAGAAAGAAAGAAAGAAAGAAAGAAAGAAAGAAAGAAAGAAAGAAAGAAAGGAAGGAAGGAAGGAAATGAAGGGAGGGAGGGAGGGAGAGAGAGAGAGAGAGAGAGAGAGAGAGAGAGAGAGAGAGAGAGAGAGAGAGAGAAAGAAAGAAAGAAAGAAAGAAAGAAAGAAAGAAAGAAAGAAAGAAAGAAAGAAAGAAAGAAAGAGAACAGAGCCAGGCGGTGGTGAGGCATGCCGTTAATCCCAGCACTCGGAAGGCAGAGGCAGAGGCAGAGGCAGAGGCAGAGGCAGAGGCAGAGGCAGAGGCAGAGGCAGAGGCAGAGGCAGAGGCAGAGGCAGAGGCAGAGGCAGAGGCAGAGGCAGAGGCAGAGGCAGAGGCAGAGGCAGAGGCAGAGGCAGAGGCAGAGGCAGAGGCAGAGGCAGAGGCAGGTGGATTTGAGTTCGAGGCCAGCCTGGTCTACAGAGTGAGTTCCAGAACAGCCAGGGCTACACAGAGAAACCCTGTCTTGGGGGGGGGGGGGAGAGAGAAATAGAACAGAATCCAAAATCATATTCAAAATCACATTCACATAACTGTATGCAATGTCCAAAAGTGTCGTGGACGTCATTCTAATAGAAGGAATAACTGTGATCTCATATGCTCTTAGGAGGTGAACGTCAGGGTCTGTCAAGGTTAAAGCAGGATATCATGACTCCTAGAAAAACTAGTCCATTACCATTTATACAGAATGCTCCCAAATAAAGTTCCTACATACCTCCACTCACTCTTAGAAGCATCCCATTGAGTATGGCCATCCTAGGCCAGAGGGGGACTTCACATGAGTCACCTGGTAGCTCCATCAACCCCTTAACTCAATTATAGCCTATGGTGATAAGGTCTAGCCTGTTGGAATTCCTTTAAATGTTCCCCAGTGATTCTAATGGATGCTGACATTCAAGGCTATTGTCCCAAATGAAAGACTGCTAGCTCCCTAGAGAACATGGGACAGTAGGCAGTGGTTGGCAGGTAGGCTCATCTCCCCGTGGGGATCAGGCAGCAGAGGAGTGAACTCGAAGCCGGCCAGCACAACCCATGAGACTAGTCATCTTCATGTTGACTCCCACTGGTCTCAAGAAACAGTACAAAGCCTCTAGACAGTTCCCCTGGTGGGAGGACCACACAGCTCAGCAGTGAGCAAGTAATTAGTACTCATCTCCTTCCCAAAGGAGCCCCTGTCTCACCTTGAAACAAAGAGAAGCAGGAGACAGATTTGTCCACACATTTGGAGACATTCTGCAAGAGAATTCCATGGAGGCTCATGGAGCCAGGTCCCTGGCACTGATCAGCAACAGAGCCCGGGGTGGAAACAGGTCCTGGGCATGATCTGTGAACAGCTTGTCTCCAAAGGCTGTGTCTCTTCTAATGAATGCTGCAAAGACTCTGGCCTCTAGAAGCACACCAGGGAGGTTCTTGGAAGAGCAGCGTCTGCCATTTTCTTGTCTCTGTCACAGACAGCACAGCCTGTCCCCAGGCAACACACCAGAGTATTGAATTTGTTTAAAGATCTGGCTCTGGTCTCCTACTTAGAGAGCATTTCAAGAGCAGGGACAGAGATAGTGGGGGTGGAGAGACTTTATTAAGGGAGGCAGTGGGCATTACCACAGCTGGCCATGGAGATGCTAGCAGCTCCTGAATATAGACCAGATGCTGCCCTCATTACACCTGCCACTATTTTAGGTTCCTGGAAACTTCTTCCATGTTAGGAAAACCTGTTGTGCAGGGGGCAAACTTTATCATCTGTGGCTTTACAAGCACAATTTGACTTATATGTAAATAAGACATTGCCAGCCAGCTATCCCAGTTTAATTATACTCATTCATTCTCTCTCCCTCTACCTCTCCCTCTCCCTCTCCCTCTCCTTCCCTCTCTCTTTTCCTTCCTCCCTCCCCTGGAATTTTCAAAATTTCTTATCTTTGCCAACCTAGAAATGAAATATTATGTCAATATAGTTCAATATAGTTGTGTCTTTGTGTGTGGTTACATCAATATAGGGAGGTGTGTGTGTGTGTGTGTGTGTGTGTGTGTACATGCTCACATGTGAGTATGCCATGCCATGACAAAGAACAACTTGAAGGAGTTCTTTCCCTCCTTCCCCCCTGTGTGTTCTAAAGACCAAACACAGGGCATCAGTCTCGGTAACAAGGACCTTTACCCACTGAGTCGTCTCACTAATCCTATTCTCCGTCTTCTTTGAGACAAACTCTTTCACAGATTCTGGACCTCACCCATTTGGGAAAGCTTGGGCAACAAGCCCCAGCAATACTCCAGACTGCCTCCGCCCACAGCTTGAGATGACAAGCAGGCACCATCACACCTGGCTTTGCACAAGGATGCTGGGAATTGAACTCCGGTCATTGTGCTAGCTTGCTTTTTGTTTGCATGCATGCTCTTTCATATGCTTAAAACACAGCTTCGTTTCCCTTTTGTAGACTTGACTTATATTCCTTGCCTGTTTTTCTTATTGATCTGTAGATGTTATTAATATGTTAGAGGAACCAGCCCTTCCTCTGAGATAACACACATGTCTCTTTCCAAGTTGATGTTCATCTTTTTGTTTTGCTCATGGCCATTAAACTGTGACTATATGTTGTGTGTATTTTTTTGTTTTTGTCTTCAGAGTACAATATAATTACATCATTTCCTTTTGCCTTTTCTTTTCCTACAAACTTCCTATATATAATACCCCTCTCCTGATCTCTTTCAAATTCATGGCCTCTTTAACTGTTCTTACATACATATGTGTGGATGTGTACATATTCATAAATGCATGCATACAACTGCTCCGTCTGTATGATGTTGCTTGTATGAATATGTTTTCATGGCTGACTACTTGGCATTGGGTATGAGTGGGTGTGCTCAGCCCTGGGGAATACTGTTACTCCTCTCTCAGGATTCCTTAGCTGCCTCAAACTGCCTGTGTAGGGCTGAGGCCTCATGAGTTTCCCTGGTTTGTGTTAGCGTGAACTATGACAATTTTTAAAGTCCTGGGAAACATTGATTTTTTTTTAAGTTTCTGGCTTTGGTCTCCCACCTTAGAAAGTACTATAAGAAGAACAAAAATCTCCTGTCATTTCTTTCACGTGAGGTCTTCAAGAGACTAAGCCAAGGCAAAAATGACTGGATTTTTAAATTACAGAAAAGCATGACCTAACTTGTCCTATATTCTGCATTAGAGACCAGGGTCCCCAAGAGAAAGTAGAAGGGCAAAGCATTCATGTCTAAGGATGGAACACAGTGGCACATCCAGTCATTCCTCCTCCAGTGGAGCTCATCCTGTTGGCTTGTGGGGGACATGCATATTTCTGAGGCACTGAAGAAGTTCCCCTAATAAGGTCAGCATCCTCTGCTCAGATAGAGTCTCCTATAAAACTCCAATCGTGTTCCCTGCATGAAATGCAAGCACTTCTCCAAGTCAGTACTACATGTGGACTTCCTTCAGGTACTAAGTAAGATTCAAGTGAACTTATACATGTCTATGGATTCCATTGTTCCTCTTTGAGACTTTTTTTTAAGATTTTATTTGTTTTTATTTTATGCATATGAGTGTTTTCCTAAATGTTGTGCATGCCAGGAGAGGGGATGAGATCCTCTGAGATGGAGTTACAGACAATTGTGAGACTCCATGTAGGTGCTGAGAATTAAACCCTGGTTCTCTGGAAGAGCAGCCAGTGCTCTCAACACTAAAACAACTCATCAGCCCATCCACTGCTCTTTTGTGTTCGGCAAACTCTGCCTCTGACCTTAACCTGTGGGGCCTGGGTATGTGCCACAGCATGTGTCAGAGGACAACTTGCAGAGACTGGTTCTCTCCTTCCACCACGTGGGTCCCACTTTGTCATGTAAAAGCAAGTGCCTTTACCCCACTGAGTCATCTTGTTGTCCCAAAGAGGAACTTCACCTCAGTTTCCTGTTTGTCCATCATATAGACCTCTGGACACGGATGCTTGTCCTGAAGTCCAGCAGTGGGTGGCAGGCTCTTAAGCTGCATTTTAGCCACTTGCTCAAGATCTATAAGACCGATTGCATGCACACAGCAAGTTCTGTGACTCAGTTTGCAAAGTACAGTTCAGTAGTGAGGTAAAACATGCTAGTCACTCAACACTCTGGGGCCAATAGAGCTTTTCAGAACAAATAGAGTCTCATCCATACATGCCTACTTGCACCTCAGTTGAGGGACTCCAAACCCAGCCTCTTCTGACTTGTAAGGCTAGTGCACTGGAGGATACTGTTTCTAAGAGACAGAGCAGAACGGCACCTTCTCAGCCAGCATTAGGTGGTACAAAGCCAGACATCCCGAAGTTACTCTTGAGAACCAGGAAAAGATGGGAGATTTGTGTCATTCCCCAAGATCACTCATAGAACTGTTAAAGCAAGTAGGTAATATCCTAGCACCATATATGCCCTTGCTGAGACCACCCCCACCCCACCCCAACCCCATCCCCCACACCCACTCCCACCCTGCCGCTATCAATTGTGCCTTCTTTCAGGTGGCCTTATCTCTGGGGATAAGATGCATTATCTTGGAGGCCCCTGAAGAGACACACATACTGGAATAGGACTCTTCCTAAATGATTGGGTCCACAAAGAAGTGGCTTGGAACATTGTTGCTATGGTAAAATAAAACTAGATGCAGTATGAGTCTGCCCTTTATCGTTTTCTTCAGGAATCTACTTGACCTTGTTGGCTTACATTACTTTAATTGCATCATGGGGATTTGGAAAGAAAAAAAAAAAAAAAAAAAAAAAAAAACAACCATGACACTGAAATAACAATATTGTGGAGATAATAGAAAGCCACACAGCTCAACATGAGATGTGGGGCCTACAGACATGAGATCAAGGCCTGGAGATTCATTGTCTTACTTTGCACCACTGGGTGAGGACACACTCCGACTCGGGGTAGCAGGGGAAACGGGACAGGGTGGGTATGATAATGGAATCCAGAGCCTCTCTTGAGCATCAAAACATAGACAAGGGAAGTAAAGCCCAGGTTTGTCCTCAGAGCTGCTTCATTTCTCCTGTGGGTCCCCATAGCCTCTGAACCACAGCCTAGATTCCAAGCACAGTGATGGGCCAGCCATCTTGAACCTGTGTAGCTTTCAAGAAGAACTGTTCCCTGTTGCAACCTCCCCTTCCTCTTCCCTTCCTCCTCCCTTCCTCCTCTTCCTCCCCCTCCTCCCCTTCTTCCTCTTCCTCCTCTTCCTCCTCCTCTGTCTCCAGTGTGCCCTTCTTACTTATTTTATTTTTTTATTTAAAAAAACTTTATTTTAATTACAATAGAATTACATCACTTTCCCTCTTTCCTTTCCTCCTTCTATTCCCTCCCAATTACCCTCCCTAAAGTCCTTCCTAAGTAAGAAGGGTCTTTTTGGGTCTGGCTGGCCCAAAAAGACCCTTCTTACTTTTATGACTCCTCCCCTCAAAATAAAATTAAATTTAAGCCGCTGGCCATTCCTAAAGTTTGCTATCATGAGCTAAGCTTTGTTAAAGCTGTGGAACTTCAGACCAAAGTACGCAGAGTCGGGCAGCTCAGTTATTTGTGGAGGAAGAAGTTAAACACTTGCAGAGGAATAGTGTGAGATTCACCCAAGGTCAACACAACAGTCTGGCCAGCGACACCAGAGCCAGAGCTTGCTGTGTCCCTGGCCCATGCGCCTCACTAGTCTGCTGTGGCTCCCAGACCAACTGTCTCCTGCTTCCTCAGGGGATGTCCTGATAAGAACTCGCTTCTGGATTTTGTCTGTGATGAAAAGAGAGCAGGTTGACTTTGGAATGTCATCAAATATTAAGGTTGATTTTTTTTTTCCCAGCTACTGACATCCAAATTGCAAGTGAGCTCAAGAGCCCCAGCGGAGCCTGTTGGCTGTGCTAATAGAATAGAGCTTGCAGCTAGGAGGAGGGCAGCCCTTCGCTCTCTTTAGGGGGAGATGAACAAGAGGGACTGTAGGGCTCTATGGCTCCCTGGGAGCCAGGGACAAGACACCAGCTAATCAAGGCCCATTCAGGTAAGAGCCTTCAATTAAAAATTTTTAAACCAGAGCATTCCATAACAGCACATGCTTGAAATGCCAAGGGTCTATTGAGGTCATTCTGTGAAAGCTGTCAAAACTGAAGAAATAATGCATCATTTGTCCGCTGAACATCTTTTGAAAGAAAAGCCCTCCACGACACACACAGGACATGCTGTGCAAACAGAGGCAGGGAAGGAATTCACCCTTCTCACCTTGTTGTTTGAGAGAATACAGTGAGAATTATCTTTGCAGATAGAAAACAAAAATTTGGCCTGGGGAAAGAGTGTTACTCCACGGTACTTAGCATGTGCAAGGCCCTGGGTTCAAGTTCCATCACCTAAAAAAATAGATGGCTTTGTACATTATTTTCACTGAGCAGGCTCATTACCCTCACGCAAGCGTGTTTGCTCATCTGTAAATACATGGCTAACAGCACCTCGCCCAAAGGGCTGTGTTGAAGGCTAAACAAAGTGTGCTAGGAATCACCGAGGACTGCCAGGGTCAACTATGTCTGATGAGCTCCCCTCTACAGAGTTTAAAATGAATACTGTGGTTTACTAATTTCAATGCCTTAACTTTTCATATCGTGAAGCTGAGTCTCAGAGGGTGAATCAACCGACTCACCGAGGACCCCAACAGAATCAAGTTCAAGCCAAGGAATTTTCTAGAAATAACAACACCACCCGCATCAACACTCTGTTCAGTTACCCCTTCCCTTCTGATCCCAAGTTTAGCACTTTAAATGTTAGTGTGAAGTATGTGAGGAGCAGACGACAAGGGACTGTGCCAACAATGCTCAGCCCCTCTGTTCTCTAGGGCAAGGCTGGAATCTACTCCCAAGTGTCACTATGCGACCTCCTTCAAAGAAGACTATCCAGTGGGGACCACAGAAAGCAAAAAAAAAAAAAAAAAAGGGAAAGGAGAGATGGGGTGTGAGAAGAGGAGGAGGGCAGAAGAGGGGAAGGGAAGAGGAGAGAGGGGAAGAGAATAGGAGAGAGGAGAAGGGAGAGGAAGGAAGAAGATGAGAAAGAGAAGGGGAGAGAAAGAAAAGGAAGGAGGAGGGAAGGGAAGGGAAGGAAAGAGGAGGGAATGGAAGAGGGGGAGTGAGTTGAGGAGAAGAGGAGAGGAGGGAAAGGAGTGGGAAAGAGGAAGAGGGAAGGGGAGGGGAAGGGAAGGTAGAGGAGAGGACAGGACAGGACAGGACAAGACAGGACAGGACAGGAAAGGACAGAAGAGGAGAGGACAGGAGAGGATCTTAGAACCAGGACCCTCTGCCAAGAAACCCCAGCAAACTCTGAAACAGAAGGAAACCACAGAGAGTTATGTCTAACTCGTGGAACTAGTGAGAGAGAGAAGAGTGCAGTGAACCAGGAGTTCAAAGTCAGGAGAGCCCCATGTAAGTGACAGACGTCAGAGTCCCAGTCACTCATCCACTGTGGGATGACAGGTGTCATCCTGAGTGGACCTCAAGCAAGGAGCCCTTGCTTTGTTTTCTCCAGCCTCTGTCTTTGATGGAAAGCTCCTGGCCTTTGTGTTGCCTGATGTGAATGGAATGTAAGCAGCTATTTCCCTGGGCTGCTGGGTAGATCAACAATGCTTCCGGCAATTAAAATATTGTTGCTTCAAAAAAAACTGGGGAATGGACTCAGCCCATGTACCCTGCCACATTGCCTCCCTGTAGGAGACTGATTTTACTGCTATGCAAGCCCAGACTCTGATCCTATTTTTCTAGATTTCTCCAGGGAAGTTGTACTGTTCCAAAGGAATGTGCATCCCAGAATGGCAGGTAGAGATGGGACTGGAGTGAAA
Source organism: Mus musculus (assembly GCF_000001635.26). Taxonomy (NCBI): domain Eukaryota; kingdom Metazoa; phylum Chordata; class Mammalia; order Rodentia; family Muridae; genus Mus; species Mus musculus. Next base: position 104,000,598 of record NC_000074.6, read on the forward strand.
CTGTGAATAAGAAATAAAGAGACAGTACCAAGAAAACTGCAGAATGGGGAAACAGAGAAATCCAAGGGATACGTTAATCTAATTCTTCAGTGTGACTCATGGGGACATTTGGTTGACCAGTGACCTACCTGCCCAAAGATACACATAGCTGCTGCAGTAAGGATTATAATGACCCTGTTCTCATGACCAGCGCCCCAGGCACCTCTTGAATGTTTTATGCTAAGGACAATGTTATCCATCTTTTGTGTAGACAAAAGCCTTCTCCCAGGCCCAGACTGATCCTCCAATCAGAAAGCACAGACCCGGTGCCTGGAATTGGCCTTGACTTTAACTGTGCACAAAGCCCTAGTCCACTTGTTCTACAACTGTTGGGCTCTGGTCCTACAAGTCAATGATGGGGAGCTGCCCCAGGGCAATATGCGCTCTGGTCTATGGAGTATAGACCACCACACTGTCCAGTCCAAAGCACACATCCATACTGGATTCTGGAGCCCACTGTGGGCTAAGCATTGTACCTACTTGTACCTGCATCTCTTCCTTATCACATCAGGGCAACTCCTGTCCCAATCTATAGCTAAAGGGGTCAGATAACGTCCTCAAGACCTTCATGGCCCAAAGGGCAGACCAGTATCTAATCTGATCTTCCTACATCCCATACCTACTTGCTATTAGCAAATTCTCTCTCCCTTGTTCTGCCCTGTTCATTATCACTATGGCAACCATGTAAAACCCATTTCCCAGCTAAGAAACTTACGCCCAGAGGAGTGAGAGCCGCTCCCCCACCCTGACCCCAAGAAATAAAATCAGCCACAATGGGGATTCACAAACCCACAGTGTCACAAGTGTGACTTGGACCCTGTCGTGCCTGTGTCTGCTGCTGCTTGGGTTTATGCATCCTTGACGTGGTGGAAGCAAGGGTCAATAAAGGCTGGAGCCTGAAGAAGAGTGTGGAGTCTGAGCAACAGGAAACAGTGTAAGAAAATTGGGGGACTGTGGTTCTCAGTGTCCTGGGCCACTGTAGGACAGAATGACAAATGTTTCACCAGCTCCAAGGACAAGAGCAGTGGTTCTCAACCTTCCTAATGCTGACATCCTTTAATTCAGTGCCTCACATAGTCCTCAACCTGCCTAACACTGTGACACTCTAACACAGCTCCTCATGTGCTGCTGACCCCCAACCAGAAAACTATTTCATTGCTACTTCAGAACTGTAACTTTGCTACTGTTAGGAATTATAATGTAAATATCTGATGTGCAGGACATCTGGTATGTGGTTCCCCCGTGAAACGGTCCCCCAAAAGGGTCAGCACCTACAGGTCGAGAACCACTAGAGATGTGAAAGGGTATTCAGTCATTATTCTCAGATACTGTGTGTCCAAGTCTCACCGTGACATCTAGATGACTCCATTAAGGACACTGCATCCCTGCTGTGCTCTTTGGTCCAAATACCTATGTAAGAGGAGGGCTGTCACTGCCCACACCACCTTATATATTCATGAGTCAAGACTTTTCTGGTATCGGCAGAAGCAGCAGTTCTCACAACTTGGCTTCAAGGCTCTGAGCTTTGACCTTAGGCTGACTGAATGACCTCAAATCCAGACTAACCATGGTGGTGACTAATGGCTGTTGTAACAAAAAAATAAAATATTTTTTTGTGTGGGGGAGAGAATATTTTGTAACCCCGGCTGGCCTCAGACTTGCTACTTAGTCCAAGCTGACCTTGAACTCCTGATCCTTCTGTCTCCACCTCCCCACTGCTCAGAATATAGGAATGCACCACCACGCCAGCTTCAAAGATAATTCTTTCATATGAACACGAGACTCTCTGAAGAACCTGCATGGCTTTCTGGAGTCCTGTAGCCAGGGGTCTACAAAGAAGTGTTACCCATAAAGGCACAAGGGAGGGCATGTCTACCTGGCTTTAATACATAGACTGCCCGGGTGCTGGGAGCCATTAGACAATTCAGAGGCCTCCACTGGGCTCCACTGAAATGCAGATATCATGCAGGTATGGCCGCAGCAGGCTGAAGCCCTCCAGAAAAGGCTGTCTGCTGGGGAATGGTGATGATTTGTAATCAAATTGTGTTTCATTAAAGAGAAAGTGTTCAGAGGTTCCCTGCTGGCTGTTTCCTAGCAAATTAAAGATAATGGAGTTAACAGAGAACAACTGTAAGTCAGATACCAACAGGTGGCATGACCCTGGAGAAAACTTTCTCTCTTTGGATGCTCATAGATGTCATGTGGGTGGAGCCCTGGTCCTGTCCTTGGCCAGAAAGCTGGGTTAATGGTAGGATAGTACCTGAACCTCTGACTTTGAACCAGAGTCTATTTTATTGTTTTTCCTTCTATCTTGGGCATTGGGGTGGGTAGGTAGGAGTGTGTGTGTGTGTGTGTGTGTGTGTGTGTGTATGTGTGTGTGTTCACACCCATATAATCCATGTATATAGATCAGAAGTCCAGGTAGGAGTTGATATATGTGTGTGCACAATGCATGTATTCAGAAGTCAATCTCCAATGTTCCTCAGGTACCATCTGTGTCCTTCTCCCTGATCTGGCTAGGATGGCTACCCGAACACCAAGAATTCACCTGGGTTCGATTTCTCGACGCTCAGGCCACGGGTGTGTTCCATCATGCCTGGCTTTTATACATGGGTTCTAGGGACTGAACTCAGGTCCCAGGCTTGCCCAGCAAGTATACCATTGTCTGAGCTACCATTCCAGCTCCCTAAGCCCCCCACCTTTAAGATGGAGAAGGTATATGAGTGACCTAATGCCCCATTTTGAGGGTGGGAAGAGTTTCCCAGAGTCCAGGATGTCAACTGAGAAAATTCTGGACGCATGAGCCCAAGTTGGCCACCCTCTTGAGCTTCCTGATCACAGAATGTTCCGACTTAAGGATTTTTCTGTCTTTTAGCGTTCATGAGAATTACCAGGCTCAAGAACCAGCAAGCCCCGGAGAAGATGTGTTAGGAGTCAGTGTAGTTGGGCTCCCAGAACACAGAACAGACACTTCAGGGGTTGCCCATGGCCAAGCACAGCAACTCGGGCTTTCCTGCGACCTTGGAGCTATCAGAGGCAAAGCTTCCAGGCACCCCCTGCAACCTCACCTGAGCCCCAGAACTGGCAAAGATCCAGATAAAGAGAACAAAACCAAGCAAGTGAGGAACCTAACAGCCACTGGGAGATAGAACGATACCCCTGGCCATCCATTACAAATCTAGTGGCTCCTTGAGTGTCCTCCACAGGCACACAGGCATGGTCCCGTGGAAATATAGACAGTTAGCGTGTGCTTCCGGTGCACACATACACCCCGGTTAGCATGTGCTTCCGGTGCACACATACACCCCGGTTAGCATGTGCTTCCGGTGCACACATACACCCCGGTTAGCATGTGCTTCCGGTGCACACATACACCCCGGTTAGCATGTGCTTCCGGTGCACACATACACCCCGGTTAGCATGTGCTTACGGTGCACACATACACCCCGGTTAGCATGTGCTTCCGGTGCACACATACACCCTGGTTAGCCTGTGCTTCCGGTGCACACATACACCCCGGTTAGCATGTGCTTTCGGTGCACACATACACCCTGGTTAGCCTGTGCTTCCGGTGCACACATACAGCCCTTGTCACGAACTCACTGCCAGCTTTTGGATGACCTCTAACCTCCAGCTTGTTCCCTCACTATCAGAAAAGAGGGGAGTGGGCAGCACCGCAAAACCATAGGGCCAGATGTTGGTCCTACTGCGCATCATACTACACGTGCTCAAGTGGAAGGGAACCTTCTGGAAGGTAAGACAGTAAGAAGGGCAGACTTCCTCACCTTGCCATAGTCAGAGGCTCCCTGGAGCAGAACCTGATGGGGCTGGGGATTCTCCGAGGCCCAAACTGGGCCAGAGATACCTGGAACTCAAGCCAAGAGGGAAGGAAACCCAAGAGGAGACGGGGCCTGGGAGGAGAGGCAGTCTGTGATTTTTAATTTACTTTTTCTTGCCCTGAGACAAAAATTAATTTGACTTGGGAAAAAAAAAAAAAGGAACTTTTAACTTGACTTTTGAAAGTAAAATTTCTGCAACTTTTTCCACTTAACAGAACATTCCCTCCACTTCTAAGGCATAACGTTAATATGCACCAAGGAGATGGAATTCCCTGGGCTCGGCCCACACAGCAGTGAGCTGATTCTCCCCTCATTTCCTAGTAATTCTGCCTGGATTGTGCTAACAGGAGAGTTAGCAGCTAATTTTGCTACAGGGGAGATAATAACAGGAAATGATCTTTAGTAATGAATTAGATAGACTCCTTGGATCCTGATTCCTTTTTATTACATAGGGTCAGTAGCATCTTCTGTGTGTAAATCTATCTGAGGACAAGATATAGCAAGATATGGCAGGAGCTGTGGAGCCGACACATTGCAAGACAAAGCATGAGCCCCAAGCCACACTGCAGGTGATGAGGACCAGGCTGCAGTGGAAAAGTCATGAACTTGAGGTTAAACACTGGGCACAAGCCCACGTTAGGTGTGTGTGCTTGAATACTGCCTCGCCTCTCTGGAGCTGTCTGCTGAGCTCCTTGTAGAATGGTTATTCCATCAAATCTGCCTCTAGCTTTCTACAGAGGATGCCATTCTCTGGTTCTTTTCACTTGCATTGTGTCATCTACCCCTCAGAATCGTTGCCCTAAAAAAAAAATGTTCCACCAAGGACTGCCAAGATGGCTCAGTGGGCAAAAATGCATGCTGCAAAATCCTGACAACTGAGCTCAATCCCCAGAACCCATGAAGAGATGGGGAGAAGAACAGACTCCACAAAAGTTGTTCTCTGACATGCACGTACACATATACACACACAGATGTACACACTCATGCGCACGTGCATATGTGTGCATGCTCGTGAGCACACACACACACAAACCAATAATGAAAAGTTTAAGCCCACCAAAGCAGACTAGCCTACATCTGAACAAGGAAGATTAAACATTGCTCAGGCTTTGCAGTTAACAGGAAGAAAGATTAAGACCCCAAAGTTGGCCGTATGACTCCCGATTACTCATCTTTATGGCCCTGTTCTTTGAACTAGCTGTCTCACCACATTTACCGAGCAGCTTTTGGATAACAAGTTTTCTCATGACACATCACCAACCTGTGGATCAATTTTTATTAGTTGTATACACATTCTACTCTCTTCGCAGCATGAGCGCTGTGGAGGGGCACATTTCTCAAAATATAATGTAATACACCCCGAAATGGAAGAAATGCTTACAAACTAAATGCAAAGTGAGGTCGTGTTTCTGCAGAAGCAGGGAGGTATGGACACACTGGAAAGATGGAGTATGACATCAGTGGTAGTGGAAATGAAGGTTGCCATGGGACCAGGATTGCCAGGCCAGCCTCCTTCTAGCCAAAGGGGAGGCAAAAGGGTAGAGATTTCAGGACTTTGCTCAAAGCTGTATATAACTCATCTCTCTATGGTCTCATCCTAGTACACTCTACTCTCCTCTAAGCAAAATGGAGTTGGTTTACCTGCCAGGAAGTTCAGGGGAGTCACACAAAACATTGGCATAATGGCAGGTATACTAGCTTGCTTTTTGTTGTCCTAAAACACTGACCCAAATCGGCTTGGGAATGGTCCAGCAGTTAAGAGCACTTAACCAGTCCTGCAGAGGACCAGGGTGCAGTTCCCAACACCCACACAGTGGCTCAAAACCATCCGTAACTCTAGTTCTTCAATCCATGCCTCTTCTGACTTTCATAGGCTCCTGCACACACATGATGCACATACATACACAACAAGCATTAATTAATTAATTAATTAATTAATTAATTAACAAACACTAAAGAAAAAAAAACAAAACAATGTGAAGAAGAGTTTGTCTAATCTTACAACTGTGGGGTCACAGCCCATCACTGAGGGAAGCCAAGGCAGGAACTGAAGCACAGACCACAGAGAAACACTGCCTGGCTTGTTTCCATGGCTTGCTCAGAGACCTTTCTTACACAGCCCAGACCCTCCTGCCCAGATGTCTTAGTCAGGGTTTCTATGCCTGCACAAAGCATCATGACCAAGAAGCAAGTTGGGGAGGAAAGGGTTTATTCAGCTTATACTTCCACATTGCTGTTTATCACCAAAGGAAGTCAGGACAGGAACTCACACAGGGCAGGAACCTAGAGGCAAGGAGCTGATACAGAGGCCATGGAGGGATGTTACTTATTGGCTTGCTTCCCCTGGCTTGCTCAGCTTGCTTTCTCATAGACCCCAGCACTACCATCCCAGGGATGGCACCACCCACAATAGGCTGGGCCCTCCCCCCTTGATCACTAACTGAGAAAATGCCTTACAGTTGAATCTCATGGAGGCATTTCCTCAAGGGAGGCTCTTTTCTCTCTGATAACTCTAGCTTGTGTCAAGTTGACACACAAAACCAGCCAGTACACCAAAGTAGCCTGGGCTACCCTCCATCAATCAGCAATCAAAAAAAAAAAAAAAAAAAAAAAAAAAGTCCCATAGCCCCATAGATATACCCACAGGCCATTCTGATGGAGTCATTTGTCATTTCTTCGGCTGAGGTTCCTTCTTCCTGGGTGACTCTATAGTTTGTGTCAAGTTGACAAAAAAATAAATAAAATAAAATAAAATAAAATAAAAATTAAAAAAAATTAATCGTTACAACTTCCATACTCCTGAAACTTACACCACTGGGCAGGAGGGAGTTTCAGCCCAGTAGAAACTGGCTGGCTCACTTCCTCTTAGCCAAAGCCCCTGTGTAGAGGTTTTCCTGCTTCCTAGAAGCCTCCCAAGCTGTGGGTGGGAATGTAATTACAGTGTTCTAAAGCAAACAAACACACACTGGAGTGGGAGGCCTGCATATTTATTTGGCTAATTAGGGAGAAATCACTGAGAGGATATACGTCAGTCTTTTGCTTTCTTTTTTTTTCTGTAATACTAATTGACATCTTATTAGTAACACATCTTTATTGTTATTGTGCCCTCAATACAGTACCAAGGCACAACATCATACTTTCTGACAATAAGTGAAGGTGAATCACGCATCTCATAAATATTAGCATGTCTAGGGAAGCCCAGGGAAGAAGCACCATATAGGAGAGTGTGGCACCACACAGACATTTATCACACTCTGACCTTCCAGTTTGCCGCCTAGCTACCTAGAGAGCTGGTTCTGCTCTATCCAGCTCCCAAAGAGGCAAAGGTCAGCATTTCTACAGACTAAGTTGGAATCTGAAAGGGAATAGGAGTCAGGAGACAGCTCCATCCCGCCTGCTCTTATCATCCCAACGAAGAAAGATACGGTGACTCAAAACTTAGAGTTAATTCAGACTTTCTGAGACACTGAGTCTGATCCCTGAGCAAGAGAGCTGCCCCACGTACATAGAATCATCATATCTGGGCTGAATTCTTTGCTGTAAGCCCCCATTTTCCACTGGTTAAATGTCTCCCTTTTGCAGTCATTCTAATAATGAAATCGGAGACTCATAAAAGCCATACACAATGCCTGGTGCACCCTTCTGTCCCAGAAAGCTGTATTAGAGAAGACAGAAAATATAATTAGCATAGCTCAGAAAGCTCAAGGTCCTAAGATTTGGCCATAATAGGTACACAATAAATACCTTACCAGACACTATTAAAAACTCTTCCTCTGTGTTGGAGGGGGAAGCAGAAAGACACACGAATTGCTGCAATACAAGGTTGGTTCTAACAGTCCAATAGTGGGAGATGCTGGAGGCCTTTGAGTAGAGAAGGGTGATAGTAAGTTCAGTGATACAGATAGAGAGCCATGTGAAGGTCTGTCACTTTTGTGGTCAACATTCCCTAAACAGAATGGGTAGCTCGGTGTAGAGTATGTGTTAAAACATGAGGCCCAGGGTTCCATGCCCAACACCACAGGGGTGTGTGTGTGTGTGTGTGTGTGTGTGTGTGTGTGTGTGTGTTCTCTAAACAATACATAATTTTAGCAATACATAATTTCAACTATTTACATGGCACGACCATTGTGTTTGGTGTTATAAATAATCTTGAATGTTATATGCAATTTTACACAGGATGTGAGCACCATAGATTTCTGTACCCAGAAAGACCATGGAAGCATTGCCCAGTGGACTCTATGAGATGCCCACATTAGACAAAAATATATTAAGATTCATCCTACCAAATCCCTTAGCTCTTTCTCTCTAGCTGCTAGAAAAGCTTAAAATTACATATGTGTCTCACGTTATGTTTCTACTGGACAGCATAGAATGTTTAGCAGGCATATCAGGACAGAGAGACTAGAGGCAGCACCAACATCTGGGCTGTTTCATTCCAGCCAAACCATTGATGTCTCCAAGCTTGGCCCTGTCCCCCTCACTGCCACTTCGCTGGGTAATTAAAATGCCTTGAAGCAAAAAGCCAGCTCCCGAGCCTGCTTGACAATGCTCAGGGAGTTGGCGACATTGTTCCCAGGCTGTGGTCTCGGCCACCCATGTCACCTCCAGAGCAGGGATCAGGCCAAAGTATCTGGCTCTCAGCCCCATGATCTAGTGGCCATACACAGCTCACACATGCCCAGCAGCAGCCATTTCCCAAGGTAAATTAAAAAGCAACCAGCATTTCCCTCGACAACTGGCAACAAATGGAGTGTTCTGGGTTTTTTTTTTTTTCCACTGTCTTGTGGAACGTTCCAAAAGCCTGCAGGATCTGTCTTGATGGATCCCAAGCGTGAAGCTGGAGAATGGATACAACAGATACTGTTTTGATATGGCTTGGCTCTGTCTACACCGCCCTGGGCACGGAATTGAAATCAACCCACAGTGATATTCACCCTCTCGATATGGACCTTGAACCTCTTCCTTTCTTCATCAGCCAAATAAAGACACTGGGTTGCATGGCCTTGAACATTCTAGGAGAAGGCCTGCTGCCAGGCTGAGGAAGCGGGTGTGTATTCATTGCAATCAGCGGGGTGACAGTTCAAGCCCAAATTCTGCCATTTACTAGCCCAGTGGATTGGGACAAGTGACAAATGGCATGGGCTATGTGCACTTTGCTTTCTTTTCTGGAACATGGTTGTTGATGATCTCATAGGCTGAGGTGACTAGATTAGGGAAGAAGGAGAATTTTTGGCACCTGGTCTCTGCCAAATAAATTTATCTAAAAAAATAAAGGCTTCACAGTTTGTTTGGGGACTGTGAGTTCGGGTCCCGGAAGGGCTTCATCCTCACTGGGGTTTGACATCTCTTCCTGCTGCTGCTCTGTGGACCGGGTAGAGTAAATCTGCTTCTGATGCTGGGATGGCCACCTAGCAGAGGCAGGGTGCAAGGGTGGAGCTTCTAGGCTGCAAGGATACCACCATTCCCCAGGAAGACAGCTGGGATGGGGGATGGTCTATCCAAAAATAATTCTTTGCATTTTATTTTAGATATTCATTATGATTACCTGGGTGCAGTGGTATCAGCCTTAATGACAGCACTTGAGAGGTGAAGCAAGAGGGTAGTGGTTCGAGGGCATCCTCAGCTACACACTTAATGAGTTCAAAGCTACCCTAGGCTACATGAGATATATTTTTATATTTTATATTAAATAATGATTATTTAATTATTCTATGATTATGTTAGTATTAGTATTATTACCAAAACTTACCTTTCATGTTTCTGCTGTCGGTTTTGGAAGAGCCGCTGCCTTAAGGCAGAAACAGTAATCCCTCAGGGCTGTTAGCAGTCAGGGTGGTCCTAGCACTTCTCAGCTCAAATCTGTGATATTAAATAACCGTTCTCTCCCTGATGAGTTCAAGGGAGAAGCAACTATCTGGGTCGCCTCCTCTTTCCCTAAATCTTTATGCTTTGTATTCTTATTACATCTGGGTCAGATTCATTGCGACTATTGCACATAATTTGGGAGTTTTTCCTCTTGTTTTGAAGTAGCAAAGGTGACATTTCGCTTCCAATTCATTCTCTTGGGATATCAAGAAACATTCAAATGTTTTTCTTGAAATTCTCATGACCTAGATAGAACTCCTAGATAGGATTAAATAGCTAAAAATTAAATGCGGTTATTACAGTTTGTTTTGTTTAATGTTATGAATGCAGGTTCCACAAATATTGTAATCGTGATACAATCTAATTCCTATTATTCTGTTCTGTATTATTATTTAAAATTATAAATATTGCTTGCCTCAGAAAGGAAATAATATTCTTCCTAAAGCTATCTAGTTTACTCTCTCAGTATTTGAGTGTTAGCCATTGTTTATCTCTCTGTTATTTGTTGACTGAAAATATTTGAAGATGACTGAATAAATAAAATTAACTTTCATCAGCAAAATTAATTATTGCAACAGTTTATTCTCCCAATAGTTCACAATTCTAACAATTAATGAGATTTTAATATCAACAGTTTATTTTATAATGTTTTCAGAGTACAAACCTATAAATTTAGAAGTAGACCTTAATTTAGACATTAACGATAAATCCAAAAGATATACATTGTCATGTTACAATAACATGAGGTCATAATAACTTACATCATCGTTCAGTCGTTGATGGCGCATGATTTGAGAAATATCATTGAATTTTACATTTTTTTTCTATTTAGCCATCTAAAAACAGAACACCAAAGTCACAAGCAAACTTTCATCCCTGCATCAAACAGAGTCCAATCAGGGAAACATCACTGGATTGGAACCAACTCAGAGAATAAGTCTAAAGATTGATTTTACATGTCTACTGAATTGGATGGAGGGGGTGCTCAGATATGTGGTTACATGTTGTTTTAGGTGTGTCTATGGTATTGTCTTTCCTGGATGACATCGGCAGCTGATACCATACACCAATAAAGCATGCTGCCCCCCACAATATGGTCCTGATGGAAAAAAAAAAAAAAAGATGGCTGGCTGCTATGGTTTCAGTCTAGAATGGTTCCCGGATGTTCATGTTTTAGACACTCCATCCTGGGCAGGTAGCATTATTTGGAAGACGGTGGAGCTTTCAGGATATGGGATACGGATCACTAGAGGCAGGCCTTTGAAGGTCAGTCCTGCCTTCTGACCATGGTCTCCACTTCCCAGTCCAAAGGCTCGTATCACCACAGAGAACAGAGGGACCCACAATGCCTTCCACACTTAGATGAAGGAAGCCTACACACACACTCATCTGAAACTAGCAGCTAAACAAGCCTTTCCCTCCTTAAGTTATTTTGGTCATAGTGACAAAAATTAGGAAATTTAATTTTATCAGAGTAAAGGGGAATAACTCAGTGTGACAGTCTTTGAATTGCAAAGTTTATCTCCTGTCTTTGAACTTGAACTCAGGACTGTTTTTACCTTTGGGGCTGCTGGTTCTAAGGCTCTGCACCTCAGACAGCAGCTATCCCACTAGCTAGTTAGTATCTAGCCTACTGCAAAATTGAGGTCTCTCTCCAGCACCCACAATTGTCTAGACCAACTATTTGGGGGTTTCAAGGTGTCTTAGCAGTATGGAAAACCCAGAGAGTGAGCTGTTAAACCAACCAGGTAAGTTCAATATAATACAGTTAGAAACAGCAGGAAGCTACCATCCCAGGGCTGAAGGGACAAAAGAAAGATGTGATGTTACTGGAGGCTGGGTCTGTGGCCACTCAATGGAAGCTGGAATCTGAGTGGATCGCTCTATGTGATGAGCTAGAAACACAAAAGAGACACAAGACTGCCTGAGCCAGCTGTGGTAATGCATACCATTAGTCCTAGCACTCAGGAGGCAGAGGTAGACAGATCTCTGTAAGTTCAAGCCAGTCTGGTCTACACAGTGAACTCTAGTCAAGCCAAGTCCACATAGTGACACCCTGTCTCAAAGAAAAAGCACTCCCAAAAATCTGCGGGGAAACCCTACCAGAGGCACAGTTGAGAGGAAAGATACTCTAGCTTCTGCGGCCTTCTCTACCCAATCCCCGAGGATGCTTCTCACAGGCTAAGCCCACTCACCTGCCAAACAGATCAGAGTGCAGGAAGGAGAAAGACTGGTCCTCTGCAAAGGAGCCCAGGATGACCACCATCCCTTTCTCGTTCCTCATCCTCATGACCCTAAAACGTAGGTGATTCCCAACTGCCGGCCACCTATAGTTTAAAGAGATGAGGTGACGCTTGTCAGGGGACATGGCTTGAAAATGCAAAGCTGACATCACAACAATACAAAGACTTTGAAGTGAGGCATTGGATATCTCCTCAAAGTCCTCTTCTCTGGCTGCCTTGGTACCCAAGCTCTTACTCCTGCCCCTACCCCTGCCCCCATTTCAAAAACTGCTATCTCTACATCTCTACCTCCTTACAGGTCAGTATCCAGGAAACCTTATCTTCTCCTTCCCCCACCTCGCCCAAGAGGCCTTTCAATCTCCTGCCACTGAGACACTCAAGGCAGTGCAGGCAACTGAAGCAGCCTACCACTGAGAAAAAGGAAGAGAAGACCAACCAATCCCGAACTCCATCTTCAGGGTCCTTTGCAACCTCTGTGATGTGTTGCTATGAGATCCCAGAGGAGACCCTAGACAGAAGTCCAAAACCAGCCTCCAGAGAGAACCCACACTTCAGGCCTGATAACAGTAAACTGCATCTGGGGCCAGAGGGCATCAGGTTCTTTGTTTCTCACTTCATAGGCAAAGACAGCCAGAGGAAGGGTATACCACACCGTAGACACCCCACTGCAACCACAGCCAGGAGCAGGGCAACTGGCTCTCTTGCCACACAGACAGATACCTCCCGGGCCTTTCCTTCTCGCTTTTACTACAAAGAGCAATGTTGCCAAATCCAGTTTATTTACTCACCACTGAAAAGAGATGGAAGACAAAGAAACGGCCATTTCTGTTTGGAAAGACAGCAGAAATGATGACATGCCAGACAATCTGAGGTCCTAAAAGGTCATCCTAATAACACATGATTCGTGTGTGTGTGTGTGTGTGTGTGTGTGTGTGTGTGTGTGTGTGTGTGTGTGTGTTGTACACATTTGTGTTCCACAAGTATGCTCAGGTGCCTGGCATGCCACTTCAACCAGACTGTACCTTGGTTAGACTGGCTGGCTCCCAAGTCTCTGGCATCCTCCTGTCTCCACCCTCCCCTATCCCAGCACTGACCCACCATGCCTAGCTTTAACACGGGCACTAGGGATTTGAACACAGATTCTCATGTTTGCAGAACTTTGCTGTATAAGCCAACATCCCAGCCCCTTAAAGCAGCTTTTATCTTTAGAAGGAAATGGTTAAGGAAACCTGGCAGCTGGTAATCTTCATTTGTGTCAGTCTAAGAGGCAGGGAAGAAAACTTAGGAGCTTTGAGTGAATCCGCCTTGTGTTACCAGTTTAAATATTGACAAGGGCTATGTATTCAGGGAAGCAAAGGGGTTTTTGTTTGTTTTTTTATGTGTGACTGTGTGCGTATGACTGTATGTATGAGTTTGTATGTGGCTCTGTGTGTGTGCCTATGTGTCTCTGTGTGTCTGTGTGCATGTGTATGTAGCTGTGTGTGGATGTGTGTGAAGCTGTGTGTGTATGTGTGTGTGTCACTGTATGTGTGGCTGTTTCCATGTAAGTGTATGAGGCTCTATGTGTTTGAAGAGGCAAGCTATATGTGGCTGTATGTAGCTGTGTGTGTGTGAGAGAGAGAGAGAGAGAGAGAGAGAGAGAGAGAGAGAGAGAGAGAGGGAGAAGAGAGAGAGAGAAAGAGAGAGAGAGACTGACTCTATGTGTGTGACTCTGTGTGTGTGGCAATGTGTATATGTGTGGCTGGGAGTCGGGGAGGGGCTATGTGCTTGTAAGGTAAGTATGTATGTATGTGGAGTAAGTATGCATGAATGTGGAGGTCAGAGGTCAATGTCAGGTCTCATTCTCTTTTGGATCCAACCCCCCCCCCTTATGTTTTTGATATCGGATCTTTCAGTGAACCTGAAACCCCACAGTTGGGCAGGACTAGCTGACCGGGAAACTAGGAATCTACCTGTCACTTATCTCCCGCCAGCACTAGGATTTCAAATTCATGCTGTCATGCCTAGATGTTGTTGTTTGTTGTTGTTGTTGTTGTTGTCATTTGTTTTGTTTTGTATTTTAATGAGGGTGCTGGAAACTTGAATGAGGTCCTTGTACCCACATAGCAAGCAGTACTTACTGAGTATTCTCCTTGGCCCTTTTCTGGTCCTTTTTGAGTAGGTAACAGATTTCTTTTCCAGAAAAACTGGAATTGACTGCATGTTTTGTATGTTTAGTTTTTCTACTTCCGTGGTCACAGTGAGAAGCAGAATGGTAAATGGTCAGGATAGAGTTGGGGTTCAAGAGCCTGCAGTGTCAGATTTTGCTGACAGGACCCTGACATAGCTCTCTCTTGTGAGGCTATGGCAATGCCTGGCAAATACAGAAGTGGATGCTCACAGTCAGCTATTGGATGGAACACAGGGCCCCTAATGAAGGAGCTAGAGAAAGTACCCAAGGAGCTAAAGGGGTCTGCAACCCTATAGGAGAAACAACAATATGAACTAACCAGTACCCTCCAGAGCTGTGTCTCTAGTTGCATATGTAGCAGAGGATGGCCTAGTCGGTCATCAATGGGAGGAGAGGCCCTTGGTATTGCGAAGATCATATGCCCCAGTACAGGAGAATGCCAGGACCAGGAATCGGGAGTGGGTGGGTTGGGGAGCAGGGCAGGGGGGAGGGTATAGGGGACTTTGGGGATAGAATTTGAAATGTAAATGAAGAAAATATCTAATAAAAAATGCCTTTAAAAAACAGATCCTGCAGTGTCAACACTGGGGTTCAAGATCCTGCAGTGTTACCAAGGCAGATGAGCCCTGACTTGTCACCTTAGTAGGTGGTCGTTTCCACATCTATTATGTCAGTGTGACATTCCGCCTGTATGGAGAGGTTGCTAGGATTACCAGAGTCATTTCTTGGGGAGTCTAGGACCATGCCTGGCATCATTATAATAGCAAGTACCACGAGTGCTATGTTTCTACAGTAACACAAATACATACAAGCCTCGTTTTAAATGGATGCATACCATTCTATTGAATGGATGGATTGGGGGAAGTTATTTAACCACTGCCCAATTGCTGGATACTTAATCTTTCCAAAGTTCTGCTACTATAGCGACCAACAAGCAACGCCACATCTAAAGTGTGTTGCATCTGTGATTTAACCGGCTTCCATCCTAGGAAAGCAACTGCTACAGAAAAGGTGACCAGCTTGTTTAAGGTTCAGCACATGATGCTCAATCGCTCTTTGGGGGACTCGCACCATTTGTAATGTGCTGTCATGGGGAGAGACGGTGCAGCCGGGGCATTGTCACACAGTCCTTTCATTGTCGCTGTTAAGAGTCCATCACGGCCCACAGATGGGCAAGAGATGGCATCTTATTGTTTGAGTTGTTTTCCCTGTGGCAACCTCAGGGAAGCTCACACACCCCATTTCTCAGAACTCCCCACCACCAAACACAGCCAGGTGGGACTGGGAACAGACATCTTTTTAAAAAATATTTATTTATTTATTTATTTATTTATTTAATGTATGTGAGTACACTGTAGCTGTACAGATGGTTGTGCGCCTTCATGTGGTTGTTGGGAATTGAATTTAGGACCTCTGCTCACTCCAGCCCAAAGGTTTATTTATTATTATAAATAAGTACACTGTAGCTGTCTTCAGACACACCAGAAGAGGGTGTCAGATCTCATTACGGGTGGTTGTGAGTCACCATATGTGGTTGCTGAGATTTGAACTCAGGGCCTTTGGGAGAGGAGTCAGTGCTCTTACCCACTGAGCCATCTCACCAGCCCAGGAACAGACATCTTAATGGCCAGGAAGGTACCCTGTTCACCAAGAGGAAGAAGAGACAGCCACCAGAGACAGCCACCGGGAGAGTTTAGTTGCTTTAAAGCCATAAAAATGCCCCAAAGCCACAAATGGAAGGAACCAAAGCATGAGCCTCTGTAGACGAAGCCGGCGTCCAGCTCTCTTGTTTTATACTGGCCTCCCCGTGAGGTCATTATAGGAGGACATTTGGGGTGTTTTACTCTAAGACCGATAAAAACATTGCCTTATCCAAACTGCATGTGTAGTTAGTCTGTTCAGGAAGGAACCAAAAAGAATAAAAATAAAAATCCACTGCAACCTATCCCAGGCACACAGGGACTCTGCACAAATGTTTACAGAATAAATAAATCAACAGAGTGGGGAAAATTGGTCTGGGATTTGTCAAAAGTTTTGACTGAACTAAACTCTCTTGTCAAGACTTAAGAGATCATTAACAAATGCAAAAATCAATACGTTTTAACAGGCTGTTATGTGAAAGGCACTCTGCTGGACACCCAGAAATATTTGAGGAAAAAAAAATAATCTCTACCTTCAAGCTGCTCCAGGGGGCAGCCGGGAGGTATTGAGATTAGTAACATGATCTTGGATACAAAAATTATGTGGGGTTAAGTCACAGAAACCCAGTTTAGTAGCTGAGTGTAGATAGTTATCACTTAGAGTTGTTAGGCCTCAGTTTTCCTGCCTGTGAAATGGGCAATACTAAAACCCACTTCACAGAGCTATGAGAGGGTAAATGAGATGTGTTCTCGGGGCACCTGACAATGAATGATGAAAAATGGCGATTGTGACTGTTTATTTTGTTTACAGTGACAGAGAAAAGCTCCATAGATCAGTTCAATGGCTTCAAGCATGTGTTCATCTGTTCCTCAGAAAGAAGACTAGCCCCAAGGGGTTGGGGCTGGATGCCTTCCATCATCTTATCTGACCCCTTGATTACATCTACAAAGATGCTATTTCCCAAAAGATGACATTCATGGGCCAGCATCAGGCCAGATATAACTTTGCCAGGGCAATTCAATCCCCCATAAAACACAGTACCTGAAGCTCCAGAGTCTACAGAGCTCTCCCGTTCTTCCACTGCATTCTAAGCTCTGCCCCAGAATGCTCACTGTCACTGGACAGTGCTAACCCAAAGCATACACACACACATACACACATATACACATATACACATATATACACATACATACACACATACACACACACAGCACATACACATGCATACACAAATATACACACATATTCACACATACACACACATATTCACACATACACACACATATACACACACATATTCACACATATTCACACACATATTCACACATACGTACACACATATTCACACACACACATATATACACACATACACACATATTCACACATACATACACACACATGTGCACACACATGCAGCCAGACATGCAAATTCCTGGTTAGAACTGTTTGAGGCAATGTCTGCTAAGCCAGGCAGGTGGGATAGGTAGACAGTGTTTGCAGGCAAAGAACCAAGACCCAGAAGGCCAAGGAACTTGCCTCACGCCACACAGGTGCAGAATGGAAGGGACTACAGCTCATCTGCCTCTAGGGTCCTTGCTTTTGCCCTAGCGCCAGGAGCAACCTTGCATTTGGGCAGCTGTGTGACTAAGGTACAGCCCCAGCCTGCATGAGTCCCCACAGCCATGATGCTCCCACTGGAGGAGGGTGTGATTTCTAAATGGCTTGTGCTGCTGAAAACGCATTCCCTGTGGCGTTTATGCACACATCCAGGCCCTAAGTCCAGACCAAATCTGCCTGATCCTTAGGAAGTGAAGATTGGTGTGATGGGCCCACAGGTTCTCAGAGACGATGTCTCATGAGACTCAGCCTCAGGTAGGTGGCCCCTTAGCTGAGAACAGAGAAGAAATCACTGGAATCCACAATCCAAGGCCACAGTGAGTATCCTTCTTCAAGGGCTCCTCTGGGTTCTAGATCAATCCTTAACACCCTATCTTAAAGGCAGGAAGCAAACACTTGTGGAAAAAGTTAATTTACCCCAGACCTACAAGGGAAGCAGAGCCGGTATCTATGGGGCCAGAAGAACTCAAAGATGTCACTTAACACTGCATCCCTGCCCCCAGCTGATAGTTTCATAGGTAGAGGACAGAGTGCACAGAGATTGTAAGCTGAGCCACGCAGCCTCTCACATATGGCCAAGGTCTTGGCCCCTGTGAGCCAACCTGTCACCATTCTTCTGTCTCTAAAGGCCCCTGGATGGCTTCTAAAAGTCTTGAAAATCAAACGAGTCCAGCCTCTCCCCTTTATATAATGTCGATAATCAATCTCTCTCTTCTCCCTCCACTCTCACTCTGTATTTCCCTCCCTTCTTTCCTCCTTCCCTTCCTTCTTCTTCCTCCCTCCCTCCCTCCCTCCCTCCCTCTTTCTCTTCCTTCTTCCCTCCCTCTCCCACATAGTATAAACAGCCTATGTTACACGCAATAGTGACATGGGCTGGGTGTTTCCAGGTTCTTGGCCCCTTTTTAGGGAATTAAAATAAAAAGCCTCATGGATTAAGTGTCAAGTCAACTTTATTTAAACAAAACTATAGAACAAATCAGACTACACAAGAGAGCAACTGGCATAAGTGTGGAGATGCTGAGGGGCCTGAAGAGATCATCTGAGAGGCTCAAGAGACATAGTAAAGGAGGTTCTCTGTTTCGATTTGATAGGTTGGGTGAAAGAATTGTTGACAGCTCTTGTCCCCTCCTATAACACATCTGCTTTTCATCACATGGACGTCCAATGATGCATAGGCATAAGATGGTTAATAGGAGATTCCCGCTAAATGTTCACCTACATAAACAGTTTTACCTTCTTACACATGCACCTACAGTCAGTCTAGACCAGATCAGCCTTCCTACCAAACCAGGATGTGATGGGAAGATATTTAAATAAAAGCTGTCTACGTTTGATGGTTATTGAGGGGAAGAGAAACTTGCTCTACCGTTCAGGGTGGGGTGTGTATGGACAGCACACACAGGTAAGGGTTTCAAGCTGGTAAGTACATTGTTAGAAGTGGAGGGGTGTACAAGCCAAACCAAGCAAATAAATGGGTGGGCTTCACCTGCTTGTACATGCATGCATGCATGCATATGCTCCTCCCCCCCTCACACACACACACACACACACACACACACACACACACACACACCACACCACACCACACCACATTGTCCCCTACAGGCACAGACATACACACTCTTAATAGTCTTGATGAGACCCCAGCTGCTGTCCCTAGGATTTGCTTGCTTCCTTTTTCAGAAAGATGAAAGAAGCAAAACCATTGCTGGCTCTCCTGGAAGTCAGACACTATAAAAACCCAGGGCTTAACCCCGGCTAATCCCACTCTCTGCCCATCAGCTCCCTATTTCTGCAGGACGAGTGTGTGTCTGATCACGGGGAAGCTGCAGGATTAGTCACCTGTCCTGCTCTCTCGAGTGGCGCGAGTGGCGCTCTAGACTCCTCTTGACAGCTTCCTCCCTGAGCATGGCCTGTTTCTGCCTCATGCAGAGGAGAAAGCAGGGACCATGAGCAATGAAGGCTAGAAGAACTCCCCACCCCATCTCTATCCTCAAGTCAAGGAAGAGGAATGGTCTAGACAGCTAATGGAATCCAAAGAACAGGAGAGACAATGCCAAAAACACAACAGAAGCCTGTAGAGAAGGTGTGGGTGCTGGGAGAGATACAGAAGGGAGACATGGAGACTTGATTTAGCTCCATACTGGTGTACCCCCTCAGTTCTGAAGCACCATTACCAGAGATGGCATCTCTGCCCTCCATCATGGTCAGTTGCCAAATCGCTCACATTTGAGGTCCATGAATGTGAATTCTGCATGGACACAAAGACCGACATTATGAGGTTATCGCCCACCAATGGGTGGAAGAACTCCCCGACAATTCATTCTCATGAGATGCAGTAGTGTTTAAGTCTTCTTAGCTTCCTGAGCTCCAAGAACACCCTTCCTCTCTCGGTGCTTCAGTGGGAAGGAGCATCACAGAGAACACTCCACCTTTTCAAAGTTCACCAGATCTCTTCTTGAAGCTCCTACTAAAGACAAGCCAGAGCCTGAAGGCTGCAGGGGAAAGGGCACTACCTCCACCAACTCCTGTAGACTCCATCCAGAATGTCATCCATCCAGGAGAACTGGGTTAAATTAAGAAAGGTCAAAAGCTAAATTCAACTGACAAAGGATTGGAGCACACAAACGCTCCAACAGTCAATAACAGCGATCCCTCCAGCCCCAAGCCAGGGTGGAGAGGGGGAAAGGAGCCTAGAAACCTGGGAATGCTCTGTCTGCTTGCTGCCCACAAAGAAAACCTGTAATTCTCTTCCAATACTGTTTCATCTGGCGCCCCAGAACACAATGTGCTGCAGACCTCACGCAGCTGCTCCACACGGAGGCTGAGCTGCCCTCCAATTCCCAGCATCAAACCTCCTGCAACCCTGCCTTCCTTATCTCATCTGCGCTAGATAAATGCCCAGCTCTGAAGAAGGACGAAATGTTTTTAGCCTGGTCGAGTAATATGTGCACGCAGCAGTAGGCAGCACTGGGCTCAGAACATGGATTCCACCCGGTCCCCAAGCTAGAGAAGATTGGTTGAGAAGTCCCTAGCTCATCCACTTGGTCAGTGACACCTAGGAAGAGCCCCACCCAAGCCAGCTGCCAATCTGGAGTTCTGTCCTCTGTAACTCCAGTTTAGGGCAGCCCAGTGCTGTCCTTGCTACCTAGAAAGTCATGGGCACTGGCCACAGACTGTCTTCCCCAACCTCTTGTCAGCCACTTGGAAGGTCCTAGGCAGGTCAGCCACCAGGAAAGGGGCTGGGTAGTGGAAGAGAGCTGGTCACGTGCACTCTCACTGTGGGAACTGTGCAATCTGATTGTGCCTTGACAGAAGCAGGAGCAGCCAGCGGATCAAGCCATCCCCAGGACTAGATTTCAGAAGCTGCCCAGGAACCTCGCTGGCTCAACCGAGGTACCTGATCCAAAAGGTTCATCCACTGACACCTTGATAGCCACAGATTACCTCAGAGTTATCTCAGATGTCCTCTGGGAGTCAGGAGATGCGGGAGGAGCTAGGACTCAGCTCCAGAGGCTGCGGTACCCCACAGAAAAAGAAGACAAGGGAAAAAGAAGGCAAGCTGGAAGAGGGCCAGCAAGAGATGTTTTCTGCCCCGATCCTCTACCTCCATGTCTCACAGGGCTCTGCCACGCTGATGGTGATCGCAGGCCTTTCTACCTTACCCTACCCAAGATTTCTGTGAACTCTCACCTCTAGCCTATGGAACAAAGAAAATGGCAACCAATACGAAGGTAAGAGTCACCAGTGGGCTGGGTTTGAACTCACTGCACATCCTAGAGAAGTCAATTCATCTGCCGGAGCCTGGCTTTCCTTTTCTTCAGCCTAGAATCCCCAGTGCCTGCCTGAAACTGGAAGATCAGATGAAATGAGATATGGGGGGGTTTACGTACTCATTGCTCAGTAAGTCACAAATGTTAGTGACTGTATTAGCTAGCTTTGTGTGTCAGCTTGACACAAGCTGGAGTTATCACAGAGAAGAAGCCTCCCTTGAGGAAATGAAAAACAGCTGTAAGGCATTTTTTTTCAATTAGTGATCAAGTGGGTAGGGCTCAGTCCATTATGGGTGGTGCCATCCCTTGGCTGGGCCCATCCCTTGGCTGGTAGTCCCGGGTTCTATAAGAAAGCAGGCTGAGCAAGCCAGGGGAAGCAAGCCAGTAAGCAGCACCCCTCCATGGCCTCTGCATCAGCTCCTGCTTCCAAGTTCCTGCCCAGTGTGAGCTCCTGTCCCGACTTCCTTTGGGGATGAACAGCAATGCGGAAGTGTAAGCTGAATAAACCCTTTCCTCCCCAGCTTGCTTCTTGGTCATGAGGTTTTGTGGAGGAATAGAAACCGTGACTAAGACAGTGGTGCTCCTGTTCCATTACAGTTTCCAAATGGGGACCTGAGAGTTCATTGTGGCCAAATAAACGAGTTAGGAAACTGAATCCAGGCAACCAGGACAGGATTTCTCTCTTCCAGCCCTGCCTGATGCCTCCCACCACAAAGCCTCCTTGCTTCGCCTTGATGAGGTTTCATCCCACATAAGACACAATCCCAGTTATCCCAGAGAGGGGATAGCAACTCATGGGGTAGCGCTTGCAGTCCGACATCTTTTGTGAGTTGAAAATAAATCCCTGCTCCTCTCTAGGCTGGGTTTTCTCTAGTGCTAACACCCTCTGTACCAAAGAACAAGTTGTTTCTCCCAGCAGAACCCCACGTCTGTCCTACTGACCCTCAGTAGATTTATTTGGTATGAACTTTTGAATGTGGCCCTGCTGCTTAAAACGAGAGAAAGAGAGCACACTGCCAACAGTGTTCAAGTCACGACGGCGGGGGAAAAAAGAAATCAGAGGAGAGGGTGGGGCATGAGGAGAGATCAGGGTGTATTTTTAGGACTCTGTACAGGCCAGAAGTTCCTTTGATGAGTTTAAAAGTAAAAACATGTGTGCTGTGGTTCTGCTTGATTTAGACATGGTGTGGCTAGAGTGCAGTCAGCTTCCTCCCTTGGACTTTCTGATTCGCTGGGGAAAGCCAAAAAGTCTTCCGAAGAAAGAGATGTGCTGAGTGCATCCCACATCCTCCCACCCACATGCCTCTCTTTCTTTCTTTCTCCTCTGCCTTCCTGATCCACGTGGAGTAAGTACCAGAGCAAGTGAGGACCCTGTGTGGTCTGCACAGCACAAAGCTCCAGCCACAGCCTGGGCCCCACCCCAGCAGCTTCAGACAATTGCCTCCAGATGTGTGTGCACTGAGCTGGCCAGGAAGGATGCTGGCAGCCAGGGCTAGAAAGCCTAGCAACTGGTGCCATCCAGGCTCCCAGGCCACACCCACCTACCTCCGCAGACATTCCTTCACAACCTCATCATCTGAGGCCCCAGACAGATTGCAATATTGGGTCTAGGCCCAGCTGCTCAGGCTGTGTGTTCTCACCCAGCTCACTGCTGCTATAGTCACATGGGTTGGAATTGTTCCCTGTGGGAGACTTCACCCAGCTCAGGATCCCAGCTTCTCTGGATCGTAGGACAGTGCAAGGACACATGTCCATAGCCTTCTAGGAGTGGACTGTGGGTTTGAACAGTCAGATGTGCTGGGTCACATTGTGGCAATCTGTTCCCTGCAAACTGCTCTCTCTACGTAGGACCAGACTTTAGCCTCATAGATTCCTATATATCTTCTTCTCCACTGTATTAATCTGTTTCTGTTGCTATGAGTAAAATCCCCTAGGCAAGTTATTTTTAGTGAGAAAGGTGGTCTATTGAGCTCAGAGTTCTGGATGTTCAAGGATATCGCTCAGCTCAGATAAGAACCTCTTGGCAGATGGTGTCACCATAGCAACGGGATGGGATAGGATGGAGACCACAGTTTAAAGGTTCCACTGCTCCTTTTATCACCATCCCAAGCACCAAGATATGAGCTCTCTGGGTAAAAACTATACCCAGACACAACAGGATTTATTCCATAGATGTTACCAGCCCAATTCTACCCAGGCTGCAGAGCTAAGAACTATTAAATAGTATCCATGGTTGGGGACAGGCCCAAATGTTTCGAAGGTTCTTGACCTACTCTTATTCGAAGATTTGAAATAAAAGCCCCCACAAATTTTCAAAAGTATCAAGGAAAGTTTACTTCAGGCAAACCAATAGAAAAGATGAGGGAACACTAGGCCACTTCTTTAGGGTACTCAAGGGACCCAGGTTTCAGCCTAGGGTATCTTTTTATGGGATGTAAAGGAAAGAGAGATTGCTACAATGGGGTGTGGTTTGGGCGGGTCTCCATTTTGATTGAGAAATTAGATCATATAATCCCACTGCCCATGTCCCTTCCCAGAATGCATCTCATTTAATCACATGTGTGCCCAAGTATGCATAGATGCTAGGCAGTAAGTTAGGAGCTCCCCATAAAGGTTAGCTTTGAGAACACGGTTTGCCTTATGCGCATGCACTGAAATCTAGTTCTGGCCTGATCAGCCTGCTGCTCTTCTGACCCAGATTTGTTGGCAATATATTTGAATAAAAACTGCCAAAATCTGGTTATCTTACGGACACAGAGAAATTTACACTTAATGTTTGGAGAGGAGTATCCGTGAAGTCAGTGTAGGTAGGGGTCTCAGACTGCTACGTGGTTTGCTCACAGAGGGGTGTGTGTGCAAAGTACACGCAGATGAAGAAGGTGCATTGTTAGAAGAGAAGTGTGCACAACCCAAACCAGATACAGTTCTTGGCTACCAAACAACCTGCTGGGCGCGCCTGCCTCATACAGGGGCAACAGAGTCAAAAGGCACGCCAGGCTGAACGAAGGCAAAGACTGGCCACCTCCCTCTGGAGCTAATGACACAGTTTCACCAGGCAAATGACGGCTGGTCCACCACATCTGGAATAACAGGGGAAGTTCTGGGCACTCAGGCTGTTCGCACCACACAGGGATGGGGCACACTAAGAGGGCTTGTGGTTTCATCACCCAGGGGCAGCCACAGGCACATGCGGCATGCATAGGCATGCTGGCACAGAAGCTGCGAATGGACACAGACTGGCTGTGTCTGCAGTATCTTGGATTTCTGCTCCTGTATCTAAGGGCCGTGTATACATACTCTGGATACATCCGGAGTCTGACAAGTCAGGGAGATCAGAACATAAGGAAAGGGAGTTAGGAGGCAGAGGGAGGAAGACAAAAGGGGAGAGACATGGATGGGAAGAAACTGAAAGAAGGAAGGAGGAAGGGAGGGAGGGAGGCCCAGGAGTAGGTCTCTAGGAACCTCAGGGAATCACCAGGCACATTTGAAATTCATAGTCTGTCCTCAATATCTCTCCTTCTCTCCCTCTACCCCCCCTCTTTCTGTGTGTGCACACATATGTATGTATGTATGTATGTATGTATGTTATGTATGTATGTATGTATGTTGTGTATGCATGTGTGTGCATGTGTGTAGTGTGTGTGTATATATGTCAAGTATGTGTGTGTTGTGTAGTGTGTGCATGTGTGTATGTATATGTTGTGTATGCATGTGTGCACATGTGTGTGCATGTGTATATGTGTGTGTCAAGCATGTGTGTGTTGTGTATGTATGTGTATATGTGTATGTGTGTGTTGTATATGTATATGTGTTTTGCATGAATATGATTGTGCAGACATGTGTGCACATGGAGGCCAAAGGAGGGTGTCAGGTGTCTTCCTCTGTCCTTCTACTTCATTGCCTTAACAAAGGGTCTCTCACCAAGCACCTGCCATTTCTGCTGGGCTTGCTGGGCAGGGAGCCCTGGGAACCAATCAGCCTGTCTCTGCCTTCCAAAGCTCGGGTTGCAGACATGCACAGCCATAGCTGGCTTTTGGTTTTTATGTTGGTACCAGGACCTCAAATGTGGGTCCTGGTGTCTATCTATGCTCTTACCCACTGAGCCATCTCACCAGCTCCTAAACCGAACTATTCTCGGCTATCCGACCCTCTTGCTGTAAAATAGGGATAATACGGTAGCTAGCCCACTGAGAAGCACAGAACACATCAGACACACAGGAGGGCTTGCGAAAGCTGGGAGATAAATGGCACAGGGTTGCCAGGAGCTCACAAGAGGCCACTTAAGTCCCACACCGGGCTCACAGTAAAGGCTTAAAGGACAGCTACTGCTGATGTTTCTCATTACTGACATGTGCTAGGCCCTTCCCCAGGTGCCACGTTTGTCCTTTATCTCATCTCGTCCCCTCCACCTCCACCACCACCACCACCACCCCACCACCCACCCACCCCCCGCAAGTGGCTAAAATCAAACGCTATAGATGGTTCAGGAGGACCAGAGAGTCAGGAAAGTTTTCTTCTTTTCAAGGGCACACAGCTGATGAGAGAGGCAAGAGTCAAGAGCTCTTCCATGACCCACTGCCGGGCAGGGCATTCAGAGTGAAAATGTGATGACCTTAGTAACCCAAATTCATTGAGCACTTACTGCATGCCAGACCTCATAGCCAGTGGTTCTCAACCTGTAGGTCACGACGACACAGGGTCGCCTACCAGCTATCCTGTGTGTCAGTTACTTACATTATGATTCCTAACAGTAGCAAAATTACAAATTTAAGCCCGGCGTGGAGGCACACACCTTTAATCCCAGCACTTGGGAGGCAGAGGCAGGAGGATTTCTGAGTTCGAGGCCAGCCTGGTCTACAAAATGAGTCCAGGACAGCCAGGGCTACACAGAGAAACCCTGTCTCAAAAAAAAAAAAAAAAATACAAATACAAATTTAGGAAGTAGCAATGAAATGACTTTATGGTTGGGGGTCAGCACAACATGAGAACCCCCATGTTGTATTAAAGGGTCAGCATTAGGAAAGTTGAGAATCATTGTTCTATGTGGAGTGGCTGTTTGTTGCTTATGACCTTGAATTCTCACGAATTCATGAGATTATTATTGTTGTTGTTGTTGTTGTTGTCGTCTCTTTTTAATGGGCAACTAGTATGTAGTATGCTGAGCCCTTTCTGCCCACCAGGCACTATACGGACTGTTTTCTGTGTGTGTGTGACCTTGACTCCTCATGAGCTCATGAAATGAGTGTCATTGCTGTGATTGTTGTCTTTCGCCTTTTAATGAGCAACTGGTGTACAGACCAATTAAGCAACCTGCCCGTGGTCAGTTGGCATGTGAAGGATCTGCTGTCCCCGGGGACACAGCGTCAACCACGCAGGGAGACAGAGAGCAGCCTCAGATGGCGATACTGAGCTGTCTGGAAGATATATTTTTAAAACGTATTTTTAGGACGAAGCAAGGTGTAGAAGAGTCTGTATAATGCGCTGTATTTTTAAAGGGAGACATATGGCCGTACGTGTTTGTAGCCTCACAGTATGTAGAAAGCTGTGCAGGAAGCCCGTGTACTAATTGTTGCCTGGGGGAAGTCTCTGGGAGGCCAGGGTTGGGGTGGGGGAGAGCCACGCTTTTACACTCTTTACATTTTTTATATCTGCCTTTAAAAAATATGGATGTGTGGGTCCCCTGTTCGGCATTTCTAAATTATTCTCATTGCTCTGTCAGCTTCTTGCAAACACTGTCATAACAGGTTCCTCGGGAGGGCCAGGAGGAAGCAGGTGACAAAGGAAGACCTACATCCCAAAGATGGGTAGCAGAGGGCACAGCCTGTGCTCTGTGGTCCAGTCTCCTTCCAGTCAGCCAAGGCTTTTAGGTCTTTCTTGTTATCCTGCCCTCGGGTAGGAGACTCCTTGGGAAGCACTAACCTTCTGTAGCTCACTACTGCCTCCCCCAGGCAGAGATGGACAATGGCTACCAGTCATCACTTGTCATTTCAGGTTTTTCTATGGGCCTTTGCCCTGTGCTCTTTAAAAGAACTCCACCTTTTAAAGAGCACAGGGCCCACCCCAGTTCCACATTCACCTGCCCACCCCAGGTCTCTGCAAGCTACCACTCAGCACTTGCGGCCAGGAGTGACTCCTCTCTCCTGCCCCTTCTCTTAGCTTCCCAACCATCTTCCCTCGGATCCAAGGACTCAAGCCCGCTGCACCTGCTGGGATTGGATGGCACTTCCTCGTCCACGTCGGAGGTTCCTCTTGGAGCAGCAATCTCTAGGGTCAGCCTCGCCCTGGGTGAAACGTTAAAATGCAAGCTCAAGACCCACCTCTCAGAGGCAGCTTGCCTCAGTGGTCCAGAGCCACCTAAAAGCGCACATATTTAAGCGTCCTCTATCCCCATTCTGGAGCAAGTGTCAGGTGGTCTCCAGAACAACCCAGTCTGGTTGGAACTTGGAAATCCCTAAATTCTGTTCCCTCCTAGGATGGGGCCGAGGCGGGGCTGGAAACAAAGCTGTTAGACGGAGGCTTCTAAGTTTTCACCCTGTGTAGGCAGCAGCAACTGTAGAATGGATCTGAGGGTGGGAAAATCATGCTTTAGAACAAAGGTCTCCTCTGGAGAAAAGACACCAGACTCGAACTAAGTCCTCAGTTGGCCAGCAGTAAAAGATAGGAAGGGGGAGGAGGTATAAGAGAAAGGTGGGAGAAGCAAAAGAGAAGTTGCTTTCTCTGTCAAGACAACTGAAGGGACCTAATTGAGTTAGGCACCAAGTTCCAGGACCCAGTGAGCCCAGGAAGAGAAACCAGGAGACCTGGAGCTTCTGAGTGGCCACAGGGCAGCAGGCAGTGCCACAGAGTCACTTTCCAGACTCGCAAACTGAGGCCAGAAGGTACCGAATCTCATTAGAGTTCCCAACTGTGACAGCATGCATTGGCGGACGGGTTGGAATGTGGACACAACACAGAGGCCAGTCGGAGCTGCTACTAGTCAGCGCTCCAAGAGGGGCGGCGGCAAGGCTAGGCTGGCAAGGCTAGGCTCACCAGGCTGGGGAGGCTGGAGAACGGCCGCGTGACCACAGCGCCCCCTGGCGGCGGCCGGAATCGTCGCGTAGAGACATGCGTAAGAGAACGGAGATCAAGGCAGCCTCAGATATTCACTCCAACTCTAGAGTCTGAAAAGGGTGATATCAAACCTTTTACTGTCGCTCGGGTCACACTCAGTACCATCCTTATGTGGTTGAGGTAACTGAAGGTAAAGAATTATCAAGTCCTACATAGGTAAAACTTAAACATCACAGTCCTGATCCAAAGAGAATAAACGAGAAAAACTAAACTCACTTTAAGAAGAGGCAGCACCAGTAGACCCTAGACCTCAGCTTGTGTGCAAGGGCAAAATCTTGAGACTCCAGCTCTTTGGAGCCTAGCATCGGGGATCAGGTCATGAAGCCAGAGATCTAGTGGGGCTTACCACAGTAAATTGACCAGGGTCAAGGGATGCCTTTTCAAGGCTAGTGGTATGGAGACCCAGGCAAAGCCTGTGACAGCCCCAAGACTTAAAAAGGACGAATATCTGGAGACTCTTAAGAGGAAGAAGGAAAAACAACAACTGTTTCTCACTGCTGCCACTACCCTGAGGAACAAAGCCAAATACTTGCTTCTTAAATCTAATTACTTGTGAATTTCTGTCCTTGACTATATGGGGACTCACCTACCTTTACATACTCAAAATTGAATAGGCATATATCCACACTCAAATGAGTTCTCCCCTTTGTGATGTGTGGCTAGATCTTGGTGCAAGGCATGCTGGGGATTTTGTTTCTGTGGAGCAGTGAAGACCGAAATACTATAAAAACTGGCAAAAAGTCATAGGCAGGGAGGGGGGGGGACACCTCTGAAAGTCTTCCTAGAATAGGCTGTTCCTCCTCCTAGCCCCAGGGTCTGGTCACTGAAGCTCTCCCTGCTTGAGCTGCTCTGTGCCCAGTCCTTCCAACCAATAATCAGACTCTTCGGTTTTCTCAAGGAAGCTTCCCTGAGTGCTGTGCAAAACTCTAAAGCAGGGGATCAAGGGATGGTTCAGTGGTGAAGAGCATTTGTTCTTATAGATGACCAGGTTCAGTTCCCAGCACCCACAGGGTGGCTAACCACCATCTGTATCTCTACTACTAGGGGATCTGACACTAGGCCTACATGTGGCACACATGCATGCATGAAGGTAAACCACCGGCACATTATATATGTATATGTACATATATACATGTATATATCTAGAAGAAGAAGAAGAAGAAGGAGGAGGAGAAGGAGAAGGATGAGGAGAAGGAGAAGGAGGAGGAGGAGGAGAAGGAGAAAGAGAAGGAGAAGGAGAAGAGGAAGAGGAAGAGGAAGAAGAAATGAGGAGAAGGAAGAGGAGGAGGAGGAAGAGGAGGAGGAGGAAGAAGAGAAGGAGGAAGAAGAGGAGGAGGGGGAAGAGGAGGAGGGGAAGAGGAGGAGGAGGAGGAAAAAAAGAAAAAAAGAAAGACCCAAGGCTGCCAGATCTAGGTAGCTTACGTGGGGTTCCCAACAGGCACAGGAGACACAAGACTGAGGGTGAAA
Source organism: Mus musculus (assembly GCF_000001635.26). NCBI lineage: Eukaryota > Metazoa > Chordata > Mammalia > Rodentia > Muridae > Mus > Mus musculus. Next base: position 104,030,362 of record NC_000074.6, read on the forward strand.
TCTCAGGAACAGGATTGATGGCCTAAGAGGTAATGACAGAAGGAAGAAAAATATCTTCAAAGTGTGTGTGTGGAAAGCACACAGAAAAGCACAAGTGCTTTGCAAAGCCACTCTAGGCAACAGAAGGAAGGCCTCAGGAACGGGGTCCCTTGAAGGACAAGAGGGGGAGCATTTCTCCACACACTCACAGGCTCCACCGGCAGCTCTGGGGGAGGGGTGGTGCCTGATGTGAACTCTTTTTCTATTTTCCATATTATGGATGTTTTAACATTTGGAGAGACGGCCCCTCTGAGAGCCAGCCCATTTGGATAGTTAAGTCGCTGCATCTTTGATATAAACCAACCAAACCACATCCCCTACTCCTTTCTCAGACCAAGCAATACCCCAGAGTCAGATACTCCAATTTTTCAAACTATTCAATATTTCGCTAATTTATTGCATCCACTTGCCCTCCCACTTCTTCAGGAACTCCCCACACTCCTGCCCTCTTCTCCCTTGCCTCTTTAGCCTCCAGATCAATCCTAATATTTCCAGAATCCCATCCACCCTGAGCCTAGGGATACATGACAGCGGATGTCTTCCTTTTAACAGTCAGTTCCATATTTGGATGTCTCTCACCATATCTTGTTAAAAAAAAAAATAAGTCCTGCATGATTATTAACAACTGGCTTGTGTGAACAAGCCTATGTGGACTAAGAGAGACCCACAATGAAGACAGGCCAAGAACAGAAAGACAGCAGGTTCCTGACATAGATGATATATAGGCAAGGTGAGCGGTGAGTCTGAGCTGTCAGAACTGGTCACCGGGTGACTGACATCAGAGGTGGTGAAGGAAGGCCTGGCATGAGAAAGGCACAGAGGTACCTCTACATCCCGTGTGCTTGTCCATCTTCCTCTCTCACCATTGATCCTTCAGTGCCTGCCATAACAACGGTTTCCTGGAGAGACGTGAATTGCCTCCATAGTTTGTGAATTAGTGAAAGGATGGGTGGATGAATGAATAGCGTAAGGTTGATCCCATGTTGGGCGCCATATAAGGAGCATGGCAGACAGAGAAGCAAACCACAAAGAGGTAAGAATGAAAACTGGGTTCAGACTGACCTTGTTGACCTAGCTCAAGACTTCCAGGAATCTGCTCCCAGGTGTTTTATTCCCATTGAATAATTGGCAACAGTATAATTGGGGGACAAACTTTTCTGGTATAATTACAATCCCCAATACACAAGGAAATGTAATTACATCAAAACTTGACTCAGGGAACATGTCATTTCTTCCAAGAAAATGGGTTCTAGAGATAGGCTGTCTACCTATACTGGGCTAAGAACCTATAGAAGGGTTTGGCCTGGTCTCCATCATACAGACATAATAGAAGTCATTTGGGCTATTAACCCAATAGCAAGGTCCTAGTTGTGGGAGCTTGGGGGAGCCTCTGGCTATAAAGGTAATGTAAGTAAGAGTCAGTCATTTAGCCTTTTTGGTACCTCTGGTCCCACTTGTGGGAACTTGGGGATGCCCTGGCTTTAAGGGTCATTTAGATTACTAGCCACCTCCAGTCCTGGTTGTAGGGGCTTGATATGGACCAACACAGATCACCAGGCTATTAAGCACTTCCAATTTCCACCTTTCTAGATGAAAGAATATGATTTTCATCTTTCCCATTAGAAAGACCGTCATGTGTGCTTAACATTCCTGGTTTCTCTGGAGATCTGTGGGCCCAAGGACCTTTGTGCTGTGCTCCAACCCCCTTCATTCAACCAAGGCTCCTTTCAAGCACTGGTACATGAACAGGTATGAACCAGTGTGGGGAGTCTAAAGATTGGAGACTCATACTGTACAGGACCCAGAAGCCTAAACTCAAACAGCAAAGAAGATCCATGAACCTCCCCGATGTTTCTGGAATGTTCTAGATTTGTCTTCTAGAACGGCCACTCAAGCAAATAGCCTAAGAGTCTGCACTGCCTTTGGGGATATCTTTATGGATCATAATCAGAAATGCATATGTTGCCACTAACTTCCAGCAGGTGGCAGTAAAGAGACCTAGAGTAACAAAACCAATACACTGACAATTTTCCCTAAGGTGGAAGCAACTGGCAGGAGGGAAGGGGGATTCTTGTCTGGTGTGTTTAAATTGCTGTCTGGCCTGGTGTCTGATTTTATCCTTCCTCTATTTATTTGTCCCAGGCTCAAAGGCATGTCCTGCTCCAGACTTCCAGAACATGTGCAGAAGAAAAAGAGAAGTTAACCACACAAGCAAGGGAGCTGGGGCAAATCAGAGGGCAGGGGACAGCAAAGCTACTGCCCTGCAACAACTAGTTACATATGGAGCCTGCTTACACACTAAGCCCTTCCTAGACCCTGCCAGCACAGAGAGGGTGACTAGAGAGAGGGCACATGATTAAGATTGGGTCTCTGTATCCATTGTCATGGGAACAGCGAGACAACTTTGCAGGAAAGCAGACCTGAGTTTGCCTACACCTCCAACTGCTTACAGCACAGGAAGTAATAGGACATTCCTGGGCCTCATTTTCCTTATCTGCATAAGAGGGATAACAACACCTACTAGAGATGTTTACAAAAACCAGAAGGTTAGTATAAAAAAAAAAAAAGCAATGGAAGCAAACTCACACAGGGCTCAGCCAGGAAGGAGGCTGTATCCTCTTCCTTGGCCTTGTGAAGGTCAGAATGCAGCTGCTATGGCTGTGTATATGTTACATATATTCCGTAAAGAAATATATTACAATTAATTCATAGCATCACCAACTAGTGTACTATTTATTTAGTTAAAAAAAAAAAAAAAAAAAACCCTGGACCCAGTGCAGCGTGACACAGCCAAGGAGCCATGCAGTCAGTATTTTGGATTCTCTGGGTACTCCCTGGGGTTTCTCTCCAGACCTAAGCACTGATGTGAATGGCCATTTAGGAAGCCATAGCAATCAGGCAAACTTCAAGGAAGCCAGGGTAAAGATCCTGCAATTCCACATGGAGACACCAGGGAGCACAAGAAAGGCATTTCCCGAAAAGAACAAGCCCAGCCACTTATTAACAGTCCCTCTACCACCCAGAGAGGACATATCCCCAGGAAAGGTTTGAGGGGTCTTAGAGCTCCATCTTGGCTTATTGGTAGAAGCCTTCATCTGCCCATGAACCAATATCTAAATGTGAGGAGAGGAGGTTTTTCAGATGCTCAGATCACAACAAGGGCTCCAGAGACACGTAAATAAAGATATAAACATGGCAAACAGTGAGTAAATAAAACTCCAGAAACCAGCCCTAAGGCAATACAGATGGCTGAACTCGTGACAAGGAAGTCAAAATAACCATACTCAACTCTCATAAAACTGGAAAGGAGGAAAGGAATGTAAATAGACAATTAAAGAAAGCCATGAGCGGAAATCAGAAGACCCACCAAAAAAAAAAAAAAAAAAAAAAAACTCAAGAAATCCTGGAGCTGAAAAATGCCATAACTGAAATGGAAAAAATACTAAGTAGCACTCACGGTTAAATGGTTCAGTAGCAGGTAGATCAACTCACTTGAAGACTGAGCTGGGGGCCAGAGAAGGAAGAATGCAGGAAACTGAGAAGAGCTTAGGGGCCTTAGGAGGCTTCACCAAGATCCACAAAAGCAATACATAAACTATAGAAATCGAGAGAGAGAGAGAGAGGGGGGGGGGGGCTAAGACAGGTGAAGAACTAATGACCCTAAACTTCCAAAATCCAAGGAAGGAGTTAAACACACATTCAAGCTCGACGAACCACATAGAGTCCTACATCTATAGACACACTACACTCAAACTATAAGAGTCAAAGATTCAGAGACAATCTTAAGAAACAGCAAAAGAAAAAAAAAAGAGAGAGCAATTCATCACATCATCACATCCAAGGAAGCTTCTATAAGGCTATGGACAGTAACCTTGTAGGGTGGAAAGCAATGGCAAGACACAGCCAAGCCACCAGAGCTGGCAAAAAAAAAAAAAAAAAAAAAAAAAAAAAACTATTTTAAATGTTTTCATGTAAACAAAACCTGAGTTAATTCTGCCAGAGCTGATCTGGGGGTGTGGGGAAGCTGCCACACGAAATGATTCAAGTTGAAACAAAGACCACAACATGAAGCCATTTGGAAAAATAAACATGTCATGGACCTTAAATATTTATATTGCTAAGCTGGCAATTTGACAGCAAAGTTGGTCCAAGAAAATGTGGTGTGTACACGTGACAGAGTTTTGTTCAGTTACAAGGAGGAATAGAGTTATATCACTGACAGAAATATCGATGGAACAGGGAGTCACCCTGAAAGCAGGAGAGACACTGTCTGGGGGGGAAGCAAGGATTGAGAAGGAGGAAGAATGAAAAGGGAAGAAGGGGAAGAGAGGGAGGGATGAGGAAAGTGTAACGGCGTATACGTATGAAGACGGCATGATTAGAGCCACTGCTAGATACACTATCAAATTTTAACAGCACACAAAAAGATATAACAAGAATACAAATCAATGTGATCCCCCCATCAAAACCCCATTACCAACAGAAAATTCTGTTTTACTATGTGAATGGAATGCAGAAGAACTCTCCAATAAGCCCGAAATTGAAAAACCATCTCAGAAAATCCATACTTGCTGGTGTGAAAACGTATTGCAAAGCTCCAGTTGGTTGAGGGACATATATAATGGCAGAATAAAACCTAGGGACATATATAATGGCAGAATAAAACAGGAACCCTAGAACTGTGACCTCCCAAAACTCACCTGTTGGGACCTGTTGAATATTTAAGCCCTAAATTCCTATCTCCCAACTGGAAATGAATAATAAAAGGAATAAAATAAGACATCTGTATAAGACAAGACCCTAGAGCAGTGTTCTTCAACCTGTTTTAATCTAACAGGAATCTCTCTCTCTCTCTCTCTCTCTCTCTCTCTCTCTCTCTCTCTCTCTCTCTCTCTCTCTCTCTTCCCTCCTACCCTGCACACACACAACATAAAGGTATATGAGGATACAATAAATAAGAACAAAGGCTGTCCACAAGCCAAGAAGAGAGGCCTCACCAGAAGGAAACTTGGGTTCATATTTTGATCTTGAACTCCTGCCTCCAGAACTCTAAGACCCCTCAGTCTGTTGCCTTCTGCTATAGCTAAACAACTAATATGCTTGCTGTACACTATACACAAAAACAAACAGACCAGGGGAAATTGTTCAGTGGATAGAGTATAGATGGACCTGCACTTGAATCTTGTACTGGCTAGTTTTGTGTCAACTTGACACAGGCTGGAGTTATCACAGAGAAAGGAGCTTCAGTTGGGGAAATGCCTCCAGGAGATCCAGCTGTAATATTCTCAATTAGTGATCCAGGTGGGAGGTCCCCTTATGGATGGTGCCATCTCTGGGTTGGCAGTCTTGGTTCTATAAGAGAGCAGGCTGAGCAAGTCAGGGGAAGCAAGCCAGTAAAGAACATCCCTCCACGGCTTCTGCATCAGCTCCTGCTTCCTGACCTGCTTGAGTTCCAGTCCTGACTTTCTTTGGTGATGAACAGCAGTGTGGAACTGTAAGCTGAATAAACCCTTTCCTCCACAATTTGTTTCTTGGTCATGATGTTTTGTGCAGGAATAGAAACCCTGACTAAGACAAATCCCTAGTACCCTGTGTATGTAAAAGCCTGGTGTGTGCATGTTTGTAACCCTAACACTGAGGGTCAGGGTGTTATGGAGACAAGCAGACCCTGTAATTCGCTGACTGAATTGGTCAGCTCCAATTCAGGGAGAGACCCTGTCTTTAAAAAAAAATCAGGTATAAAGTGGTCATGGAAAACATCCAACATTAAACACATGCATGTGCATATAACACACAAATGCACACGCATGCGCGTGCACATGCACTTACACACTAAACTAACTCCAATGGATTGAAGACTTAAACCCAATAATCTCCCAGAAGACACACTTCCAGGTGAGTCTGTGAAGACATACCCAGAGAAGTTTAACCAAGGTTGAAGATCCACTCTGAATGTGAGTGGCACCATGCCACAGGCTGGGAACCTGGGCTGAATAAAAAGGGAAAACGATATAACACAGTAAGGACCGGCACTCACCTCTCTGCTTCCTGACTGTGGAAGCAATGTGGCCAGCATCGCATCCTCTTAATGCCAAGCCTTGCCTGCCGTGATGGACCACAGTCCCTTAATCATGGAGCCAGAAGGACCCCTTCTTTGTTTGTAATGTTTCTTCTTGGGTATTTCCTCGCAACAACAAGAAGAGTAGGTGATATGCTTGCAAACAGCAACACAGTAGATCAGAGAATACCAGAAAAGATGTACGGAACTGGGGGACACCGGGAGAGAACTCTGAACACAGCCGCCGCTTTTCTTGGTGAACCCTGGGACCTTACAATCTGAGGACACCTACAAGCAACCCAGGAGCAGGAAAAACAAGGAAGTGAGAGTGAAAGAGGATAGGTTCAAGTGAACTTTATCCCCAACTTTAAGCGAGACCAGAGAACCAAAGAAACGTCCACGTGCAGAGACGCAGCTAGGAGGCTAGGTGGCATTACAAAGCCTGTGATCTTAAACAAGGAGGGGATGGGGGCGCGAATCTTAATACCTACCAGAGGTATTAATACCTTAATACCTCCTATGGCTAATAGGAGATTAGATGAGATCCTACAGTCTTGTTTGCAGAACGGCCACTGAGCATGCGCAAATTAGTGGCTACTTAGTAAAGGGTTGGTGGGAGTGGCCGGAACCAAGGTGTTGAATAAATCTGTACTTCAGCCCACGCCACACCCCTTCCCTGTGCCCTGGGATTCCATCGATCTTCAGAGCATCTGCTCCTGCAGCGGAGCAGCAAGGGAAAATCTTGTTTCCTTTAATAAATAAGATCCTATCTCCTCTCCTCACCCTGGCCTTAGGCTGATTCTGGCAACGCGAACTCCTCGGCAGTTTTGTTGCGTGGGTGTGTTTTGATAAACAGGAACCTTTCCCCAGACTCCTATTAAACAGACAGCTCTTCTTCAGCGGGACTCTGAGCATGTCTGAGAAACAAAGCTGCAGATTAAAATGACCTCTGACATCATTCGGAGAGTGGGACCAATTTCACCCAGGTCTGCGTCGCAGAACGAATGGGAAGGGAAGTGGTATAGTCCTACAGCCACCACTCCTGACGCTACTAAGCCAGTTGGATAACCCTAGACTCACTTCCAACGGATTGTACTATCATGAGCAGTAATGGGTACTCTCAGAGTCACAGCGGAGGGCCACTCAAGGCTGACCACCCTGGGTCACACTCTCACCCGTATCCAGGGTGTTCGGGGGCCTGCATGCTGTTCCTTCTGAGACATAAAACGGATAGAGCCTGGGCGGAAGGCGGCATGTGCTGTGACTGTTAACTAGGTAAATAACATCTCAGAAGCAGACATCTAGAAAATGAGCCAGTCTGCCTCAGCAAGGCTTGTCACCAAGGAGCAGGCTTGTTCTCAGAACACTCCAGCATCCCATGGGAAGGAGGAAAACGCCCACTCTGGACTGACTGACTCAGAACAGCTTTGCCAGAACCATAGTGGCAACTACCAAGCTATCCATAGCACCCTGGGCCTAGCCCCACAGGTCTCAAAGTCGTCCCCCCCCTCCCCCCACACACACACACAAGCTCCTACTTACCCAAGATCCAGAAAAGTCATCCCAGAAGGAGGCTTTCAGATGAGACGGTGCCCATGGCCCCTTAAACAGCAGAGGGATTTGGCTGCAACCGAACTGGGTGTTTTATTTCTCAGACCAGCGTAAGTGAGAGTCTTCCACACAGGCTGGTCAGCATACACACTGGGCAGAACAGGGGGCATGTCCTGTGTTGGAGAAAGGGGTCCTCCCCAGAGGGGATGATCAACAGAGAAGTCTCTACCTCGGGGATGGCCCAGTGGCTGTGGTGGATGTTGTAGCTTGTCAAAAGACCCCCACTCACACAAAGACCACAGAGAGCGCCATCGTTGTAAAACGCATGAGGATTTTACTTATCCAACATGTTGGGGAACCCCCTCTCAGCACACAGGCCGGAGGAGAGACCCAGAACAAAGAAAGAACACACTTTTTATTACTTTGTAAGGGCCAGATATAGGCACCAGGGTAGTTTGGCTTATTTTAATTGGTGGTCAATAACCTTTTTAGACATTGGTTGGTTTGTAGAGGGTGACTCTCATTTTGTCTATCCTTGAGGTTTTTAGTGTTGAGGTGGGGCAGGGAAATTGTTAATCTTGTTTTGGAAGCTTAGTAATTTTGACCATTAAAACTATGTTTCTATATTTGTTTAGTCAGCCAGCTTTTTATCTGACTCTGTACTTGACCTGCTAGTACAGTTTGGAAAGTCCTTTTGAAGGGGGAAAGTACTGGGTAGTCTCGAATTTCTTTTGGATATTACAGTGGGCTTCTGAATAATGGCAGTACAAAAGCCAAGAAGAATCCACAGGCAGAAAGAGCTTCAATCCCAGCCAGAACAAAGCCTAGGCTGGTTCATTACATGCTGGCTGGACTCCCTGGAGAAAGACCATCCCTTCACCCCCTTCTGTAAAATGAAGACAACAATAAGCTCCTTTAGGAGGAGTGAACACTACTCCCAAATGCAAATAAACCTTTCCCATAATTCCGCAGCCTCACAGTGGCATAATGTGGCTTTGTTTGAGCCAATAGGAACTTCAGTGGATGTAACAGCCTAAGAGACTTGCAGTATGTTCACAAGGCTCGGCTTGCTTTCCTAGGCTGGTGTGACCACCCCAAGTTGTATGTCTGTGGAAAGAAGCTACCTACGCCTCCAGTATGGGACCCAGAGCCAGACAGGTGGAAGAGACCTACCTCATCTGGTCTATGCCCAGAAGCAAGGTGTCCCAGGTGGACTGTGGGTATGGGAAGGATGCCATAGCTGTCCTATACACCTTTTTCTTAGGACAGGTTGTAGAATTACAATAATAAATGTAAATCCTTTGAGCAGAACAGAGTGCCAAGTTGTCATCATCAGTATGCGATTCTCTCCATCTCCGGTGCCCAGGATAAGGTACTGAGACTGGGAATCTAATGATGCATGTCCTACTTAATGAGTTAGGTTTTCCGTTGATTTCAAAAATCTAAAACTAAATTCTGTTTGGCCAGTCACCCAGGCCTCAGGTTTCACACTGTGCATTTCCGGTCAGGAATGTTTGAAGCTCCACACTGTTACGTATGCTGCTCCCTCTGACCACGGTTCCCTCCCCCCGTGGCAGAAGGGCTGGACACACACTCTGTCTGTGAGTGCTTCTCCACCGTTTGAGCTAAGGAAACATTTTCCGTCCTATACACAAACAGCCTCCTCCGCCCACCTTCGCCAACCCTAAGCTAGACCGGAGCAAGGAGGAAGAGGAAGTGGGTGGAGCTAAGATATCCCTTTGTCAATCACACAGGCATCTCCTGCTCAGTGCGCCCCATGGTTCTCTGCGAAGGGGACCCGCCAACAGAAAGACTCCAGGACTCCGCCTTCTCAAGTAAGAAACTCTTACCTGAGTCTCCCCCTGAAATGGTCACCAGGGCCATCATGGCTCTTCCTTGGGAAGGCCTAGAATGCTGAGTGGTAGTACCAAACACGCACACCTTGTGACGCTAACCACCCCAAGCATCTTTGATGGGAATGGGAATTGGTCTGTGTCAGCCCTGCAGGTATAGTACTCAATGAAGGGGGAAGGGTGTCCGTATTTATGGGCTATGTCCCCATGTCATTTGCTCAACACTACATCTGTGTGTACCACCCTATCATCTGTGTGTGTGTTCCTGCCACAGCCAGCGGAGAGTATGAAGCGTCTAGCCTGTACTTCATTCGCTAACTCGTATCGGTTCTCCTTCTGGATTCCAGAATCACACCCACGCAGACACCTCTCTGTAGTCCCAGGACAGCCAGCTCCCAACACCAGTGCATCAGTGCCCTCCTCTGACTCCTACCTGTCATTGCAGCCCTGCCTTCCTGGCTCCAAATTCCTGTCAGGCTCAATGCAAGCCCAGCCCTGTCATCCTGATACCCCTTCATCCTGGCCGCCCTCATCAGTCCCCGACTCTATTGTGCAATCCTGTACCCCTACCCACCACACCTTACACTGATATGCCTCCCTAGCCGACTCCCCCCTTTCATAAACAGCTGAGGGAGAGAGGTAGTAATAGAACAGCGAGTCTTCCAGAGACTAACCTGGTTTCAGAGCAGACATAGCATCTTCTCAGACTGGCAAAAGTCAGACATTACCAAGTGCAGATGAGGACACAGGAGAAGTGGGGCTACCCCAGGCTGCAGGTGGGGTACCCCAGGCTACAGGTGGGGTACAATCAGCACAGTCTTTCTGAACAGTGGCTTCCATTCCAACTGTGAACACCATCCCCTGGCAATGTCCAGATGGTCTCCGTGCCTGGGATCTCTGTAGACCCCTTCACATCTGCACACATATGCATACAGGAGGTTGCACCCTGCAGCCTTGATTCAAAGAGCAAAGGGAATTGGGAACTAACCCACACACCCATTAACAGAATGATTTTGTTTTTAAGTTTAGCACATGATCGTTTAATAAAAAAAAAAATCAACTATAATTGCCAGCTTGGACACAGACCCAGAGATCACATTGTCGAATGAAATAAAGCAAGTTGTGGAGTGTTGTGAATAGCATAATGCCATTTGTGAACCGGACAACACACACAGGGACGCCATTGTTGCCTATGGATATGTGAGCGCCTGTGAACGGCTTTTCTTTTTTCTTCCAGGGCTGACTACATCAAACTCATTATAGAGAATACCGCTGAGAGGAAGAGAGGGGATTAGGATTTAGAGAGATGGAAACCTAAGATTTATCTGTCGTATTCTGAATTTCTTCATGGGCAACGGAGCCCTTTAGACATATAATACCTGTGCAATTTAGGGGAACTGTGCTAAATGTTAACAGGGAGAAGAGAATTGTTATTTTTGGCGTGATGCATTTTTTTTTAAGTTTTATTTTTAAATGGCCGGGAGAACTGTTCCACCAGTCCACTGGTTATTTGACTCCAGCTAGGAAGGGCCATGATGGGGAAGCGCTTCTTTGAGAGAGAGAGAGAGAGAGAGAGAGAGAGAGAGAGAAGGCACGATTCAAAGCTTAGACGGTACAGAGTGGATTCTGTGTCCGATGGCGACTAAACTACGGAGGAAAATCACCAGCCAATGGAAACGTTCCCATTTTAATAGTGATGGGCACTAATCAAAACCAGCTCCAACTCTGAAGTGTATTAAGGACCCAATTAATAACTTTGATTGAAGCAATTACTTAAGATTGGAGTTTGCTAAGCGAGGAGAATGGGGAGGTAGTTATTAGCACAGTCATGTGTGTCACCTGGCAGGATGTGGGAGTCCTGTGGATGGAGAATGACGTGCGTACAGTGGAAAGTAACTTGCCTCCCTTCAGACTTCCTTCTGCTAGGTGGGAGAGCTGCTTTTTGCCCAGACAGAATCCACGGGGCCATGTCCTACAGAAACACACAGCTCTCTGTCTCATCTCAGAGCCCAGGATTACTAAATTTTTTTTTCAGCATAATATTTGGTATTGATTATCTGTGAATTTCACATTTTCCACTGTGTCTTTAATACAAGTTTGCTGAGCGTGTGATTTGGCTCTAACCCCCTTCTGTGTGCCCTAGAGCATGACCCCAAGTCAAGGGTTTGAGTACAAATTACTTACCCAAGAGATCACCAGTAGAGAAGTGAGCAAAGTGACTCTGGGGAGGCATCTAGGGAAAAAATGGGCTCCTAGAACAACCACAACAGAGGTGATACGATAAAGAGTGTCTCATGGTCCTAACCCCCAGGACCCATATGTAATTGATATTACATGGCAAAGGGGAATTAAAATTGCAGATGGTATCAGGACTCTGTGATCAGCTAATCTCAGGATGCGGGGGATTATCCTGGAATGCCCTGAGTAGGGAGAGAGAAGAGGGTCTGAGGATATGAGAGCGATGCAACTGTACTACCGGCTTTGCAGATGGAGAGAAGTCACGGGCTAAGGAAGGCAGACAGCCAGTGAATGCTAGAAATAGCAGAGAACGGACCTCCTGCGATACCCCACATCGGCTTGGATCTGCAGAGACTGCAAGTGGTACTGTTAGTTTTCAGTCACACAGTTTCATCAGCACACGGTGATAGAATCAAGCCTTGGGAGACTTCGGGAAATGTCAAGTACTAGAGTCAGGACTGCCTGATGTGGGAGATCCTCCCCGTGTTTGCAATACAGATGAGAGGCACCCCATGCAGCTGGGGCAGGAAAGGGGCGTGGTCTTCCACACTTCCGGAGATGCTGCTGGGCTCGTTGGGCATAGAGCTGCAGCTGTCCCTGGAAGCCAGCAAGGGATCACTGAACAGTATGGTTTAAAGAACACAGGAAATATGCCACTCACATCAACCGAATCCACAACACTAAAGTCCTATAGTAAAACCTCTATGTTCCAGCCTGGGGACAAGGCTAAGAGGCAAGTCCTAAGGTAGGAGCTCTGATTCCACATGTCCTCACAGAATACTTAATAATCTCAAACTTGGTGAAGTGCTTAAGGTAAAGAGTAGGGCTCTGAGTCAGTAGGTCTAGGCAAATGGACCCTGGGTTAGAATAGCATGCAGAGAGCCCAGGAGAGATCCCTGAGAAAGCATGAGCGTGGTGGGCTAGCCAGATGGTAATAGCAGTCACAGCTGAGCCCAAGAGGCATCTCTGAAGGACAGCCCCTCTGAAGTTGGACTAACTTGAGAACCGGGAGCCAAGCCTTTATAACTACTCCCCTCAGAACATCCGTCAGACATTAGTTACAGCAGACTCAGCCTTGAGGAAATTGAGACCAAAAGTTCCCATGGACATGGACAATTTCTAATGGGGAGCACAGCTCCCCATTTAGATATTCCATCACCCAGGCACTAGGGACAGGGTTGTAAAGACGGGTTATGTGCAGAAGCCAGAATACAGAAGCTGTTGGCTGATGGGGGGTGTCTACAATGGAGCTTATTAAGCAAGGAAGAATTTCCTTGCCTCTTCCAGTCCTAGCTGATTGGCCCTGGGCCCTCCATACCTCCCTAGGATCCCATAAGGGCCCTGCCTCCCTATCCTCAGGCCCCAAGAGACCTGAGTAAGCTGTCCTGTCCCCTGCAGTGAAGCGAACACAGACATCAAAGCTGCACCTTCCAGGCTTTCAAGCAGCTTTGAAAAGCATTTCTAAAAAAGGATGAGCCCACAAAGATGAAAGTTTCTCCTATTGAAGAATTCGAGGGTCTCTACAGCATCAGAAACCGGGTGGGTGGGCTCAGGGATGTGAGAATGCAGAGTGTGCACCCAGCGGTGAAAATGAAAACCCAGAAAGAGGGACGCACAGAACAAAATCTGTGCAGAATCTAAACACTGAAATCTTAGTCCTGGGGCCTCTGAAGCGTTAGGGGGGAGCATGGAGAGTCCCAGCTGTGATCCAGAAGCAAGCAGAGGCCCAGGAGGAAATAGACAACCTGCCCTGACTTGCTGCATCAGATATTCAAACAGAAAGGATTTATGAGCACCTACTAAGTGCCAGGCACTGCCAGATGCCAAAGTATAGTGGGAAAAGATAGGCCTAGCCCACCTTGGGGGTGCTGCCAGCTTGCTGGGGAGACAAAGTATGAAAGGGGAGTGTGTTAAAAGATGGACAATTATGGAAGACCATGGGATTCTGAAAGGCATGGTGGGAGGGGGGTGTCACTGGAGAGATGGCTCAGCGGTTAAGACCACTGACTGCTTTTCCAAAGGTCCTGAGTTCAAATCCCAGCAACCACATGGTGACTCACAAGCATCTGTACAGCTACAGTGTACTCATATACATAAAAATAAATAAATCTTTTTTAAAAAAAAAAAGGCATCAGGGAGGGCTTCTGGAGGAGGCAATGCCCGAACTGAGCTACAGAGGATACTTAAAGTACAGAGGATTGAGAAAGGGGATAGGGAAGAGTGTGTGAGGGGAGCAGATGGAGGACTGAAGAAAGGAAAGCGATGAGATTAGATCACCCCAGTGCCTTGAAGAGCAGATAGGAGTTGTCTCAGTCAGGAGGCAGCAAGGAACCATTAAAAGGTTTTAAGCAGAAACTTGACCAATTCAACGAGCATCCCACCAACCTCTGAAAACTCACCTGAAATTTGTCTCAGATGACTGACCTGAGATTATTAGGGCTAGGATATTGGAGCCAATGGAGACTGAGAGTCCCAGGCCCACGTTCCTTGCTTTGGCAATCTGCACCTGGCGTTTGTACGTGTCCACTCTCCTCTCTGAATCTCAAAGTGTGTCCCACTCACTACCTGCTCATTGCTACTCCCTCACCATGCCCAGCTGTCTTGTTGGCCCTGGTTTCATGCCGTTTTATAGGTCTAGGAGGCCCTTATCCTGCCCACAGACTGGAACTTCCTACCTCTTCTTGGCCACCATGCATCATTATTGTCCACTCTGATCTAGCTAAGTGTCGCCTCTCAGATCCACTAGGGCAAGTTCTTCCGTCATAGGAAGCTTCTGTTTACATAATTGTTGACGCCCAGGAAAGGCTAAGCTCCTGTCAGACAGACTCCAGATCATTCCAGGATTCACTCTTGTCCAAGCCTTGTGTCTCCAAAGCATGAGGAAGGTTCAAAGATCATTTGATTCAGATCTGCTGCAGTCTAAATGACCCCTGGGTGCTGAAACTTAGCGGCCTTGAGATGGGATCAGTTGCATGTCAAAGATGCTTCAGAGGGCTGACTCCTCGTCTACCCCTCATCATTCCATAGCATCTGCCTCCTGAAGACGATGCAGCTCAAGGCCGAGCTAGAGCCAGGGTCCCCAGTGGACATCATATCACTGGTGCCTTGATCTTGGACTGTCCAGCTTCCTGAGCTATGGAGAAGTTTTCTGCTGTTTATAGATTACCTACCTTAGGTGAGAGATAGAGAGAAGATTCCTAGTGGGGCTGGACCTTTTCTGCAAATCCCATGTGTGTCGAGCTCAATGTCACAGTCCTCCTCCAAATGCCTGACGATCCAGAATGTCAAAGGCCACAGAGCTGATCAAGAGCAATGCTGAAGTTGAACATGACCCTTTCCAAGACTCCTCCTTTGGGATTCTGCCTTAGTTAGGGTTTTACTGCTGTGAACAGATACCGTGACCACAGCAACTCTTACAAGGATAACATTTAATTGGGGCTAGCTTACAGGTTCAGAGTTTCAGTCCATTGTCATGAAGGCAGGAACATGGCAGCATCCAGGCAGGCATGGTGCAGGTCGAGCTGAGAGTTCTACATCTTCACCTGAAGGCTGCCAGCAGAATACTGACCTCCAGGCAGCTAGGATGAAGGTCTTAAAGCTCACACCCACAGTGCCACGCCTACTTCAAAAAGGTCACACCTATTGGAACAGGGCCACACCTTCTAATAGCGCCACTCCTTAGGCCGAGCATATACAAACCATTACAGATTCCCTAACCCCAGTCCTCCAAGGTATAATAGACCATCCATCAAAATGGTCTCCTCTAGTCTAGTGACCAAGTCCACTGATATACAGGCCCCAGGCCCTGCAAAATCACACACAATCACACACGTCCTGGGTAAACCACCTCTACCAATGGAGCTGCAGGTCACTCACTTAACAGAGGAGAGAGATGTCACCATGATGACCTCTGAGCTCAAGCCAGCTCCCTCCAGATTCCCACATCTCATTATCACCTAACAAGCATAACTTGGCATCTCCACTGCTCAGCGTCTTCATCCTTCAGAGGGGTTCCCAGGAGGAAAATATTTGGGCTTCCAAATAACCCAACCTTCTAAAGCAAGGCAACTGGCTCAGTGGTTGATGGCCTTGAGGCATCTGTGAGAATGGGGTGGACTGGTAGCCCTGTGGCTCTGCAGCCCACACTCTGGGTCCTATGAGGAACACTTCCCAGTGCCTGGCATGAAGCTCTGGCACGTGCTTCAGCTCTGTCCTCAATGGCTTTGACATTGTCCCTCTGCATAACATTCTTATTGTGCCTGCAAAGCCACTGGATTAAGGCGAGCAGGCAGAGCCAGCTCACCAGGAGGAGGCTGATCAAGAAGGGGAGACAGGGAGCTTTAAGAAAAGCTGAAGGTGACTCGCCTTCCAAATTAGTGGCTTTGATTGGGAAGGAACCTGCTGATCGTGCATGCACAAGGACCCTGGGGAAGCCTTGCGTCTTTACCTGGAAGCTGCAGGAGGCACACGGAGCAGGAGGCTGCTGTGTGTTGTCCTTAGATCGTGTGACTGTGAGACCTCTCTGCACCCAAGGATTGAGCAATGGAGGGAAGTGTGGTTCAGAAGGGTCACAGGATCCGGGAAATGCATCGTCCTAGTGTGAAGAGTGTCTTCCCTCGCTGTTCTTATTTATATTTTATTATGACTCTTATCAAATGTTTTCTTGTAAGTCATCTCAGAGCCTTTGGGGAATAAAACAAAGCAAAATAAATGCTTTGGAGTTTAAGTGTGGGAGGGACAGCGCCGAGCAGCAAAAGCATGTGGTAGAGTTGTCAGAGGGGCTTTGTAGAAAGACAGAGAGAGAGAGAGAGAGAGAGAGAGAGAGAGAGAGAACGCAGCCAGCAGCAGAAGCCACAATTAGACATGTCTACACTCCCTTAAAGCCCATGAGACAGGTCTCCACGTTCAATCCATCGCAGGGGCAGCTTGCATTCAGAGGACTCCTTCCTCAGCTCCCCCTGAGCCTAGCACTGTGCCAGTGATGAACAAAGGACTAGACCATAATATTCAAATCCTTGTCCTTTTTATTTCTCCCTGCTGTGTAAGCCTAGGGATGTCTTTTAAATTCTGCTTTAAATTAGTGTGTATTCAGTATAACATTTACACACATGAATGTCATGTACTTTCTCTCCCCTCCATCCCCTGCTCTCGTCCCCTATCCCTCCTCCACTTCATATTCCAGTTCCCTTCCTCTTCCCAAGTTGTCTCCCTCCTGCTTTATGGTTTACTGTTCCTTCTGATTACAGCTTTCATATATGAGGGGAAATATGCCCTCCTTGTCTTTATGACTTGCCTATTTCACATAACATTATGATCTCCAGTTATAACCCTTTTTCCTAATAATTACACAATTCCATTGCTCATTATAAATTAATAAAACCACATTGTGTATTAGTTCCAGGTTTTCTTTAGCCATTCATCTGTTACTGGTCACATATGCTGATTCCACAATCTGGCCATAGTAAACATGGATGTGTGGGGATCTCTATTGTATGCTGACTTATGTGCCCAGGGGCAGTATGTGAGATTATCCGGTGGTCCTATCTCTAATTAAGGAGCCTCCATACTGTTTCCATAGTGACTAGTTTATATTCCCCATCCCACCCCACACACAGGCATCCTCGCCAGTATTCATTATTGTTTGATTTTCTTTTCGTGATAACCATTCTGAATGGAGTGAGAAGGGCTCTCTGATGTAGTTTGACTTTGCATTTCCTAGATGGCTAATGATGTTGAACGCCTTCTCATATATTTAGTGCATGCCTCTTATGAGCTATGAATGAGATCATAGAGAGCTCACCTGCTCAAGTTGGACTTGACCTTCATGCATAAAAGAGTTTTCTGCAAATGTGGGTCTTAAAACTAGACGTGTTGCCATGAGTTGCCTCCCAGGCTCAGGACTAAAGCCGAGTCTAAATGGGAGTCTAAGTGTTCATGGAACAGATCTCCAATCCCAGGCGGTGATCTGGAATGTGGAATGTGGGAATACCAGAACAAAAAAGGCTGGAAAGTCTGGGGACAGCTACATAAAGGAGGACAGATGTCTCTGATGCTGAGGAAGACAGAAGTCTCCAGACAAGGGGAGCAGTATGCATGGAAGCTTAGAGATGAGCATTGTGGGAATGCGGAGAACCATGTGGAAGCTAAGCCAGCCTCATGTGGGAGGTGAGAAAAGTCTGTCTCTGGAAGGAGCTAGCTCCTCAGTATCAGAGCAGCCAGGAAATGTGCCTAAGCCTGAGCTTCGGGTGTTTGTTCTCTCCTGCTTAATTTCTGAGGAAACAGAGCAAGACCGGAAGAACACCTCAGTGGTTTGGTGTTCGCTTGCATGGGTGAGGCTCTAAATTTAACCCCCAATAGACTAGCAAGGCTAATAATCCAATAATCTGCATAGATAGATGGATGCATTATATTCTGTGTGTGTGTGTGTGTGTGTGTGTGCGCGTGTGCGTAAGAGAGAGAGAGCAAGAGAGACTGACAAACATTCAGACAGAGACAGAGAGGGGAGGGAGAGAGGAAGAAGGGGAGAACTGAATGCCACGTAAATACTTAAAAAGCAAAGAACCACAGACTTCTTGCACACACATCCAAATGACAAAGTCCCTGGAATTTCTGCCTTTTTCTGAGTTTAAAGGACTAAAATTAGGCTTGTCTCAGAGAGGGAAGAGCTCCCGGTTTCAGAGAAGGCTATAACACTAACACCTGCTACTCGATCAATATGTGGTGAATGAATGAATGAGCAGAGGAGAGAGCCACTCGTTATTTTTCAGGCACGGTCCTCTTTCCTTCCAGTTGGGTGATGGTTACAATTCTCATCAGCTGTAAACATTCTCACTAGCATATTATTACTGAACACCCAGCAGAGAGCCCAGCCCTCCATACTAGGAGCCTCCAAAGTTAACATAGCCAGGATTTTATTATGAACATTAAGTCTAAAATCTTAGAAGGAGAACTCAGGTGGCCAATCAGGGGTAGAGGTGAGAAGGGCTCTTCTGCCTCATCCCATGGGCCCTGCACATATTCCCTGGCCCCTTCCTGAATACTCCACAAGGGACGTCCTTCCTCCCTTCATGACCTAGAGCCATGCACCCTTCCTCTACTGGGGATAAGAAAAACTGCTTCTCTCCCCTACAGTCTCCACCCACCTTAGCTGCAATCTAACTTTTAGTGATGTACAAGTATTTAGTGAGCATTACCTCACTGGTTCCTCCTGGATACCCACCTAGGTCATTTTTAGCCTCGTTTATAGATGTGGAAACTTAAGTTCCGAGAGATCCAAGGCCCCTCGCCCCCAGTGTGTGAGTCAGAACTGAAATCTCCATAGACTGCTCCCAACATGCCTCCCACCCTTCGTGAACAACACTGGGATTTGGGGCACATTCGCATCCATACCACCAGTGCTGTTGATTGCTTACTATTCTTCTTTAGAATGACTCAATTCGTGTTTAATTCTTAAAATATATTTAAAGAAAATCATATATATCTTTGTGCAGCGTATGAAAACCTTCTCAGTAGCAGCCGGGAGAGAAAACAGCGAGTTAAACCAAATGGAAGACTGCTGCCTGCTGAAGATGCAGGGCCAAGCCCAGATCCTACTCGATCTCTATTCAAGGGGGGTAGGGGACAGGGGTGGGGGCGGAAGAGCAGGTGGGCAGGGCAAAGCTGAAGAGTCCATGGACACTGGCCATTACATCACCAACATGATGGTGGAGCTCTCAAAGTATCCCTTTCTCATCCGTGATCCAGTGCTGCAAACACTGAATCTGGCTTCTGGCAATTCCTCCTAATTACTTAACTGTAGCAGCATTTGGGCCACCTGAAGAAAATGGTACCTCAGTCTGTCCTGCAACTTAGTCGTCTCCAGGGCTCAATGTTCATCCCAGAGCCCTGTGCCACCTGCTTCATGGGCCAGTTCTTCCTCAGAGTGACCCGTAAGTCCCCGTGGCCAGTACCAATCCCCACAGTTGAAAATCATATCTAAGTCCTTACCCACATGAATGAGACCATCATCGATGGAGAAGCCCAAACCACTCCCTGAGAAGTGACAAGCTGCAGGCTGCTTAGACAGCCCTCCATCCTCACTCTGATGGAATCCACTGTCCAATGACAGACCAAGAGGGGCGGTACATGCCAACAGCCTAACTGGGCTTGTGTGGAGCACTGGAAGAAAAACAAGGATGCATTGTCTCATCTGGGGACAAGAGCTGTGGGTGATGCAGATAAGAAAACCTCTCTCCCATTGCTCTATGTGGCTCCCCACACAGGGTTGTGGGTAACTGGGGGTACCGACCCCATCTTACATGTGAGCCCCCCACCCAGCAGGCTGCATTAACAGAACAGCACGTTGGCTGCTCCATGTGGAGCCATAATTAAAAAGACCTGCTCACCAAATGGGATTTTATTTTCCATATTCCATGTTTCCGCAAATGTTCCAGGCTTTAATCAAATCCCCGTGTCTCCAACTCATCATTTCCGTGGCTCACGTCCACCATCCTCCAGCTCCTACAAACCCAGAACATGGAACAACCCCCGAACATAGGAAAAGTGTAATAAAAGAGGTGATGTTGGGAGGAAGATTAAGAAGAGAAAGAACAAGTAGACCCTGTCTTTGGCTTCCTTCTTCCTAGAGAGGCCATGTCAGTGCCCAGGGAAATCACATGGGGGCTTAGGAAAGCCAGGGGTGTCATAGATGGGTGGTGGGGGTGAGAATCCTCTAGAAGTTTTCCTGGAAGAGATTATGTGAACACTCTTCCAGGTCAGTCACCATCCACGCTGTCCCTATGCCAACAGAGCTTTTAGGATCCCGGATACTAGCCAAGAGTGGCGGTGCCCATTTATAATGGCTGTGCTCAAGAGCCTGAGGAAGGGAGACCGCAAGTCCAAGGCCAGCGTGGGCTACGTATAGAGACCTTGTCTCAAAAGGAAGTGAAAAAAGAAAGGAAGAGAGAAGAGAATCCCGAATGCTGAACA
Source organism: Mus musculus (assembly GCF_000001635.26). Lineage (NCBI taxonomy): Eukaryota > Metazoa > Chordata > Mammalia > Rodentia > Muridae > Mus > Mus musculus. The sequence continues at coordinate 104,051,068 of NC_000074.6, forward strand.
ACCTCCTTGGGCTAGATTTAAGCAGCAGAAGAGAAGCCTTTGCTGAGAGCCCTGGCTCCCCCTAGTGACCGTCAAAGGAATCGACATCCACTGCAAATGTTCTGAATGGGAAGTTCCAGGCTGGGAAAAAAACAAGGTCAGGTCCCCTCTATCCAGCACACCTCAGGGCATTCCTGAGATCTCCTGAGCTTGGCTTCTGGGTCAGACACCTGAAAAGCCCGCCTCTGTGCTGAGTGCAGAATCTTCGCAGTGCCTCGGAGGCCCGTGGAAATTCCATTAGCTTGAAGTCTGAATGCTTGTGAGGGATCTTTAACTCCCTAGTGCCCTTGGTAACCAATGTTTAAGTACAGTCCAAGAGCAGGAAATTAACTCTGCTATCCACGCCATGTGGGCTTGAAAAGTGCACCTAAAAGTCCTCCCCCGTATGTAAATAATTGGTAGTTTTTAATAGCTATTGTTGAGCCTGTGACAGCCCTCTTATTAAGGCACTTACCTAAGTTTTCTGCCTACTTTCGTCTTGGAGAGAAGAGGAAAAGTATGCCCGGTTGCAATAACAATGCTTACCTCCAGGCAGTCCTAGCACTATTCACCGGTCTGGGTGTCGCACTGCCCACAGCTCTGCCCTGATTGGGCTTGCCCTCTGCTCCCTTCTCCCAGGTCCAGGGCATCACACCAGGCAGGATGCCCAGGGAGGGTGTGTCTTCTGTAAGAATGACCCCTAAAACATCTCCAAGGGAAGAAATCTCCTTCGAAGTCTTAACTGCCCAGGGAGGCTGAGTCTTCTGCAGGAATGACCCATAAAACAGCTCCTTGGGGAGAAATTGCTTTTGGAGTCTCAACTCCTTGACTGCCAGGAAACCAGCTGGAGGGTGATGTTCACTTAACTGGAGGCAACAAAATCTTTGCTAAAATAGGCACAGGGAACTCTCCCTAAGGCCCTGCAAGGAGGGAGGGGGGGGGGCGCTGAGCCTTGTGTCCTTTGCAGGAGCAGTTGAGAACAGGAGAGATGTTCCCTGAAAAATCTTCCTCTCTGTATCTTACAATGCTCCCGGAGAGATGGTTCAGTGGTTAGAGGAGGTCTCTTGCAGACGACTTAGGTTCAGCTCCCAGAATTCACATAACATCTCACGACCATCTGTAGCTCCAGTTCCAGGGGATTCCATGCCCCCTTCTGGCCTTTGCAGGTACTAGTCACACATTCAGTGCACAGGTATGCATGCAAGTTAAGTACTCATGCGCATAAAATAAAAATTAATTAATTATACTACATGTGATGGGAGCAGCAATGTCTCCTGCAAAGTGCACCAAGGCTTTTAAGTGATATAACTAATATGTGTGAAGACGTTCTCAGTACCAGAAACTTGGGGAAAACATACCGTAAGTGTGGATGATTCAAAGCTGTTTGTCCAAGGTCCTTTAGTGAGGCAGGAGGATAGCTCTGCCAACCTGGCATCAAGGAGGACTGGAATAAACAAGGCAGGTTGTAGCTGCTATTCACTCCCCCATAGGGACGATGCAAGGCCAGAATATTTAGGGAAGACACATGACCCCCTAGGACAACAGTTTCCAACCTGTGAGTTGCTATCTGCTTTGGGTGTTGAAAGATCATTTCACAGGAGTTGCACATCAGATATCCTGCATATCAGATATTTACCTTATGATTCATCGCAGTAGCAAAATCACAGTTGTGAAGTAGTAATGGGATCCATTTACGGTTGGGATTCATCACAACATAAGGAACTAAAGGGTCGCAGTGTTAGTGGCTCTCAACCACTGCCCTGGGACATGACATTATCATTTATGGATTTCTAGGCTCCGGGGAGGGAGGGGGGCTTCAAGAGGATAACAGATGGATGTGGCCCGGGGATTCCTTTGGGAGTTTTGAGATGTGCAGCAGGCATCCCAGCTCTGGATAAACCAGCAAACTGACAAACCTGATTAGGGTACAGCACAATTTCCCAGCATGGAATTCTTGGAGACTGAGCCCCACCCAACCTGCCAGACTACCTGGGTCCCTTATGTAGACTAAGAGCATTGCCTCCTACTGATGATGGTGGGGCTCAGCCCTCTGCTGAGTCACTAGACACCTAGACCTGGCTTAACACCATCAAACATATTGGAAGGGCCTCCTCCTCCACAAACTACACTAATTAATTTGTGATCCCCGGCAGGGGGTCCTCAGCATCCTGCATCTGCCAACCTAATTATGAAATAGCCCTGGCAGGCAGCTTCATGGCCTTGGGTGATCCCAGCACAGGCACCAACAGCTGGAGGGGACAACAACTACCACCTACAACCAGATGATAAAATGAAGTCATCAGCACTGCTAATGACAAAAATGATAACCACACCAGCCAGCATGTATTGAGCTCCTAGGAGGTGGCACATACTTAGAGAACTATCTCCCACATTTCTACGAGCTCAGAAGGTATCAAGAGCATCCTGTTTCTCAACAGGAAATGAAGGCTCAGAGAGGATGGAGAATTTGTCAAGCCTGTAATAGATCTAAGGTACAAATGCAAGAATGCCTTCCTCCAAGGCTTGTTATCATCATAGTCTACATTCCATAGCAGGGAGAGGGCTTGTACCACTGTGTGTGTGTGTGTGTGTGTGTGTGTGTGTGTGTGTGTGTGTGTGCATGCGCACATGCATCCATATGCATAGGTGTGTGTGCTCACACACTATGGTTTGAATGTAAAATGTTCCTGTACTGGCTGGTTTTGTGTGTCAACTTGACACAAGCTGGAGTTATCACAGAGAAAGGAGCTTCCCTTGGTGAAATGTCTCCATGAGATCCACCTGTAGGCTTTTTCTCAATTAGTGATCAAGGGGGGAGGGTCCAGCCTATTGTGGGTGGGGCCATCCCTGGGCTGGTAGTCCTGGGTTCTATAAGAAAGCAGGCTGAGCAAGCCAGGGGAAACAAGCCAGTAAGCAGCACCCCTCCATGGCCTCTGCATCAGCTCCTGCCTCCAGGTTCCTACCCTGACTTCCTTTGGCGATGAACAGCAATGTGGAGGTGTAAGCCGAATAAGCCCTTTCCTCCCCCAACTTGCTTCTTGGTCATTATGTTTTGTGCAGGAATAGAAACCCTGACTAAGACAAATTGGTACCAGGAGTGGGGCATTCCTGTGACAGCCCGACTATGCTTTGGGGAGGACTGTGGAAGGACTTTGGAACTTCGGGCTAGAAAAGCCATTTGTTGTTAAGAGCTCTGTGGGATGTTCTGTAGGAGCTTGGAAGATAATGTTGAGAACAGTGCAGATGATGGAGGCCTGGCTTGTGAAATTTCAGAGGGAAGACTAAAGACTCTTATCAGGGCCATTGCTATGTTGATTGTGAGGATACTGTGGTTTTTGTTAGTTGTGGCTAAAGAATCAGCTGTGATTAACAAGATACCAGAACTAAAGCAAAACTTTTGCATTGCTGGTTCCACTGATGCTGGTAAGCTGGAGCAAAGAAATTAGCAGTGATTAAGAAGAGACCAGCATCTCTGAGGCAAAATATTCTGGGAAGTGTTTCTTGAGGACACGGGGAAGTTGTGTTCCAGAGGCAGCACCTTGTGTTAGTGGCCAGACTTGGTAATGTATGATAGTCACCCAGGTGGTACTGGTTTTGAAAACATGAAGGGGTAGCAGCTGATGCTTGGCACTGCAAGAGGCTAGGAGAGGCCATTGGTGAAGGTGCAGCCTCAGAGGCAGTTGAAGGCCCAGGACTGAAGGGGTCATGCAGAGCAGTTAAGGCTTGGCCCCTTGAAAAGAGCCCTTGAGAGGCTATTTGTGAAAGTACAGCCCAGTTGCAGCAGAAGACACAAGTGATTTGGAGAAGCCGATATCATGAGATGAGCACCAAAAACAGTGATAGCAGTGGCATGGAGGCAGCTGGAGCCTAGAAGACAAGCTGTGTGCTACAGAGGGCAGAGCTGGAGAAGGGGCCCATGCTCTCTTTGGAGGAGTCCAGAAAATCATGAGTGGATCCACGACATTGGATGGTTAGAGTTTGATTTTGCTTTTCTTTGATTGGGACTGTGCCCTGATATTTTTCCCTCTTGAAGTAAGAAAGTGTTTTAGTGGAGCCCACAGTTAAGTGACTTTGAATTGAAAAATACTTCGAACTTCAAAAGAGAATTGGATATTTTAAAGGAATTGAAATGTTAATATGTTTGAATTTGTAAAGACTGTGGGACTTTTAAAGTTATTTAGATCTTGAAGATGAGGAAGAAAGTAAGGAGTGAGACGTAGTAGGATGTGTATGTGTGTCAAGTTGATAAGGGGTCAGTTGTACTGCCTGGTTTTGTGTGTTAACTTGACACAAGCTGGAGTTATCACAGAGAAGGGAGCTTCACTTGAGGAAGTGCCTCCATGAGATCCAGCTGTAAGACATTTTTCTCAATTAGTGATCAAGTGGGGGAGGGCCCAGCCCATTGTGAGTGGGGCCATCCCTGGGCTGGTAGTCCTGGATTCTATAGGAAAGCAAGCTGAGCAAGCCAGAGGAAACAAGCCAGTAAGCAGCATCCCTCCATGGCCTCTGCATCAGCTCCTGCCTCCAGGTTCCTGCCCTTTGTGAGCTTCTGTCCTGACTTCCCTTGGGGATGAACAGCAGTGTGAAAGTGTAAGCTGAATAAACCCTTTCCTCCCCAACTTGTTTCTTGGTGATGATGTATTGTTCAGCAGTAGAAACTCTGACTAAGATGGTCCCAAATGGGCTCCTGTATTTGAACACTTGGCCCTCAGAATGTGGCATTGTTTGGAGAATTTGTGGAACCTCTAGGAAGCAGGGCTTAACTGGAGGAAGTGGGTTGCTAAAGGGTTGGCTTTATGAGTAATAGCCAGCCCTGGTGTCAACTTGAGCTCTTTGCTTCCTGCCACCAAGACGTGAAGCCTTAGCTACAAGCTCCTGCTGCCCTGTACATCACCAAGACTTCTCCTTTCAGGACAGGCTTGAAAACCATGAGCCAAGTTTTGTTTTTTTTTTTCTTTCTTAAATTGTGTCTCTGTCAAAGAGTGTCATCACAACAAGAAAAATACTAAGGCAGGAGAACTTCAGACCCCTCACAGATACAGGATGCTAAATGTGGTCCCTTAGCCCAGTTGCCAGTAAAATACAGGTTGCTGATCAGTTTGCCCCCAATTGCACCTCAATCAAGTCTATCTCTTAGAGACAGAGACTGAGCACCACTGAGAAGAAATGTTTCTTATCTTTATTTTGCCTTTAGTTTTTGTTGCTATTATTGTGGTGGTGGTGTTTGTTTTATACATGGTTTCTCTGTGTAGCCCTGGCTGGCCTGGAACTCACAACGTAGACCAGGCTGGCCTCCAGTTCACAGAGATCCTCCTGCCTCTGCCTTCCTAGTGCTGGGATGAAAGAAATGATTTATCTTGTTTTATCATGGAGGCCATAAGACCTCTCTCCTGTACGCAAACATCATTTGGGGAATGGGCAAAGATAGCAGCCTGGGACCAGCTGAAGTGGGAATATGGAAAACAACAAAACAAAACAGGTAGTATGCACCTCAGAGTCTGGCAGCACCCAGAAGTGACTTGGAACAGAGGAGCTGTCATCTGGACCCAGTGATTCTGGAACACTGAACTCGAACCTGATGGGGTGGGAGTTGGGTATGCACGGTCATCAGCAGAAGCAACAGTGTGGAGAAGATAGGTCTATGGAAGATACGTCTGTGTTTGGATGAGTCAGTCACGTGCTCAACAAATGATGCACAGAACATCTAGAGACCCAGAAACTGATGGGAAAGTGTGGCTAAAGAATTCTCCAAGGCCAGGCCTTGCAGCATGTAGGATTAATGTGATGGGAAGGTGTGGAAGGGTGTCAGTTAGATGATGGGAACTTGTAGATGTGGCAAACAGGATCCATCCCGGGAAATGATGCTGATGCTGGTGCTGATGCTGGTGCTGATGCTGATGTTGATGCTGTGCTGAGTATCTGCTAAACCCTGCAGCCCATCAGCCCTCAAGCTGATGTGAATAAATTAGACTTAGAAAAGGTGGGAATCTCTCAATATCTCTCTCTCTCTCTCTCTCTCTCTCTCTCTCTCTCTCTCTCTCTCCTTCCCTTCCCCCCCCCCAGCATTATTCTGAAACTCCTATGTTGGGATTGTGACCCCGAGCATCATTCTCCATTTAAAGTCAACCTACCCTCTGACTGGAACCCCAGGCCTCCCTGCCATGTGACTTGTGTTGCTGGGGTTCAGATATTCAGTGTTCTCCTGCATTAAAGACTTGGTCCCCAGGAAATGGAAAAACGATAGACCGTTGGAGGGGAGGGGGCCTTCTCAGGAAGCCTTTAGGTCATTGACAGAATTGGAGGTACCCAAGTCTCTTCCTTTTTCCCTTTCCCTTTCATCTCCCAGACCTGTGCCTGAAGTAGTTTTGCTCAGCCACGCTTCTTGCCATAACGTGTTAACCTCAGCGCAGATCCAGAGCAACGTGACCAACTGATCCTTCAAACGGGAACCTCAAAAACCATGAACCCAAATAAACCTTCTCTTCTCTAAGTGGCTCGTCTAGGGTTTTGTTTTTGTTTTTGTTTGTTGTCGACACAGAAAACTGACCAACACTGATGAGCTTCCAAAGCAGTACGCAAGGCGGGCACCACTGAAATCTCCCTCGCCTCTCCTCCTTTCCACTCCTCTATTTACATCTTAGGCAACTTGCTCATCACAGAGAAAAGCAATCTGCAAACAGAGCAGCCAGGTGTCCTAGGTGAGCATTGTGGAAAGAAAAGCCAATTTAGATGCTTAGATTAGACAGACTAGCATGTTTCCGTAGATGTGACAATTCCAGGTGGAAACGCACACACTTTTTTTTTCAACTAGGACCTGACTTGGGGGAAGAAGCCTGCCACAGGAGTGGACACCAAGTGGGGGGAACTTGAAATGTGCTCCCCAGGAACAATGTTAGTCTGTAGCCCCAAGGCAGGAGCAGAATGAAATTGTCAGGAAATCTGGTCCTGCGCACATGTACCCTGGCTTCCTCCTTCAGCTGACTTTGTCCGCATTTATCCAGGGCAGCCCTGGTCCCTGGCTCTCCCTACCTCTCACACTGAATGTCAGTCCCTAGAGTCTGCATGTCAACCACACACATTCCCAGGTCCCCAGGTTGCTGTACTCTAAACTGAGATAAGGCCCAGGGATCTGTATTTTTAACAGCTCCATCCCCACCTCCCAACCTCCAGTCCCATCATCCTAAACATGCATGCCTCCCAGACCCACCCTCCTTATCCTGAGCAAGAAGAGTTGTGTCTCTCTCCTCCAGGCCGCCATTCTGAAGTTCCTATGCTGGAAGGGTGGCTCTGAGCACAGTTCGCCTTTTTCAGTCAACTTATTTCTCAGACAGGAGCCCCCGGGCCACCTGCTAGGCTCCCCTGTGGTCTGCTAACACTGTTCTGTAGTCAACTGTGTTAGTTGTATCTCGGGAGGACAATAAGTATGAATCTTATACCCTCTTGTCACAGTAACAACATCATGGCACCTTTTTAAATAGCCAATTAAGTCCAACTTTATGCCTTCCATCCCTAGGTGATGCGAAATCTAACCTCTATTTCTTGAGGTCGGGTGGGCGCAGCCTGGATAGTCAAGATTATGGTACTGAGAGACTGACTGCCTTGAGTTCAAACTGAAGTAAGCCTGCCTCATCAGAGAAAAAGCCTGGGGGATCTATATCTACAGCCAGTTCCCCCAGTCCTCTAAATATTCATATCCACCCCACCTCCACCTTCCCAAGTAGAGGGACTCGACTTTTCTCTCCCTCCTTTCTTTCACTGTGGAAAATCTCGGCTCAGGCAGCCCCTGGGGCCTTAGCTTAGAGATCCTACAAAGGCAGCCTCTCTTAGATCCAGCAACCAAGCTTCCAACGTGCTGTGGGGGACTTCTCCAAACTGCTAAGCCCTTCCTATTCCAATACCTGCTCTCCACAGGCCATTGACAACCTCCTCCACCTCTCCATCCTACAGACTCACTACTTCCTTTCACCAGCCTCTCCTCCTCCATCCTCCTCCTCCTCCCTCCCCCCTCCTCCTCCCCTCCTCTTCTTCTCCCCTGTCCATGGGGGGGTGCCAAATACATCTGCTTATTCTCGCTGACACCCCCTTTACGTAGGTAAACTTGTATTTCTTCTATTAGGGATTTCTTAAATTAATGAAGCGCTTTAGTTCACAGGCTTCACTAAATGAACAGCTTAACATATAATGCCATTTAATACTTTCAGCACAATAGACAGCAGTGACACACGGACTCTCGTTGGCTGAAGGTCTGTTCTGTGTATTTGTCATCTGCATTTCTAGCCAGGCACTGCCACAGCCTGGCCTGGGAGAAGGTTTTAAATGCTGGTGTCCAGACCTCGTCTCCTAAGAGGTTGGCTCAAATGGGAATACAGGGGACTCTAAGATCCCAGGCACTCGTGTCTGTTTTAATCGCCCCGAGATTTCCAGTGCACCATCATACCTGAGACCCTTGATTATTATTATAAGAATAATCAAGCTTGATTATCCTTATCTCTATTAAGAAAATGGATGGGGGGGTGTTCTTAGGACAAGGTGGGAATGAGAGAAGCGGATAGAGGAAACATCCACACTAGATTATTGGCCTGACCCCCAACCTGGTTGCTTCCTGAGCAGATCCTGACCTGGACCGGTAATATGAAAGAAGCCTGAGGCTGACACGGCAAGCCAATAGCAAGGGCTTTGGTTAGAGGAATGCACCCACGGTCTAGGAAAAGGATGTCCTGGCTGTGTCCCTGCTGGCCTGTGGGTCACCCTTCCAAAGCCCTGGCAGGAAACCTTCCAGGCCAGCACTGTATTTCTCCAGGGCCAGGGCAAGACCACTGGCCTGGGCTGAGGCAGGAGGTAAGGATAACGCCAGAACAGACTGCATTCTGTCATGAAGAAGGGAAAGGGCAAAGCAGCACGGGAGGGAAGGAGAGGCTCTCCTCACCCCATCCTCCTCCTCAGATCCCACAGCAGACAGAGAGTGGTCTCAGGGATGCATCATTATGGGTGTTATTACATCAGCATGTGTGACACGGGACATCCCCACAAGGTCACACACAGCCTGCCTGCTCCACTTCTCTCCCTGACAGGGACTGATCTTCCTCTTTTATGGGAGGATGTATGCCTACTGGACCCCAGCATCCACTACCCTCCGAAGCATCGTGCTGGGCCCAGGAGTGATGCTTAATCTTCCTCTCTAGGAAGATGTCCTGTCCTGTGTATTCATAAACTCAGAGTGCTTTGGGATTCTCAGCAGCGGCTTATTTCAAAGCAGCATTCTACACAGCTTACCAGGCAGTGAGGGGGCAGGGGAGCTGAGACTGAAAGCAGACAGACCAGCAGGGTTCAGGGAAAGCTTTTCCTGGTTTATAGTTATCTCTTGGATGTTGGAGGAGGGATAGAGGGGGCCTCACTCAGGCAACTAAACTATGATCCTCACCATGCGTATCATGTGATACCCATGTCTCTTGAGGTGTCTGCAAAACTTCAGATCCCAAGGTCTCGCCTCTATGGGGCTGCACATCCTGCAGGGAGCAGCATGTCTGATACTTTTTGCGATGGGATTTTGCTCTGATGTTCAGGCTGAACTCGAAACCCTGGCCCCAAGAGAGGCTCCAGACTGAGACTACAAGTGATGGACTGCACTGCTCTTAGCTTAGGGAGCTACACCCTCAGCACGCTTTCACACAAAGATTTGGGAAACTCTGATCTGAGGGCCTGAAGAGAGTTGATCACTAATGCCAATGGCCGGGCTGCGCTGGAGAACCACAAGAGGCCCTGTGATCCACTGTTTGCCATGTACACAGGGGTGCCCTACCACCTCTGTACTGACTTACAACCTGAGATTTGCACAGGTCGGAGACCCCTTTCTTTCTCTTCTTTTCCCTTCTCTTCTTTTCCCTTCTCTTCTCTTCTCTTCTCTTCTCTTCTCTTCTCTTCTCTTCTCTTCTTCCTTCCTTTCTTTCTTTCTTTCTTTCTTTCTTTCTTTCTTTCTTTTTTCCATCTTTCCTTTCTTTCATTTTTTATTTATTTTTCTTGTCAACTTGACACAGACCAGGGTCACCTGGGAAGAGGAAACGTCAGTTAGGAATTGCCTTTATGGGACTGTCCTGTAGGCAAGTCTGTGAGACATCAATGACCTGTGTGGGAGGACCCAGCTCACTGTGGGTGGGGCAATCACCGGGTAGGTGGTCCTTTGGTGTATCAGAAAGGTAGCTAAACAAGCCTTGGGGAGCCAGCCAATAGTGTTCCTCTGTGGCTGATGCTTCAGTTTCTGCCTCCAAGTTCCTGCCTTTAGTCCCTGACCTGGTTTCCTTTCATGATGAAATTTCACAGTAAGCTGTAAAATGAAATACCTACCCCCACCCCTGTTGCCTTGGGTCATGGTGTTTACCAGAGGAATAAAAGCACACTAACAACACAGTTTAAACCTGTCACTTCCTCATAGAGGCTATGACACACACACCCCAGGGGCCTTCTGGTCACTCCCTGCCATGGAATTTGTTCCCAGCTAAAACTACTTTTTTTAGTGATGGGTCTGAATTTCTCTCTGTCTTGCTATAATGGTCCTGTTTGTCAGCATGATCCCAGCACTCGGCATTGGGGTCAATGGGCACTGTCTGGTGAAGGTGATATTATGGTTCACACCCAGAATTTACAACTCCAGAGAAGGCTGTGGGGGCCCAGCCAGGGCAGGCTGGCCTGTGACTGTTCCACTCTGAGCCCTGGTGGTGTAGCCAGAAGGAACCAGTTTAGCATTGACCTCCCGCTGCACAGGTGAGAAATGAGTTCCTGGGGATACCTCTGTCCGATTCCCTAGATAGAGTGATGGACCCAAGACCTACCCCACACCTACACTCTCCCCTCCTCTCATCTGTTCAGTAGCAGAATTCTTTTTCCCCCATCAGGATTTTGGGGCCGAATCCCCCAGTGGACTCCTGGTCAGCCAACACCCAGCCTGGATTCTGAAATGTCCCCTGAGCCAGGCGTGGCAGGTTGGAATGAAGGCAAATAGCTCAGTCAGATCTGTGAGCCAAAGACAATTGCAGCTGAGCCTCACTCTGGGACAGACTAATATTTATGCTGCATGTTAAGCGGCTGCGGCAGCTGTTTCACAGTGAGACCCTCAGACCCGCCCACAGGCTCCCAGCTTTAGGCTCAGAAAATGGACTTTTAACAGGCAGCAAATGAACATGTCAAGCCCAATCATTCCGCAGTTTGGGAGGGATTCGGGAACCGTGCGGGTATGGCAACCTTGTGACACAGCTGTCCCTGCAAGGCTGAGCGCCTTCCTGCCATGGCAACCTACCCAGCCAGGGATCTTTCACATCCACTTTCCATTCATCTCTGGCCCCATAAAGGCCATAGCAATTGTGACTGGGGGATCGGTGGGTTGCTCCAATCAGCCCTGAACCAGGCAAAGGGGTGCACCATTGGGAAGGGGGCACAGAAATCACTTCTGTTCCTAGCTAGGGGCCCAGAGCCAGCTTCAGTCTCTCAAGACATGTGACCCCTGGTCCACTCCCTCCAGGAGTGGCTCTCCGCTTTACAGAGCCTTGACCGCGTTCTATCCACATCCTTCTCTGTTTAAACTGTGAGTTTCTGGAGGGAAGCAAAGAGCAGCTCCTTCCTACTCTCCCCAGGCTTGCCCCACGGGTCTCTGCAGGAGGAAGGTGGAGAGAGGCCCCGCCCACTGGGTGGAAAGCCACATGTCCTGAGAGCTGTCTGCTAACCTCACATCTCATCCAGAAAAACAGATCCGCGGAGTTGAACTCAAGCCTAGAACCTGGAGGCAGGAACTGAAGCAGAGACCATGAAGGAACGGTGTTCACTGGCTTGCTGGCTTGATGCAAATGGCTCAATCCAAGAGCTTTGTAATAGAACCCAGCACCATGTGCCCAGGGATGGCACTGCCTACAGTGGCCTGGACCCTCGCACATCAATTAGGAATTAAGAAATGCCCCCACAGACGTGACAACCAGCCAACCTGATAGTGGCAATTCTTCAGTTAAGGTTCCCCCTTTCCATGTGGTTCTAGGCTTTGGTAAGTAGATCTTCTGATCCTACTGTCAGCTCCCACCCCACTGGACGGGCCTCAGAGCCGACTAGAGTTTTGAAGGTCTTATTGAAGTCAGAAATTATGGTGGTAACTGACCCTACAGAACTAAGTAGAGGATTCCCCCAAAAGACAAACAATATTGCCTGGCATCTGAAGGACATCAGGCTCACTCTGGGGTCAAAGGTGACATGCCTTTGATGGTCTCACGGAGAGCACCAAACGTGATGCCTCTCAGTTGGGATGCCCAAGTCAGCAAATTAGAGCATCTTCTTAGATTTGCATTTCAGACATTGACTAATATATAATTATAAATGTGCGCCACAAACCCAAGGGCTTTGCTGCTCTGTCATGGTCTGGGGGCTAGATGTCAGAAATCAATGTGGGTAAGACCTAGCTCTCAGAAGGATTCCCAGAAGACTCAAGCCCAGTCTGTCTCTCAGCTCCGGTGGTGCCAGTACTCCTGGGCATCCCTTGGCTTGTGGGAACATCATTCTGTCTTCTACCTCAGTCATGTGACACTCTCCCTGTGAGTCTCTACGTCTTCATGTGGCCTCTTCTTTTCTCTCCTAGGACACCAGTCATGTTGTATTTAAAACCCAACCTTCACTTAGTAAGATCTACAAAGATTCCATTTCCAGAGACCATCACTTCCAGAGGTGCCAGAGGTTAGACTTGGACATATTTTTTGGGAAAGATGTAACCTTACAAAAAGGACTATGTCACAAATGTTGCCCAGGCTATGCCTACAACAGAGAAGTATTTGTTTTTCATCAGAAATTTAAATGTAACAGGATGCCTTATATTGGATTTGACAACCGCATGCCCAAGTCATATGACCTTCCTCAAAGCCGGGCAACCTGGTCCCTAGTTCTGTTGGATTCTTTTTAAAAAGATGGGATAAGTGAGAGTTGAATGTTAATGTCTAAAAGACATTGAAAAGATGGCAAAAGATGACTCGAAAGAAAGTTGAAGACAGATGTTGAATAGATGCTTGGGTCTAGATTAGTGCAGGATAGACAATGAGGAAAGCATTTGAAGGCAGCACAGATGGGCGCTAGGTCAGCGTGATGGAGAATACACAGAATAAGGAACAGGCACCAGGCAGTGCACCTGTCTCATAACCAATAGTAAGGCAAGCATAGTGCCCATCTCTTCATTAACAGTCACTACTGCCCTGACCCCCGACCCCATCTCCCAAATGCCCCCTCTGTCCTCACCAAGGCACGGACCCGCTCCTTAGCAACATGCCTTGTGCATCCCCTATACTAGAAATTTCATCCCAAATTCCTCAGCTCTGCTTGGTCCTCAGAACTGCTGGGTAGGCACTGACACACCCATTAGGTTGTCACCACACAACCCTCTTCTTCAGGTTCTTTGGAAAGTCTTGATGGCTAGATACTTCTCAGTGAGTCAAGGCTCAACACACCTACCTACAGATTGCTTGCATCCTTCGAAACAGTATTTGGGGTGGGGACTTTTGAGAAGAGATTGGGGAATAGAGAAGAGCAGTCATGGACGGAGTTAGTACCATTATAAAAATAGATTCGCTGCCCCTTCTGTCCTGTAAGCCAAGGCAAGCAGACAGCCTTTTATGAAGCAGGGAGCTGGACCTCAACAGGTACACTCTTGGACTTGTGCTTAGGCTGTCTCCAAAACCATAAGAAATGAGAACCCCCCTGGGTGGAGTATTCTGTCGTAGTAGCCTGACATGGCCCAGATGCACCCTTCTGAGTGAGGGGTGAGATGGAGCCAAGCTGAGAGCTGAAGGGGAGAAGCTGGGGAGCTAAGATGAGGAAGTACACAGAATCACGAGGCCAAGGTACAGAGTCCCCTCTCTGGACTCCTCCAGCAGTGTCAGCCACTCTTCTGAAGAGACACTAAGCCCATGGGACTCTCTCAGGCACCCTCTCCCTCTAAACTGGAAACCTAGAGAAAATGAGAGGTACAAAGAGGGGTTTATCAGGTTGCTTGGTTAAATCAAGCTTATGGTTAGTGAGGATAGAATTAAGAACCCCTCTTGTGGAGAGGAAGGAAGGAAGGAAGGGAGGGAGGGAGGAAGGAAGGAAGGAAGGAAGGAAGGAAGGAAGGAAGGAAGGAAGGAAGGAAGGAAGGAAGGACCATTTTTGTGCTATGTGGAGATCAAGCCTGGGTCACAGCTGCATTCAGTCTAGGGCCCTAGAAGGAGATGGCTGCTCTCCTCCCTTAGACTAGCACGTGCAAAGTAGAAGAGGCTTGGCAGTCCATTCCTGGCAGAGGGACCCTGCGCGTACTTCCAAGCTCTTGGCAGAAACGGTGTGCATGCACAAGGGCCAGCAGGATGGACATGGCTTGCTCACCCAGGGAACTGAGGAAGCTGGCACAGCTTCCAGTCCGTGGTAGAGCTGGAACACACTTGGCTTGAGCAGAGCTGAGAGGGAATGCCGGATGTTCCTTCTCAGCAGACCTCCCGATGCATGTCTCATCCCAGCCAGTCCTGTGGCAAGAGAGAAGGGCAGGGCAGATCTTAGGGACGTGAAAAGGGTTCTCCTTGCTCTGGAACCCAGGAGAAGCCACCGACCAGCAGAGAAGCAACTGCTTAAAGACAGTCCACAGTAACTCCTTCCCTTGTTTGATGAGAAGCTAACATCACCACACATGCATACTCATGTCTACACACTCACAAATACTTGTATATACTTGTGCTCCATCACACCCATTTACACACACACACACGAACAATCCACCTGGGTAATCACATACTTTTGCATAAGCAGATCCCTCTGTTTCCACACACACTGGCACACACCAGTCCACAGCCATATATTGAAAGCCATGAGCCGGACTTCACTGATTTACACACACACAGAGAGCGCTCTCACTTACAAGGCCCAACTTCCCAACTGCACCCACAGCTTATATTTAAAGCATTTTCCTGGCTCGCCAGTGAAAAATAAATTTCTTTTTCTCACTTTCCAGATTCGCTATCATCAACCTGGAGCCAATTCTCATTTTAAAAAACGATGCCCAAGGAAGAACAAGAACCTAGAAAGAAAATGAATCCTGGTCCTGACAGGTGGACTGGTGCCAGAGCTTCCCTACAGTGTTGCTGGCGCCGAACAGCCTGTCTTTGTGGCTATGCTTGCAAGGTCATGGGCAGAGGGGGGATCCTGTGGATAGGGATGCTGAGCTGGTGCTATGGGTAACAGAAAGTGGGGAGAGGGTGATGTATGACCTACAAGGACACAGATGTGGGTGAGCAAGCAGGTGAATGAGGAGGGGAAGAGAAGGGAGGGCCAGTACACCAGGCACAGTAGTTCACACCTGTAATCACAGCTCTCAGGAGGCTGAGGCGGGAGAGTCATAAGTTCAAGGCCAGCCTGGGCTCTATAATGAGATCTTGTCAAACGAACACTAAGAGCTAGAGGATTGGAGCATCAGTAACAGGTGCAGGGCCATCTGTGGTGGTGGCCGTTACTAACGAGGTGGTACCAGCAGGAATGAACACCAAGGAAGCAGGGATGAAGGGCTGTTGAATAGACTTCCAGAGAGTCACTGTGGCAGCTAGGGCTCTCGGGAAGTGGAGACTTGCTAAAGAGAAGTCAGGGTTGGAGAAGGGAATTCACTGCAAGATGCTGCCTCGGTGGTGGTGGCACAGGTCTGAACTGTGTGTCCCGCTCCTCCCCACCCACCATCACCCCACCCAACCCCTGCCACCACCACCGCCGGCTTGTGCTTTGAATACTGTTCAACTAGCGGCTCTATTTGGGAGATGTTCGGGAAACTTTCCGAACTAGGGCCTGGCTGACAGAAATAGATTACCAGGGATGGGCCTTTACCAGTCTATCTGGCCCCTGGTTCCTGTCGCACTCCTTGAACAAGTGTATACCACCACGAGCTTCCTGCTCTGACACATCTTCGTCACAGTGGAACGAAACCCTGAGAAACAAGGAGACACATAAATCATTGCCCGTAAGGTGTTCGTGTCAGATATTTTATCCCGGCAATGAGAAACAGTAACTAATTCACAAAGGCAATGGGAGCCAAGGACTGCAAAGGACCGGCCTTCCAAACGAGAATGCACTGTTTCTATTCTGGTGGCGGGCAGTGTTGTTCTAGCTGGTTCATTCTGGGAGCTGGGGTCGAAGTGTGTATCCCAGGCCTCTCTTTGTGTCTTGTCATCCTCCTGTGTGTGTGTATGTCCATGTCTTCTTCCCTCTGTGTACATGTGTCTGTGTCCAAATAGCCCCTCTGTATACCGACACCAGTCACACGGGATGAGCCCACCACCCACGGCTTCATTTTAATTTGGCCACTGTCATCATTTTAATTGGCGAGTTGCCAATCTCCATCAAATGTCACATTTTGAAGTTTTGAGAGTTAGGACTGCAGGATATATTGGGGTTGGGGGCATTTCAACCCATAGCACCCCCAAAGCAAACTGTCTTAATAGCAGTCCTGGCAAGCAATCAGGGTTGGACTTAGTACCTGAGTGTCATAACCCATTTACAGGGTTTGAGTCAACACCCTTCTGCAGAGTTCTGCGCAGTTTTCAAGTTCCCCATTCCAGTCACTTATATTTATTGTTCCTGCAAACTCATCTTCTAGGGGGGACAAACGGCTTCATTCGTGCCCCTAATTGAGAATCAACACAGGGCTTTGTGCAGGCCGGGCTCATTAGAGCGAGGCCCAGGCGGGCTCGTTCTCACAGAGCTGGTGAGAGAACCCAAACCTCTTACGAAAACCAGAGTTTACAACTCGGAGTGAGCAAACACAGTTTTCTCCAAACATTCTAATAAATTTAGTCTCCGTAACAGATATTCACGGTCTCCGATGTAAAAGTCTACGGTCCTTGGAACTATTAAAATAAACCTTTCAATATTTTAGGAAAGCGTCTCACCCCCTTAGGAAAGATTCTCAGACAGAAAAATCAACTTTATGATGACAAGATACAGAATAAATACAGATTTAACTCGAATTTCACGGTAACTGGTGTGTAAATATTTGGAGCACTTCTCTCCTCTGTCTAAATGAAAGCTAATGGCTAATCCTAAGTTTTGCATTTTCAGATTGCTTCTGATCTCTCAAGGTACCTGCAGCTCGGGCTTCAAGCCTCCAGCCCCTCCTTTTAACCAAGTCTGACTTAAATGATAGGAGTTTATAAGTTTGTTTTTTCTAGTGCTGGGACTCAAATCTGAAGCTTTGCAGACTAGACAATTACCCATAAGCTGTGTCCCCAGCCCTTGGCATCGGTGCGTTTTAATTCTACAAAGCTACTGGGAAACACTGAGAGTCTTTATAAGAAAGGATCTTGGGGAAACTCCAGAAAGATGGAGAAGGCTCTATCGCTCATTGGCGCCATGACCTTGAGTGAGTAAAGAGACTCTTCTGAGCCTCCCTGTGTTTCTCTGTAAAGCAGACGTAGGTGGCAGCGCACTAGAATCAGCTTCCTTGGAGTTCTGAGAGAGTTAAGTGAGATAATATGTGGGTGGTAGACGCTGTGGTGTGCCCCAACTTCGGAACCAGAATCCCTCCTCTACCCCTCTCTCCGTGACCAGCCTGCTGCCAGGAGACAGTGTTAAGCTATCAGCTACAGAAAACTTCCGGAAGTTTGAGTTGCACCTCCTTCCGAAGGAGCCTGTGGCAGTGACGGAGTGTGAAGGCCTGCCCTAAACTCAGGCTACCCAGAGATCTTTGAGACTGGTTAGGCTCTTGCTTGATGCTATGCTGAGTCACAGCTGAGCCTCTGCCTCTCCCCACCCCTGGTAGCTGCTAATTGCTTCCCCGGGGTGTGGCTCCCAAGCATTCTCCCCCTCCCCCACGCGCTTGCAAATGCCCACCATGCCCATCTAGCCGCTGCAAGGACAACACAGGCTGACATTGAGAGCTGAGAGAAGGCTGGGGCGCATAAGGATCACTGTTTTTAACTATGTCTTGTCGGACCCAAAGAGAGATAAAACAGAGCTCAGGGGGCCTCCGAGTCTTGGGAGCAAATAATGTCTGGATCCAAGTTTGCCTTAGAAGTGAAGACTTCTGGGAAGGTCTTAGAGCAATGGTTCCCAACCTGTGGGTCGCACCCCCTATGCCCTCCTTCCCCAACCCCATCGCCATCATATATCAGGCAACAAGGAGTTGCCTAAGACCATCCTGCATATCAGATATTTACATTTTGACTCGAAACAGTGGGACAATTACAATTTTGAAGTAGCAACAATTTTAATTTTATAGTTGGCAGGGAAGGGTCGCCACAAGGTGAAGAACTGTATTAAAGGGTTGCAGCATTAGGAAGGTTGAGGAGCACTGGCCTAGGCTAAGTGGAGGAAACAGAGCCTGGGGGTGTGCTGCCTCCTCAAGAGAGCCCTACCCAACTCCCTGAGATGGACAGAAGGGAGATAGACCTGAGGGCAGCTCTGCTCCTCTCTGCCCGGAAACCATCCCACAGAGACTGGTGAAAAGGTAAGACTGTGTGACTTCCTGTCACACTTCTTTCTACATGTGTATTTTTCCCATTTATTCTCCCTCTCTCGCTCTCTATTGAGGCATGTGCGTGTATGTGTGCGTGACCATGCTCATACAAACACATGCTAAAGCACGTGGAGGTCAGAGGACAATTTGCAGGAGTCAGTTCTCTCTCTCTCAGCCATGTGAGTTCCAGGTATCAAATGCAGGTCATCAGACTCAGCAGCAGAGCGCCTTGACCAACTGAGCCATCCTGCTGGCCCCCTGAAGTTTCTAGTTTAATAGGAACTCTCCAGATGACGGCTGCTCCTACAGTTCAGTGCAGTCCTAGAGCAAGAACAGCTTGGGGAGGCGGAGAGGCAAGACTTAGAGCAGATGTCAAGAACAGCTCCTAGCCACAGGGGCAGGATGTGAAGCTTCCAAGGAAACTTTCCAGTGCTCAGCTTTTACAAAAGTATCTGTAGCATTGTGTGTAGGAGAGAATAAATGTAACAACAACAGCAACAAAGGGTAGAGAGGTAGACCCTCTGCTGCATTGACAGACAGACACAAATGAGCAGGAGGTTCCAGAAAAAATGTAGGTGATTTGTTTGGGCAAGAACTTGTACAAGATGAGAACAGCCTTGAGAGGAAGTCATGAAATTATGGACTCTGTCCCTGAGTCCCAGACCAAAGAGTTTAATTTTTTTTCTCTGAAAATGACAGTACGTTTGCAGGTACTCTGAAACACAATGTATCATTTGGATGATGAAGTCACAACCTCACCTTTGGACCAGGTGCCTTGCTTGATTGGGCTGGTCAGCCAGAAGACAAAGACTCGTGTCTTCTCTTCTAAGTGAAAGCCAGAAGACACACACAGGTTTGGGGAAGCCAGAAGGCCCCCAGTTGGAAGAAGGCAAGAAGCTGGAACTGTTTCCCCCCAAGCAGCTGTGGCATATGAGCGCTTGGATTTGGTTTGATTATTTAAATAGAATGTGCCTCTCTCTGTCTCTCCTTGTTTTATATCAACATCTGAGGTGGCCATAACAGTATCCAAATTACCCAGGGACTTGCTCGGCAAACAGCAGACGTTCAGCCATGAGCCACAGCTGGAAAGCCCGTCTTGCTATGGAATTCTCAGCTGTAAAAGAATCCAGATGTTCTAAGATGGTTTGGGGGGGGTGCCAAAAGGATGCCAGATTTTTACAAAGACCTGCCAAGTCTTGAAGTGTGCTCCTTAGGAACCACTCTGGAAGAGATGCTGGGAAGTGCCACCCCCCCCCCCGCCGCTCCCCCCCCCCCTCTGCAAGATATTCGTGAGAAAGTGAGGAAGACCAAGTTGGGTGGACAGAGGAGCTGAGCCTCAATGTAGTAGCCACTGAGGTCTCAGCCAGTCCCACAGGAGCTGGGGAGGCTCCAAACTGGGAGGAGGAAGTCCTTAGTACCACCTGTGTTAGCTTTACTCACTACAGGCTCTCATCTAAGACAGTGGTTGGAGTTTTAACACAACTCCTCCTGTTGTGATGACTCTCAACCATAAAATTACCGTGTTGCGGTTCTCGAGACAGCTGTCCCTCTTTCTAAGCCAGCACTCCGTAAGGACGAAGCCATGTTCATCTTGAGTGCCAAGATTGTGAAGCCAAATTTTGAGAAGCTGGACGAGTTCTGAGTCTGGCATCTCTCAGGTGCTGCTCGAGCTGGAGATGAACGCGGATCTCAAGGCACAGCTGTGAGAACTCAACATCACCACAACCAAGGAAATTGAAGTTGGTGGTGGTCGGAAAGCTATCATAATTATTGTACCAGTTCCTCAGCTTTAAGTCTTTCCAGAAAATTCATGTCAGGCTAGTTCGTGAATTGGAGAAAAAGTTCAGTGGGAAACAAGTAGTTTTCATTGCTCAGAGGAGGATTCTGCCCAAGTCAACCCGGAAAAGCCATACGAAAAATAAGCAAGAAGTGCCCCAGAAGCCACACCCTGACAGCAGTGCACGACGCCATCATTGAAGACTTGGTCTTCCTAAGTGAAATTGTGGGTAGAGGATCTGTGTGAAACTGAATGGCAGCTGGCTCATAAAAGTCCGTTTAGACAAAGCACAGCAGAACAACTCGGAGCACAAGGTCGGAACTTTTTCTGGTGAGTACAAGAAGCTCACAGGCAAGGATGTTAATTTGGAATTCCCAGAGTTTCAGTTGTAAAGAAAATGACTGATAAAGTGTCATTCATAGTATTAGAAGAACTATCTTGTTGCTGCTTCATAATTGTAAATCTGCTACTGCTATAAATCATAATGTAATATCTGATATGCAGGATAGCAGACCCCAAGAGGATCACTACCCACAGGTTAAGAATCTAGGATTTTCAAGTGTCCACTAGCTGACAGCAATGCCCACCAAATGACCGTCTCAGCTACAGAGAAGTGGATACACGCCTGGAGAAGGGAACTGGACAAAGACCCCTAGCATAGCTAGCTTCAGTTGTCAACTTGGCACAAGCTTGGAGTCCCTTGAAAGGGGGAACCTTAACTAAAGAGTTGCCCCTATCAGATCGGTCAGTTGTCATGTCTGTGGAAACATTTCTTAATTTCTAATTGGTGCGAGAGGGCTCAGACCACTGTAGGCAGTGCCAACCTTGGGCACATGCTCCTGGGCTGTATAGGAAAGCTGCCGGAGTGAGCCACATAGAGCAAGCCAGTAAACATTCCTCCATGGTCTTTGCTTTCATTCCTGCCTCGGGGTTCCAGCCTTGAGTTCTTGCACAAGCTTCCATTGATGGTAGACTGTGACCCACAACCCAAATTAATCCTTTCCTCTCCTAAGTTGTTTTTTGATGAGTGTTTTACCACAGGAACAGAGGAGCAAACTAAAGCACCTACAACCATTGGAACCACTGGTCAGCCTCCTGACCCAGGAATTCTCAAAGCATTCGGACTCTATAGCCAGTGCTGGATTCAAGGATAGACTCACGCAGGAGAGAACACTGCTACATCTAGCATGGCTCTGGGGACATGGACCTGACTGGGGTGGCAAGAGAATGAAAAAAAAAAAAAAAAAAAAAGACAAACCCAGAAACAGAAAAGCCAAGGTTGGGTGGTCTGAGCTCTCAGTTGAAGAAACTTCAGCACATAATGGAAACATAATGTTTTTATTATATAAACAGAGAGGCAGGGTGAGTGCATATGGCTGAACAAGGAAGTGGGGTTAGTACATGCAGATAAACAAAGGAGACAGGGTGTATGGTGTACAGCTGGATCAAATAGGCAGGTTTACCGAATCTCAGTAGGAACGGTCTTTATAGGGGAACAGTCTTCAGACCATAAATATCCAGGGAGAGAAAGCTACAGTGGACATGTCCTGTGCACTCTCAATATCTACATTTGGTCCAGAGGAAGGCTTTGCCATTTTCCTCTGAGCCTCACCCCTGGGAGGAGGCATTGCCATTTTCTCCATAGGTCTGAGATTCTAAGGTCTGTGACAACATGTCTTTGTCTGACATCAACAATACATATTCACTGAGACTCTGGGCTTTCTCTGCCACTTCTTTCATGATACCTAGTTCAATTCACTAAGTATGGCCTCTGATGTCTTCTGGATCGGAAAAGACATCCAAAGTGAGGAGTTGGCTTATTAGATCATACGACCCGGAACCTAGGAGCAGACACAAAACCCAGCTAGAAGCCCAACAGCCTCTAGAGCGATGGTCCTCAACCTTCCTAATGCTGCAGCCCTTTAATACAGTTCCTCATGTTGTGGTGACCCCCAGCCATAAGATTATTTTATTGCTACTTCATAACAGTACATTTGCTGCTGTTATAAATCACAATGTAAATATCTGGTATGTATGCAAGATATCTGATATGTGGCCCCCAACAGGGTCGAGAACAGGTTGAAAACCACTGCTTTAAAGGGCTAACCCTGCAATAAAGGAGCCAGGAGGAGCAACCTATCTGAATAAATGGTTTTCAGTCAGTGTATTATTACACACATTGTCATGGCTTCCTTCAGTGCTCTCTCCCAGACAAGCTTAAGCTAGCTAGTGCCTAGATTTTCATAGGTTAGCACAGACCCAGGGGTAGGGGTGGGGGTGGGGGGGCAGTCACACACTCAGATGCTTAAAGGAACCAGGTGACCATCACAGTGAGAAAACATATACTCGCTTCTGGAGGGGACACTTGAGACTCAGTCCCAAACAGTAGCATCAAAATAGGAATTGGATCCCCATGAGGACAATGTTGTCCAGTAAACTAGGACCCCAAGTTTCTGTATTAAACTTCTTGGTCTTGAAATGTCAAAAACAATTTGAACATTTTCAACACTTCATAAGCTACACAAAGTTCATCTGTGCGTGTGTGCTTTTTGTTCTTGGAAAATTAGTGCGTGACTTCGGGTATCCATCACTCCACACCAAGCGGATGGGATAAAATAGACCATGTATTGACCAATATGGATAGACTCTCCTGTATTTGATAGTCCTGAGTTGGACAGTATAGATTCTAATGGGTTATCCAGTATTGGTAGTTATAAATTGGACAGTGTGGCTCCAGTATTCTCAATGGGGAGTCCCATTTAGTAGATATCTGTTCAACTTTAGAAATATATGTTAGTATCCAAACCTTGGGGGTGAAGTATCTCACTGGCCAAATGGCCAGTGTATGTGTGTGCATGTGTGTGGAGGCTGGAGGACAACTCAGATTTCATTCCTCAAGCACCGCCCACTTCATTTTAAGAGCGGATCCCCCAGTGATGTACCTAACCAGTGAGCTAGACTGGCCAGCCAGCAAGCCCCAGGGATCCACCTGACCCTGACTCCCCCATGCTGGGATTACTCCTGTAATCTACCATACCTGCCCGCTGGGAATCCAACTCAGGTGTCCATGCCTACAAGGTAAGCAGTTTCCCCAAGTGAGCTCTCCCCCCTACTCCCCAGTGCTCATTTTTACACCAAGTCTGTACTGAGTTGATGATGTTTTCAAACAATTAAATTTATTAAGTATTCTTGACACTGATTCCAAGCCTGTTTCCTGCAGCCTGGCACTGCTCTGCCCTACCCCAAGAGGAGCAAATCAACAAGAAGGCCATTTTATACCGTAACTCCAGGAAGGGCTGCAGGCAACACGCTGCTGAGAAGCAATTCCACATAGTGAGGGCTCTGACTGGGTCTCAGACACTGCACCCCACAAACAGGGAGGCTGAGGAGTTTCTTTACACACACACACACTTACTTCACAATCAGTCCCCAGAGGGGGACCACAGTGAGGTTTTCAAGGAAGGTAGAAAACTTAGTATAGTGGCTCAGTCAGTAAAGTGCTGGCCATACACGCATACAGACTTGAGCTCAATGCCCAGTACACACATCAAAAGCCAGCTATCGTTGTGTGTGCTTGTAATACAGTGGTGGGCAGACAGAGGTGGTAGGGGAGACTCCTGAGATTCACTGACCTGCCAGCCTAACCTGACTGGCAAGACCCAGGTCCCGTGAGAGTCGCTGTGTCAAAAAATAAGGTGGACAGCATCTGAAGAATGTCACCTTAGATTGGCCTGTGGCCTATGCACACACACACAATCATACACATATACACATACACATGCATAAGCACATACATACATGTACATAACACATCTGAGGAGTGTCACCTTAGATTAGCCTGTGGCCTATGCACACACACACAATCATACACGTATACACATACACATGCATAAGCACATACATACATGTACATAACACATGTACACACACCTGCACAAGTACACATACACATGTAAACAGATATGCACAAGTGTATACATCCATGAACTCACGCACGTGTGCATACACGCACATACACACACACACACACACACACACACACAAAAGAAAATGGGAAACAGAAGTGAGTGGAAAGCTGAGAGGTAACAGATGTGACGGGAAAGGCCGCTGTGCATCAGGAAACACAAACACAGGCCCCTCACTCTCCTACAGTGCCAAGAGACGCCTAAGCAACCTGAAAGGTCAACCCAGTGGTGAACATGTATGGTTTCCCCGAGACAAAGATATAAAAACAATGATTCTCAGACATTTTCTCCCCTCTAGAACCCAAAGGACACAGGCACCTAGTGCACAGCTCGTGTGTAACTTCACCCAGCTTCCCGGATCTTTTCTAGGCCAGATCCAAGGACTGTGGAGCCTTGCAACCCACCCCTTCCCATTTCTCCCACCCCTGCCACATCCTTGAGTCCAGACCCTCAGCTGGTGTCCCTCTTCCTGAATTTTCCTGACATGCCAGGCCTCCTGTCGCCTTTGAATATGGGCCGGTGACCTGCTGTGCCAGACACCCTCATCTTGAAGATCCCGCTTTATCTTCAAAAAGGCGGGTGCTGAAGGCTGTAAGCAGAACCACTTCAGTCTCCCAGATGAAGACACTGGGGTCCCTCAGTTCATCTGTCCAAGCAGCCGAAGGTCATCTGCTGTGGCTGGAGGAACCTAGGCCTGCAGTCCTCCTTCCTCCTCACTGTTGTCACCTCTGTCCCTTCTGTTACACAGTGCCTGGCTCCACACCTGTAGCATGGTCAGGCAGAAAAAGGTATTGACAGCAGGTAGGGCAGGGTTTGAACCCTGGCTCTGCCACTGACTAGGCTACATGATCTGGATAAATGTCCTCTTCTCTTCATTTGGCAGGAACTCAGTAGTCATAGTGGAAGCAAATCAGAAGCACTGTTATCCAGGCCTGCTGAAGTTCCCATCTGGAATATCCCCCAAAGGCTGTGTGTTAAGGCATGGTCCCCATGATGGTGAAGCTGAAAGGTAAACATGGCTTTTGAGAGGTGAAATTTAGTGAGGTCTTTAGGTCACTGGGGATGGGTGGCCTCTGGAGGAAACTGCTCAGTTTACTCTCTCATTCTCCTTTGTTTCTTGGCCGATGAAGTAAGTGGCTTTGGTTTGTCACGTGCTGTTTCCATTGATGGGCTGCCTTACCGTAAGACAGACGGAAGCAATTGACCCAATAAGTCATGGGTGGGACCCTCCAAACCCATGAGTTTAAAAAAGTCTTTGCTATTTGTAGGTTGATTACCCTCAGGTATTTTTTTAAGGTGGTCATCACAGGCCCAGTGAATAACCAAATGGAGATGATTTCGTACAGATGCAGCTCCTTCCACCAGGTTATGATGTGTCAGAAGAGGAGACCAAGGATCCAGAATTGCCATGCAATTTGTCCAAGGTCCACAGCAGGCAGGCAGCCAAGCTGGGCTTCACGCTCAGGTCCCCTTGACTCCACATTCACAGTTGTTTATTCTTCCTCACATTGTTTTCAAACGTGGTTGCAGAACAAAACGGTTTGAGCAGCTGACAGCCCAACTGCTATGGGAACCAACAAACTAGGGAACTTGAACTTGTTTGTAAAACATCCAAACCCCCACTTTCACGACCCCACCCCCACCCCACTGCCCCGCACAGGAAAAAGAGGACAGAGCTCAGCAAACACAGCTTTCTGGCATTCCCCTGAGGCTGCTGGCCATCAGCCACAAGCAGTGCACTGCCAGGGGACTCGGAAAACCTCCTGGGATTGAGCATTCTGAAAGTACCCATTGCTGCCCTCCAGTGTCCCCATTAAGAAGGTCAGCCTCTCCCAGCCTTTGGTATCCGTAGTTCAAAAGGAAAAGGAAAATACATGTGGGAAACAGAGAAAGAGCAGGCAGAGCTTTTATTTATTTATTTATTTGTTTGTTTTATTTATTTATTTATTTATTTATTTTCACTAAATTGGATTACACTGGGTTTGGTGAGGTGGAGGTTGTGTATATATGTGGCTTGAAGCCACCCAGTGCTGTCCTCTAGTGGTGGATTCTATATCACAGCCATTAGTCACAGCAATTTGAATTTAAATGTTAAATAATTAAAATTAAGCTAAAATCTGGTCTCACATTCCGAGCGCTCTGGCCACAGGTGACTGGCATCTGCCATATTGGCCCTCTCAACTAGAGATGACTTCTTCGAGACACGGAAGCACAGAGAGTAGTTTTCTCAAGATCAACGCAGCTAAAAGTAACATGTTACAACTCAGATTTGCGTGCATGGTCAACAGACATTCACCATCTCTTCCAAGCACTTTATCATCCTACAGCGTTATTTCCCCCCCCCATCCTGTCCCTTCCAAACATAGCTAAAGCCCATGTTAGGTTCCCTGCCTATGGCAGGAGCTAAGGTGTCTGTTGCCTGTGGCTACGCCATGGGAAGGGGCAAAATAAACATGGATCTTACCTCTTCCATCTACAAAGAAGGTGTTGCCTTGATGTCTTATGTTAGCCAAGATCTTTGAGGGGACAAGGAAGGAAGTGGAACAGATACCTTTAAAACAAAACCACACTGTTTAGGAGAAATCTCATATTTGTTGTTTTGCACTGTTTTCTTGAGACTCGGTCTTGTTGTGTAGCCCAGGCTGGCCTTTTACTTACCTGCCCCAGCCTCCTAGACTCTGAGATTATACACACACACCATCATGCCTAACTAAGAGAAAATATTTTATGATAACATACAAATCAAATAAATGCATGCTTATATGCAGGAATGTACATACTACTAGATGTGTGCACCCACATGCGTGCACACACACACACACACACACAAATAAAAACATTTAGGGACTCCTATGCTTGTTAATACTGACAGACAGTACCACACAACGAACGTTTTGGGAAGACAGCCAAGAATGTGTCCCCCAAGGCAGCACAGAGCTGCCTGTCTTACGGTGCTGGCTTTCCTGATCTGTCTCTGATAAATATCCCAGTTCCAGAAGCATCCTTGAAGGCTCGTTGGAGGCATACAAGCGGCCTCCCGACTGGCTGACAGCCAAGGGATGCAGATGAAGAGTTAGGCAAGAGCACCCAGTGCTAAAAGGTGGCCCACAGATGTTAGCATCAGCAAGAATAGAGAAGCAAGCACATGTAGTTCCCAGTGTTCTCCCCAGACTAAGACTGTTAGAGCCACAGCTTGGCCTCCCGAGATAGTGTGAGACCCCACAGGACCACCACAGGTCCAGGTCAAACACCCTAAGTCCCAGCAGCCAAACAGGTGCCCAGAGAGAAAGGAAAGCAGGACAGACACCCAGGACCGGAACACAATAGAACAATGCCAGGCATGGAACAGAAGCCCTGAGTGGAGGAAATGTCCTGTCTGTAATTGCCCCCACACAGAAGAAGAAGAAAAAGGCCCAAGTACAAACGGAAAGCTGGGTAAACAAAAGGTACCAGGTTGCATTGTACACAGCACATAATGGAGTATTTCCCAGCAAGTTAAAAATCCATACAGTCACTACAAAGGAGTCACATGGGCACGATGCTGAGAAAGAACATGTACACAGTGGATCTGGGCCTGGAGATCCTGTTTATACACAGCTCCATAACTCACAAGAAGAATCTGCATGGTCTATCTCATGCTCACCTCTGGCTGGGAAAGTGTGGATGTGGACTTGGCAGGGACATCAGGCAACTTCTGGGTGATTAGAAATGTATTCCCGACCTTCCGGTCGGCGCCAGCACCGGGGCACCTTTGGCACAGAGTCTGCGGACACCCCCAAGATCCACAGAGGACTCTCCATGGGATCTTAGGACTTCTGGTGAATGGAACACAACTTCTGACAGGAGGCAGGTTCGAACACCAGATATCTGGGCACCTTCCCTGCAAGAGGAGAGCTTGCCTGAAGAGAGTACTCTGATCGGTGAAACTCAGGAGAGAGCTAGTCTCCCATGTCTCCTGATAGAGGCCAACATAATCACCTGAGGAACAAGCTCTAACCAGAGACAACTATAACAACTAACTCCAGAGATGACCAGATGGCGAAAGGCAAAGGTAAGAATCTTACTAACAGAAACCAAGACCACTCACCATCATCAGAAAGCAGCACTCCCACCCCATCCAGACCTGGGCACACCAACACACCAGAAAAGATAGACTCGGATCTAAAAGCATATCTCATGATGATGGTAGAGGACATCAAAAAGGACTTTAATAACTCACTTAAAGAAATACAGGAGAACACTGCTATACAAGTAGAACACCTTAAAGAGGAAGCACAAAAATCCCTAAAAGTATTGCTGGAAAACACGACCAAACAGATGATGGAATTGAATAAAACCATCCAAGACCTAAAAAGGGAAGTAGACACATTAAAGAAAACCAAAAGTGAGGCAATGCTGGAGAAGGAAAACCTAGAAAAGAAATCTGGAATCAGCAACAGAATACAAGAGATGGAAGAGAAAATCTCAGGTGCAGAAGATTCCATAGAGAACATCGACACAACAATCAAAGAAAATACAAAATGCAAAAAGATCCTAACTCAAAACATCCAGGAAATCCAGGACACAATGAGAAGACCAAACCTACGGATAATAGGAGTAGATAAGAATGAAGATTTTCAATTTAAAGGGCCAGCAAATATCTTCAACAAAATTATAGAAGAAAACTTCCCAAACCTAAAGAAAGACACGCCCATGAACATACAAGAAGCCTACAGAACTCCAAGTAGACTGGACCAGAAAAGAAATTCCTCCCGACACATAGTAATCAGAACAACAAATGCACTAAATAAAGATAGAATATTAAAGCAGTAAGGGAAAAAGGTCAAGTAACATATAAAGGCAGGCCTATCAGAATTACACCAGACTTTTCACCAGAGACTATGAAAGCCAGAAGATCCTGGACAGATGTTATACAGACAATAAGAGAACACAAATGCCAGCCCAGGGTACTATACCTAGCCAAACTCTCAATTACCATAGATGGAGAAACCAAAGTATTCCACAACAAACCCAAATTCACACATTATCTTTCCATGAATTCAGCCCTTCAAAGGATACTAACAGAAAAAAAAAAAAAGGGATGGAAACCACGCCCTAGAAAAAACAAGAAAGTAATCCTTCAACAAACCAAAAAGAAGACAGCCACAAGAACAGAATGCCAACTCTAACAACAAAAATAACAGGAAGCAACAATTACTTTTCCTTAATATCACTTAATATCAATGGACTCAATTCCCCAATAAAAAGACATAGATTAACAGACTGGCTACACAAACAGGACCCAACATTTTGCTGCTTACAGGAAACCCATCTCAGGGAAAAAGACAGACACTACCTCAGAGTGAAAGGCTGGAAAACAATTTTCCAAGCAAATGGTCTGAAGAAACAAGCTGGAGAAGCCATTCTAATATCAAATAAAATCAACTTCCAACTCAAAGTTATCAAAAAAGACAAGGAGGGACACTTCATACTCATCAAAGGTAAAATCTTCCAAGAGGAACTCTTAATTCTGAATATCTATGCTCCAAATGCAAGGGCAGCCACATTCATTAAATAAACTTTAGAAAAGCTCAAAGCACACATTGCACCTCACACAATAATAGTAGGAGACTTCAACACACCACTTTCATCAATGGACAGATCATGGAAACAGAAACTAAATAGGGACACAGTGAAATTAACAGAAGTGATGAAATAAATGGACTTAACAGATATCTACAAACATTTTATCCTAAAACAAAAGGATATAACATCTTCTCAGCACCTCATGGTACCTTCTCCAAAACTGACCATATAATTTGTCACAAAACAGGCCTCAACAGATACAAAAATAATTAAATTGCCCCATGCATCCTATCAGACCACCATGGACTAAGGCTGATCTTCAATAACAACATAAATAATGGAAAGCCAACATTCACGTGGAAACTGAACAACACTCTTCTCAATGATACTTTGGTCAAGGAAGGAATAAAGAAAGAAATTAAAGACTTTTTAGAGTTTAATGAAAATGAAGCCACAACATACCCAAACTTATGGAATACAATGAAAGCATTTCTAAGACGGGAAACACATAGCTCTGAGTGCCTACAAAAAGAAACTAGAGAGATCACACACTAGCAGCCTGACAACACACCTAAAAGCTATAGAACAAAAGAAAGCAAATTCACCCAAGAGGAGTAGACGGCAAGAAATAATCAAACTCTGGGGTGAAATCAACCAAGTGGAAACAAGAAGAACTATTCAAAGAATCAACCAAACAAGGAGCTGGTTCTTTGAGAAAATCAACAAGATAGATAAACCCTTAGCCAGATTCACTAGAGGGCACAGGGACAGCATCCTAATTAACAAAATCAGAAATGAAAAGGGAGATATAACAACAGATCCTGAAGAAATCCAAAACACCATCAGATCCTTCTACAAAAGGCTATACTCAACAAAACTGGAAAACCTGGACGAAATGGACAAATTTCTAGACAGATACCAGCTACCGAAGTTAAATCAGGATCAAGTTAATGATCTAAACAGTCCCATATCTCCTAAAGAAATAGAAGCAGGGCTGCAGAGATGGCTCAGCCGTTAAAGGCTAGGCTCACAACCAAAAATATAAGAAATAGAAGCAGTCATTAATAGTCTCCCAACCAAAAAAAGCCCAGGACCAGATGGGTTTAGTGCAGAGTTCTATCAGACCTTCAAAGAAGATCTAATTCCAATTCTTCACAAACTATTCCACAAAATAGAAGTAGAAGGTACTCTACCCAACTCATTCTATGAAGCCACAATTACTCTGATGCCTAAACCACAGAAAGATCCAACAAAGATAGAGAACTTCAAACCAATTTCCCTTATGAATATCGATGCAAAAATACTCAATAAAATTCTCACTAACTGAATCCAAGAACACATTAAAGCAATCATCCATCCTGAACAAGTAGGTTTTATTCCAGAGATGCAGGGATGGTCTAATATACGGAAATCTATCAACGTAATCCACTATATAAACAAACTCAAAGACAAAAACCACATGATCATCTCCTTAGACGCGGAGAAAGCATTTGACAAAATCCAACACCCATTCATGATAAAAGTCGTGGAAAGATCAGGAATTCAAGGCACATACCTAAACATGATAAAAGCAATCTACAGCAAACCAGTAGCCAACATCAAAGTAAATGGTGAGAAGCTAGAAGCAATCCCACTAAAATCAGGGACTAGACAAGGCTGCCCACTTTATCCCTACCTATTCAACATGGTACTTGAGTCCTAGCCAGAGCAATTCAACAACAAAAGGAGATCAAGGGGATACAAATTGGAAAGAAAGAAGTCAAAATATCACTTTTTGCAGATGATATGATAGTACATATAAGTGACCCTAAAAATTCCACCAGAGAACTCCTAAACCTGATAAACAGCTTCGGTGAAGTAGCTGGATATAAAATTAACTCAAACAAGTCAATGGCCTTTCTCTACACTAAGAATAAACAGGCTGAGAAAGAAATTAGGGAAACAACACCCTTCTCAATAGTCACAAATAATATAAAATACCTTGGCATGACTCTAACTAAGGAAGTGAAAGATCTGTATGATAAGAACTTCAAGTCTCTGAAGAAAAAAATTAAAGATCTCAGAAGATGGAAAGATCTCCCATGCTCATAGATTGGCAGGATCAACATTGTAAAAATGGCTATCTTGCCAAAAGGAATCTACAGATTCAATGCAATCCCCATCAAAATTCCAACTCAATTCTTCAACGAATTAGAAAGACCAATCTGCAAATTCATCTGGAGTAACAAAAAACCTAGGATAGCAAAAAGTCTTCTCAAGGATAAAAGAACCTCTGGTGGAACCACCAGGTCTAACCTAAAGCTGTACTTCAGAGCAATTGTGATAAAAACTGCATGGTACTGATATAGTGACAGACAAGTAGACCAATGGAATAGAATTGAAGGCCCAGAAATGAACCCACACACCTAAGGTCACTTGATCTTTGACAAGGGAGCTAAAACCATCCAGTGGAAAAAAGACAGCATTTTCAACAAATGGTGCTGGCACAACTGATGGCTATCATGTAGAAGAATTCGAATTGATCCATTCCTATCTCCTTGTACTAAGGTCAAATCTAAGTGGATCAAGGAACTCCACATAAAACCAGAGACACTGAAACTTATAGAGGAGAAAGTGGGGAAAGCCTCGAAGATATGGGCACAGGGGAAAAATTCCTGAATAGAACAGCAATGGCTTGTGCTGTAAGATCGAGAATTGACAAATGGGACCTCATAAAACTGCAAAGCTTCTGTAAAGCAAAAGACACTATCAATAAGACAAAAAGGCCACCAACAGATTGGGAAAGGATCTTTATCTGTCCTAAATCAGATAGGGGACTAATATCCAATATATATAAAGAACTCAAGAAGGTGGACTCCAGAAAATCAAATAAGCCCATTAAAAAATGGGGCTCAGAGCTAAACAAAGAATTCTCACCTGAAGAATACTGAATGGCTGAGAAGCACCTGAAAAAATGTTCAGCATCCTTAATCATCAGGGAAATGCAAATCAAAACAACCCTAAGATTCCATCTCACACCAGTCAGAATGACTAAGATCAAAAATTCAGGTGACAGCAGATGCTGGCGAGGATGTGGAGAAAGAGGAACACTCCTCCATTGTTGGTGGGATTGCAAGCTTGTACAACCACTCTGGAAATCAGTCTGGCGGTTCCTCAGAAAATTGGACATAGTACTACTGGAGGATCCTGCAATGCCTCTTCTGGGCATATATCCAGAAGATGTTCCAACTGGTAAGAAAGACACATGCTCCACTATGTTCATAGCAGCCTTATTTATAATAGCCAGAAGCTGGAAAGAACCCAGATGCCCCTCAACAGAGGAATGGATACAAAAAATGTGGTACATTTACACAATGGAGTACTACTCAGCTATTAAAAAGAATGAATTTATGAAATTCCTAGCCAAATGGTTGGACCTGGAGGGCATCATCCTGAGTGAGGTAACCCAATCACAAAAGAACTCAAGTGATATGTACTCACTGATAAGTGGATATTAGCCCAAAAACTTAGAATACCCAAGATATAGTTTACAATTTGCAAAACACATGAAACTGAAGAAGAACGAAGTCCAAAGTGTGGACACTTTGCCCCTTCTTATAATTGGGAACAAAACACCCATGGAAGGAGTTACAGAGACAAAGTTTGGAGCTGAGACAAAAGGATGGACCATCTAGAGACTGCCATATGTAGGGATCCATCCCATAATCAGCCTCCAAACACTGACATTGCATACACTAGCAAGATTTTGCTGAAGGGACCCTGATATAGCTGTCTCTTGTGAGACTATGCCGGGGCCTAGCAAACACAGAAGTGGATGCTCACAGTCAGCTATTAGATGGATCATAGGGCCCCCAGTGGAGGAGCTAGAGAAAGTATCGAAGGAGCTGAAGGGGTGTGCAGCCCTATAGGTGGAACAACAATATGAACTAACCAGTACCCTAGAGCTCTTGACTCTAGCTGCATATGTATCAAAAGATGGCCTAGTCGGCCATTAATGGAAAGAGAGGCCCATTGGTCATGCAAATTTTATATGCCCCAATACAGGGGAACGCCAGGGCCAAAAAGTGGGAATGGGTGGGTAGGGGAGTGGGGGTAGAGGGTATGGGGGACTTTTGGGATAGCATTGGAAATGTAAATGGGGAAAATCCCTAATAAAAAACATTAAAAAAGAAAAAAGAAATGTATTCCCCCCCACCACCACTGAACCATATATTTAAGTTGTATAAACTCACAGTGTGCACGTCATTCTTCAGCGATGTGGTTTTTGGTTTTGTTTGTTTGTTTTTCATTATCAACTGTATTCTTTCTGTTTGTTTGTTTGTTTGTTGTTTTTCGAGGCAGCGTTTCTCTGTATAGCTCTGGTTGTCCTGGAACTCACTTTGTAGACCAGGCTGGCCTTGAAATCAGAAATCTGCCTGCCTCTGCCTCCCAAATGCTGGGATTAAAGGCGTGCGCCACCACCACCGCTGGGCCAGCGATGTGTTTTAAAAGAGAGGGAGCCTGCTCACTATCTGAGTCAAGTGCTAACTGAATCAAGGGCAGGAGGCCTCACTGTGGAAGTGAACCTACTGGTCTTAGCCTGAAGGGGGCGCCGTTGTTGTGTCGTTCCCCGTTCCCGATCTTGCAGGAAGTGTTCCAAGACAAATAAACCTCACTCCTACTAGAAGTGAGCTGTCTCATGTTTATCCCATACCCCATCCATGCCTCAAGGCCACCAGAGAGCCCTGATGCAGGGGTGCAGGAGCAAGGGGCAGCTAGGGCAGGGTGCACCCTCTGGTCATTCTAAGCCACTCCTCTGTCCGTGTAAGACCATACAAGTAGAACCTGTAGTAAAAGATTCTCAAGGTCTGACACCCCCGATCCCTCCTGAGCTCCCATGGAGGTGGGAGGTCCCTTGGTTCTGAGGGTCCTGGGAAAATATTTCCACAGGTAGAGGGGTATTAGATCTGCAAGTGATGTGCCCAGATTTGCAAAGGGGACAGATCACTATGGCAACCAGACTGGAATCTCGAGAGTGAGAGGGCAGCTAAGTTTGACCTCAAGACTGTCCTGGGTTGTGAAGAAGCCCCAGGAGAGAGGTGGCGGTGGGGATTAGAGAGAGAGATCTGAGGTCATGAGATACTTAAGAGGAAGGTTTCTTATAAATAATAGCTGATGTCTGAAAGATGGAAAAGGGAACTGTTCCACGAAGCTAAACCTGAGAACATACCAGAAACCAGAGCTGGTCCATAATTGGAGGGTCCATTTTGGAACTGTGTGGAAAGCCAAGAACTGAATGGGCCTGACAGTAAAAAGAATACTGTCTTAGTTAGGGTCTTACTGCTGTGAACAGACACCATGACCAAGGCAACACTCATTTAATTGGGGCTGACTTACAGGTTCAGAGGTTCAATCCAGTATCATCAAGGCCAGAACATGGCAGCATCCAGGCAGGCATGGTTCAGGAGGAGCTGAGTGTTCTACATCTTCATCTGAAGGATGCTAGCAGAATACTGGCTTCCAGGCAGCTAGGATGAGGGTCTTAAAGCCCACACCCACAGTGACACACGTACTCCAACAGGGCCACACCTTCTAATAGTGCCATTCCCTGGGCTGAGCATATACAAACCGTCACAAATACTCAATTTGATTTCTAAGTATTAATTAAAATATAGACTAGGCACAGCAAATTAATTATCACTGGGTGCCAGCTGTGACTGGTACTCAGTGTTGGGAAAGGTTCTAGAATGATGTGTTAGCCAAGATAAGCAGCATTAACTGCAATAACACCCAGCCCCCAAAGTGTGGTCACTTAGGAAAACACTTGCATATTACTGGCTCACACTACAAACCACTGTTTTCTTAAGTGACCACGCATCCTAGCTAAAACATAGTCCTAGAACCTTTCTGCTTTGGAGTTTCTAGATTTGTGTTAATCAAGGTGGAATGAGACACCCTAAATGTAGGTGGCGCCATTCCATGGTCTGGAGTCCCTGACTGAATAGAGTAAGCTTACACCAACATTCCAATATTTGTCTCTCTTTGCTTCCTGACTTCTGCAGAGGTGACCAGCTGCCTCCCACTCCTGCAGCTGTGCCTTCCCCCATCACAATGGGCTGCACCCTCAGAGGTAAGCTGAAAGAAA
Organism: Mus musculus; assembly: GCF_000001635.26. NCBI lineage: Eukaryota > Metazoa > Chordata > Mammalia > Rodentia > Muridae > Mus > Mus musculus. The sequence goes on from NC_000074.6 coordinate 104,086,998, forward strand.
CCTCCCTTTCCTTATGGTGTTTTCCTCAGGTATTTTGCCACAGCAGCAAGAATAATAGCTAATGCAGCCTTTATGTGCAAGAATCAATGAGCTGCTCCGTTTTAACTGAGGGTTATGTTCTGCACCCTGCTCCCCAGAGGATGTCCTTACTTCAGGGGGCTTTGGAACCTTTAAAAGGTGGGGCCTGGTTGCCAGAAGTGCATCCCTAGAAGTAGGCCCTTGAAGGTGACACCCAGCCCAGCCCCTTTCTGCATTCTGCTTCCTGGTCTGCCACCTTGTGGGGAACTTCTGAGACTGTGTCTGTGAAGGAGACAAGTTCAGGGGCTCCAGGGATCCCAGGATGGTGACAATTATTCTTCTGGGATGGCCTCAGCTGAGCTGGCAACAGAACCAGATATAGCAGGGAAAGACAGGGTGTGACACCCCACCCCACCCCCCAAAACCCCTTGATGTATCTGCAGATAGCAGAAACCCTTATTCAATGCCTTCTACAGTCTGAAAACCTTGAAGACAGTTTCTCCTTTCACTTGTAAAGGGATAGTCACTGTCACAGCTGCCACATGCAGGGACACTGGCTGCGGAGCATGCTGTCCCAGCATCTTGCACAAGGAATGCCTGAGGGAAGTGTGCTTTCTCCACAGATGTTAAGATGGAGGCATAGGGCTTAATTGGTCTAGATTTCATACTGACATGGGTGGTGGGGTGCTACATCCACTCCAGTAGTGACTCGCATTACAGGTTTGGAAACCTGGAAGCAGTCCTGAGGCAAAGAATTTCAAGGAAACTCAGCCTCTTGGAACCTTGGCATTCCCATAGCTCGAATGCCCCAGATTTGTCCCTGAAATATTGTGGAGGGTCTTGCATGCTTTCTTATAGTATTTTACTGGCTAAGAGTTAGAAATCTCAGGGCAAGCTTAGCAGAGTATACTTAGAATCTTCACTACAGTCAGGTATGGCAGACTACATTGCATAATAGAAGCAAGTTGGTGAATTCTTCTGACAAATGGAGATTCCCTACAAATACTTAAAAGAACAGCCAAGTTACACCCATATGCAAGAATTTACCAAGGCCTAGGAAATAGGGGGGGTTGTGGTATTGCATTATTCATGAGAAGCTCTGCTAGAGCAGAACCCAGTGGGTGCAAGCTTCCACAAGGCTTAAAGGAGTAGCACAAATTGTGACTAGGGTGTGAAATCCTTACCTGTCATTAGCTGACCCTAGGCAGGGCTGTTTTATTACCTGTAAATATTACCTGGTTCCTGTAAGTCCTTTGAAGTCACTCCTTTGTTTTGTGTCAGATACTGCAATGTACTTTGCCTACTGTGACATCCTACCCCTTTGTTTTCTGTATTATATAAGACTGGTGTTCACTTTGTGACAATACACTCAGGTTCAACATGCTCTCTCGTGTCCTCTTTGTCATTTGCTGACTCCTTTGTCCACCTGCAACCAGAGACCCGTTCCGCGCAGATAGGAGACCCAAAAAAGGGGTTAGTCTGCAGTAGTGGGGAGTAAGGACTGAAGAGGAACAGGCCTTCCTCTTTCTGCTTATGCTGCTATGCTGGTCTCAACAGCAGAGAGTCCCAGGAAGACCTCAGAGCCGCCGCCGCCGCCTCCTCCTGCTCCTCCTCTTCTTCCTCTTCTTCCTCTTCTTCCTCTTCCTCCTCCTCCTCCTCTTCTTCCCTAAACCCACCACAGACCAAGCAAGACTGCCAGCTCTCTACTGCTGCTAATGAGGAGCTAAGGGTGGGAGCAGAAGCTCAGGGTGGGAAGCTGGGAATTGACTGTCCCACCTAGCCCACCCCTAGCTGCTGCCTCAAAGATAATTCTCCCCAGTGTTTATTGCCCCTGCAAGTATTTATTAGCCATTTTCTCTCCAAATTTATGCCAAATCAATGTTGGAATAACAACTTGGTTGCAAGGATTGATTTCTTGTATTTAAGACGAAACTAGTTTAGTTTGGAAGCCCCAAGCAGAAGTCTCACACAGGCTGAAAAGATAATGCTTAGCTCAAGGATTCCTGGGAAACCTTCCAAAGCCAGAGGCCCCCAGGAGGCAAATGGCCTTGGCCTTCAAGGCTGAGGCCTGGGAACTGGCATTATCCGTGTCAAGAAGGACCAGTGAGCAGGAACATGGCCCCTGAGTATTTCCCAGGTGCAGAAGGTAACACCAGACATCCCTCAGCAGGTATGCCTCGAGACCACTCCCCCTCCTTACTAAATGAGGAAACTGAGGCACAGAAAAGCTAAGTCCATAGCTTGGGTTTGTCTTCCTCTATGTGAGTGAGACTTCCTTGAACCTAGTGGTTACAGCTTTCTAATCCCAACATGAGTCTGCCCAGTTCCTGAAACCACCACCCCAAATTGAGGACCAGGACATGTGACTCCATTAAAAACCAGCGTGGACCATCCAATCTTGCTACCAGAAGCTGGGCATCCAGGTAGTGTAAACAGGCAAACTCCTGCATCCTAAACAAAAATGAACAAAATGCAGGGTGAACCCTAAACACTTGTGTGAAATCTGTCACGGGTCCTCCCAGAACTCAGGAGTACATATATATCCTCGGAGGAACCCTTACGTAGTATAAATAATGTATACTTTCCTATACCAAACTTACCATTCTCCCCACTTAATAAGGACTTTGAAAACTACCAAAGGACAGGGGAAGTGGCTCAGTTGGTTAAGGGCTTACCAGGAAAACCTGAGGTCCTGAGTTTGGATCCCCAACCCACACGTGAAAAGCTGGGTCAGTGGGTTGTGCCTGTAACCCCAGTACTGGGGAGGTGGAGAAAGAAGGCTCCCTGGAGCTCGCTGCTAGCCAGTCTAATCTAGTCAGTGAGCTCCACGTTTAGTGAGAAACCCTGTCTCAAAATATAAGGGAAGACACCCAGCATTAGCCTCTAGCTTCCACACCCAAACATGAACTTGTGCACACACGTCACACACACAGGTGGGGAGGAGTACTGAATTGCAGAGAAAAAAAAATGACCTGAGCCATCTCCCCAGTGGCCATCTCTCTGACTCTGGCAGGATCTCCCAACTGCATTGAGCAGCCCTGACAGGAAGGGACTCACTATCTCCTACCCCCTATTCTGCCCTAAGTTAAGCTTACCTGCATCCACTCCCCACACATGCGCTGCTTGCTCAGAAAGGTATGAGCATGATGCCCCAAGTCGGCCTCTGTCCAGGCCAGAGTCAGCAGACCCTGAAGGAGTCTGGTCCCTGACATGCTCTGACACTCGCTAGTTTGGACGATCTTAGGTAAGTTATGAGATCTGTAGGTGAACGGGGCTCAATGGTAATACTAAGGACTGGAGATGTAGCTCAGTCATGGAGTGCTGGCCTGGCACGTGCTGGGCCCAGAACTCAGTCTCCATCGTGCAAGAAAGCATACAAGAATGCCTACGTCTACTCTTGACTTTGCATTTTAAGCCAAGTTTAGGGTCTTCAGCTCCCCGCAGTTGCGATGTTTCAGACTTCATTGAACTTTTGACCCTGACAAAGCCTTTGGGCCCATCACTAACTCCATCTCCATCCCACTCGGGTTCTCATGACTATTGACCGGACCAGTAGACACTGGGCGTCTTCTAAGTCACCAATGAAGCATGATCGTCTAAAGGGACTCTTCACAGTCTCCCAGCACAAAACTGGAGACTTTCTTACTGGCAGTGTTTCCCAAACTGTGTTCTTTGGAATTTTTGCCTCCCTCGAAGTGCTGGGTGTGTTTGGGGCTACAGGATCCTAGACAAAATAAAAATAGTAATATTAATGTTAGCAAACAAGGGCAAATATCTCATGGAGACTTCCATATCAGGCCTTCCCTCCAGCCATACAAGCTCTTAAATCAGTTCTGTCCACACTAAACTATTTTTATTGAAAAAAAAAATCGCCTCTTCCTTTGTACACACCCAGGCTCACAACACCCACTTTCTCCTCCTGAAAGGGTTTTGGGGTTTTTTTGGTTTGGTTTGGTTTGGTTTGGTTTTTCCATGTCCTTCTGGAGTGAGACCCTGGAGCAGCCCAGTCCTGAAATCCTTTCTGAACTCTTGTCTGGCCCCAGCAGGAGCTATCAGCCATCGTCACTGTGAGCCCATGTCAAGACCCTGAACACAAAGTCTAGGAGCTGCTTCCTTCCATGGCCAGGCCACTGCTCCTCCTGCTTCCCCACCCCGCCCCGCCCCGCCCCGCCCCGCCCCGCCCCGCCCACGCAGCTCCCTGGAAGCCTTTTCTGGTCACAACCCATTTGCCTGCTCCTTGAGGCACCTGGAATAATCTATACACCTCCCCAGAGGTATGAAAGCCAGCCCCTTCCTCCAGCTGTTTGTCAAAGGAATGTCAGTTAGCCCTGAGGGTAGGAAGAGCTTCCTGGTGCGTGTCCATCATTTTCTGTGCAGCCTGGACCTTTATCTACAGTTCCGTTTAGTTGTTCTGAGGCAGGGTGGCTCACACGTTGAACTATGTGACCAAAGACAGCCGTGAACCCCCAGTGATGGAGTTTCCGGCGAGCGCCACCATGGCCAGGTTTTACGAAGCGCTGGGGATCAAACCTACGGCTTTCTGCATGCTACAAACAAGCATCCTACAAACTGGAATTATCATCCCTATCACCAGTCTTTAAACTCCTTCACAAAGGAAGCCTTTTGTAAATTAGACTCAGTTCTCAGAAACGTCTGTCTCACCACTGGCCGCTAGATGGCGATGTCAAAATTATTTTTCTTCTCCCAAATGAACTCCTGTGGAATCTCACCGGGTTTGTATTAAATAAAGGAATAGTTAAGATGGGGGAAAGAATGTCAGTATTTAGGACTATTACCCCCTCCTTCCTCCTCGGTGCCCTCCTTCATTCAGAGATGTTTCTCCACCAGGGGACTGACCTTGGAGGCCAGTCCTCCCCAGCAGGGATCTAGTTCAGGGTGCACACTAGGACGCACTCACCCAAGCACGCACGCACGCATGCAAGCAAGCACGGACCTTTAAAACCAGTGAGGTCCAGCCATCCCATGCTAAGTAAGTCAGAATTTCTAGATATGCATCCCCTTCCTAGTGCTGGGGGAAAGAGCCAACCTCACCCCACCCCCAACAATTCTACTGCAGCCCAAGAGTCACTCACTTCCTGGGACCCTGGCGCCCAAGCCTGGTGGGCCTTCAAGATTTGCCAATGTTGTTAGTCAACCCAGGCTTTAAGAGCCACCTTAGAGAGGGGGGAAATTTCTGGAATTCAAGGTGCTGGGCTGCCTCGAAAGAGGCTGACTGGTTTTATTTCTATCTTCTTTCTGATTGCAGCACCAACTTCACACCCAACAATTCAAGCGAGTTCTGATGGTAACCAGGGATCTAGGGCAAGTTACAGGTTCAGTCCCACAAAGTCAACTCCAGCTCTGAACCAGTGGTTCATGGCAGCCTGGGTGATTCACACTGAGAACAGACCACAAACACAGCCTTCCTTCATTTCCTGGGACTATGGCTCCTTAGAACGGATGCTGTAGTTCAAAACATGGGCCGTTGGCGATTGAAAGATAAGCAGAAGGTCTCTCCAGGCCTCTCCCTGAAGTAGGTCATAAGATCATCAGCAAGACCTCCCCTCCTGAGCGCAGTCTGCTGGTGCAAGGCTATAATCCCAACACTAGGGAGGTAGAGGCAAAAGGATCAAGAGCTAAGGCCAGCTTGGGCTACATAGGGACATTCTGTCTTAAAATAATCAAAAAGAAGTATTCTCCATATATGAAGAGCAAAGGGGGGCCATTATTTCAGAAGAGACTCAGAAAGGAATCTGAATGCACAGGCCTGGCAAAACGCCCTCAGTTAATGACCTTGGACGGCAAATGAACATTCATCTTTATCTTCCTGTCGCTGTTATAGGATCTCAGCCTATAGAGGCTGTTATAGGACCTAAAATGGGAAGAAAAATATTTCTTTTCCCCCTTAATATCAAAATACAGCAAAAATAGATAATTTGGGCTTCCTTAAAACTAAAAGCACTTGTATTTCAAGAGACACTGTCAATACAATTAAAAGGCTTGGAGTTTAGTTGAAAACATTTATAATTACATAGTTAATGAATTTAATGACAGACTTACACCCAGGACACTTTAGAAGAAGGAGGAGGAGGAAGAGGAGGTGGAGGAGGAGGAGGAGGAGGAGAAGCAGAAGCAGAAGAAGAAGAAGCAGAAGAAGCAGAAGAAGCAGAAGAAGAAGCAGAAGCAGAAGAAGCAGCAGAAGCAGCAGAAGCAGCAGCAGCAGCAGCAGCAGCAGCAGCAGCAGCAGAAGAAGAAGAAGAAGAAGAAGAAGAAGAAGAAGAAGAAGAAGAAGAAGAAGAAGAAGAAGAAGAAGAAGAAGAAGCAACAGCAGCCCAGTGCTAGAAATTGAATTGTGGCTTCTCCCATGCTAGACAAATACTCATCCACTGAGCTACCTTCCCCAGTTCCTGCAAACTCTTTAACACCCAGCAACAATCGGGCAAACAACCCAATTAAAACTTTAAAAGGCAGACGATTTGAGTCGCTATTTTCCCAGAGAAGCTATGCATATTCATATACATACGAAAAGTCCCTGGAGAGATGCAAATCAAAATCACAATGAAATGAGACTTTGAGCCCACCAGGAGCAGTCCAATAAAAGACAGATAACAGCATGCATTCAGTGAAGAGGCAGAGAAACACCAAAGTGAAACATCATCGCCTCTGCTTGGGAAAATAGTTTGATGAAGCCTATAAAGATTCAAAACGGAGTTGCGAGTTCGGTGATTCCGTAAATCCACTGTTAGATCTGCAGTGCTGGAAGAATTTAAAATGTTCACACAAAAAACACTGCACAGCCATGTTCAGAGCAGCCTTATTCATGATGGTGAAAGGGAGGACAGGACCCAGATATCTATCAGCTGATGGATGGACCAACCAACTAGGGTAGACCGATACAGTGACCATGCTCTGTAGGGGTACTGATGCATGCTACATCACCATGGCCCTTGAAAACATTGTGCAGTGTGAAAGAAACCAGTCACAAAAGGCCACCTCATACACATGAGTCCATTTGTGTGAAAACCCATGTGACAGAAGAAAGATTACCACCAGGGGCTGGGGGAGGGGTTGGGATTCTTCAGGAGGTGATGCCAGTACTCTTTAAGTACTGAGGATCAGTGAGTACACACACACACACACACACACACACACACACTGAATCCTATACTATAATAAAAGGATGAGCTTCATATATGACTTCCAGTTCAATAAAGCTGTTATATATATATTTTTTAAGATTTATTTATTTGTTTATTTTATGTATAGGAGTATACTGTCTGTCACTCTCTTCAGAGACACCAGAAGACGGCATCAATCAGATCCTATTGCAGATGGTTGTGAGCCACCATGTGGTTTGCTGGGAATTGAACTCAGGACCTCTGCAAGAACAGTCATTACCCTTAAGCACTGAGCCATCTCTTCAGCCCAAAGCTGTTATGTTTTTAACAAGGTAACATATTAGGCTGAATGTTAAGGAGTCTGGGACAGGGAGATGGCTGCATCAATAAGGTGCTTGCTATGCAAGCCTAAGGACGTGAGTTCAGATCCCAGCACCCACATAATCCCAACTTGGAGGTGGACATAGATGGATCCTTGAGGCTCACACTGCTCAGTATGTAATCAAGCCCAATCAGTGAGCTCCAGGCTTAGTGCGAGACCCTGTGTCAGAAAGAAACAAAAAGCGGAAAGAAATATGACACCCAATGTCAACTTCCAACATGTACCCACAACACACACACACACACACACACACACACACACACTCATGGCTGGAGAGGCTAGGAGTGGAATTCCAGGCAGCAGGCAGCGAAGGTGGCCTTTGCAAATAAATACCCTGTGACCTGACAGCAGTGTGATGGTTGGGAAAACAGCAGTCTGAGAGATGATGTCTCTGACCCAGGTTGGGGAATCCCACCCAGAGGAAGCCAGGATCTCAGATAGGGAGGGGAGGAGGGGTGCAGAATACCATCCCATGAGGCAGGCATCTGCCCAGACCAAAGAACCCTGCTTCCTTCTCAGTTGACCTGACTATCCTCAAGGAAGTCAGGTTCCCATAGAATGCCTGTCCTTTCACCTTGCCTCTGTTAGTGCTACCTCAAGTCCTGCCCCTCTTTGATGTCACCTGTGGCTCCTCCTCTGGGCTTGGTGACAGTTTCAGGAAAACCAGACCAAGGAGGGGAGAGCCTTCATAGGAGTTTCTGGAGTTCTCAGAGAGCTGTCACTCACCGAGTTGCCGGTGAGATCTGGAGTCAGTCACTCCAAAAGTAGATGGAGGTAGCCTGGGCCACCAGGGGAAGATCCTGCAGTTAAGGAAGCCCTGGGCCTGCTGTTCTCATCCACTGAGCTCTTCTGCCCTGGAGAAGCCCACTTGTTAGCTTATTACAGTTCATGGACACCAGGTCCACAATGTAAGCTAACAGAAACTATGTCTGCTTTCCCATCCGTCTCAGTGACATGGAGGGGGGGGGGGGGCCACTGGCGATCCTCAAGACCCAAACCATCCTGAGGATTTGGTTCCATTTGGCTCTCCCTAGCAGCTGCACTTGCAGGAAGAACAGCTCAGCTCACACTGCCTCTCCTCTGGCCTCACTGTGCTCAAAGGACAGGCCTCAGGCCACAGGAGGCTTTGTGCACTGCGCCGAGTGGAGCAGTGGAGCGTCTGGGAAAAGTTGCAAACCGAGCTGGAAGACTTGCTTGGATGAGAAACTGGCGTAGGACCGAGTCTGTTTGCCCCATCAAGCTGGCCAGGCCAGATCCACCTTCCTGCCCCACAGATGGGGAAGGCTCCTACCCATTGTTCTCCAGGATGCTTTGACAGAGAGGAAAGGGAATGTAGGCCCTGGAGACCGGAAGGTTCAGCTTCCGGGCACCAAGCTCTGCCAGACTCACGCCTGCCCTCCAGACAGGAAGGCAGGTCCTTGGTCTCATTCTGTCCTGCCCAGCTGCTGGACCACCCCCAATCAATGCTTTCCCCTTTCTGGGCCCTTAAGGAGACGGCATACAGGAGGCTTTGTCTGTGTGCTAGCCTGGGAAGGGAATTCCAGAGGAATTGAGGAGAATAATGCCCAAGATTTGGGGCTCCCTGGTCCCAGCTATACCATTCAGTGTACCATTACACTCCAAGTACTGCATATGGCCACAGAAATACCTTGTATGCTCTGTGGCTGGCCTCACACATTCACATTATCAGACAAATGCCATGTGCACAATCTTAGTTCCATATACACTCACCACTGTCTCCATTAACACCTCTTCTGTCTCATTCCCAACTTACTGAGTAACTACTGTATACTTTGCATAAATATTCTCAATAACTTCTCCCAACAACCCATGAGGAAGGCACACAATCACCCTCCCCATTGTACAGAAAGGGAAAATAAGACAGTAAAAGCTACAGGGTTGGTCTGGGGCAGCCAGATGAGTGATCCTCAACTTCTGGGTCTTGATCCCTTTGGGGGCTGAACAACCAATTAACAGGGGTAACCTACGAGCATCAGAAAACATAGATCTTTACATTATGATTCATAGCAGTAGCAAAATGACAGCTATGAAGTAGCAACGAAATACTTCTATGGTTGGGGGTCACCACAACATGAAATATGGTACTAAGGGATCGTGGCTTTAGGAAGGTTGAGAAAGCCGATCCCAGCCAGTCCTTGTCAGGCTCTGCGCTGAGCCTTTTCAGCCTGGACTTTCCAGCTTCAGGGTCCTTGGTCCTCTGGCACCACTTCCTCAACAACATTGAAAGGATGTCTGAGAGAAAGCAAGACAGCTGGGAAAGTGCTCTCAGAGGAGCTAGTCCCCCTCCGCTCTAATGGCCATTGTTCTCACCACCAGGAATGCAGTTCTTGCTCTGCTCCTTCCTGGCCTGGGACAGACTGCCCAACACCCCTCTTCCTCCTCAGGCTCCTGAGGCTGCAGCGTTAACTGCCTTAGCCTCTGGCCTCTTCGGTGGTCAAGATCATGCCCCATCCCCCCACCCTGCTCGCTCTCGAGAGTGTGCCTTCGCTCTCTCGCTCTCTCGTGTTCTCTCTCTCTCTCTCTCTCTCTCTCTCTCTCTCTCACACACACACACACACACACACACACACACAAAACCACCCCATGGGGGATCAAAACCTACACAGGACAATCTTCCTAAAACAGAACCTCTTAGTTTGAGCCCATGGTTTCAAAGCTGCTTGGGGGACATCAGGCCACCTCTCTGACAATACCTAGTATGAAAGCAGCCACCAGTGTGGGTCCCTTCCAAGTGGCTCAAGTTCATCTAGATGATGAGCCTGGCACAGAGCTAGGGAAATGAAGATATTGACAAACAGTGCCACTGTACTGAGCTCCGGTGGCACTTCTCAGAGAGGACTGAAATCCAAACACAGAAAGCAGACATAGTTTCTGTTAGCCTACATTGTGGACCTGGTGTCCATGAACTGTAATAAGCTAACAAGTGGGCTTCTCCAGGGCAGAGGAGCTCAGTGGATGAGAGCAGCAGGCCCAGGGCTTCCTTAACTGCAGGATCTTCCCCTGGTGGCCCAGGCTACCTCCATCTACTTTTGGAGTGACTGACTCCAGATCTCACAGGCAATTCAATGAGTGACAGCTCTCTGAGAACTCCAGAAACTCCAATAAAGGCTCTCTCCTTCCTGGTCTGGGCTTGTTTTGTTTTGTTTTTGTTTTTGTTTTTTATTCAGTCTGGGATGCCAGCCCATAAGCTGGTGCTGCCCGTATACAAGATGGGCCTTTCTCCTTAGTGAGAGCTCTCTGGAAATCCTCTCACAGTCACATCCAGAGGTTTGTCTTCTAGGTGACTCCAAATCTAGTCAAGTTGCCAGTGAAGAGGAACCATCACAGAGCTCTGGGGGCAGGCTTTGCCACTGGACAGATGAGGACTAGAGTTGGGGGGTGGGGGAGGACTTTCCAATGGGAATGGGAATCAGATAGACTAGGTGAAAGGTACTGCTTTTGGGCTGAGCATTAAAGGGTTGCTCCCAACCCTTGGCTGGCACAGTGAAGAAGGAAAATCATCTCGGAAGAAAAGGACAGCTTGGGCAAATGCTCAGAGGCAGGAAGCATGTGTGGCCATCCTGAGCTGAACTACTGTGTTCAGCAAGGCCAGGCAGACATATCCAGGAAGGAGCTTAGTTGGAGCTAGGCACAAGTACATGAAGCAATACTTGGTGCTGTAATAGATTAGATCCAACCCCTGCTCTCAAGGCCATCCTATCTGAGAGAAGTTATAAAGCCTAGGACACAGAGGCACACAGTAGGAGTCGTACTAGGAGCCTCAGAATAGCTTCTGTTATCAGAAGCATCATATGAAGAAAAGGGAAAATTTGGAGCAGCCAAACCTGACTGCAGAGAGACTATGGGGAGGTTTGCTGCCACCAGACAACTTCTCCGAAGGAGATCTGCTCCCTGTTCTTCAGCGACACTAAGCTCAGGCAGGAGTACCAAGTAGTCAGCCCACACTGGCAAAAACAAGACAAAACAAAAGGGCATCAAGAGCCAGGCATGACTGGTGTAAACCCTGTGAAGTCAGTATCTGAGAGACTGAGGCAGTAAGATCATGAGTTAGTGCCCAGCCTGTGGGCTATCTGGGGGAAAAGGGTGGGGGGGGGGGGAAGAAGGAGGAGGGGGAGGGGAGAGGGAGGGGAAGGAGGAGAAAGAGGAAGGAAGGGAGAAAAAGAAAGAGAGGAGGGGAGGGGAGGGGAGGGGAGGGGAGGGACCAAGGCAGGAAGACAAGCTAGCAGTAATGCTGGCCAAACGAGATACAGCTGATCACTTGGCTCCCAGGCAAGGCAGCAGTGGGCTGGGAGGGGCTGGGAGGAATGCTGGGAGCCCCGCGCGTGAGCTCCTCAATGTGAGCGCTCAGCCACAAGGCCTAAGGGGCTGCCAGACTGTAGATATTGGGGGTTCATCTCCAGCCATTCTGTCTCCACATACCTCAGGTGAGGGCAAGGGATCTGCATTTCCAACTCCTCTCTCCACCCTAATGATCCTGAGGCTTGAGGACCATGCTCATTAAAAAAATATATTTATTTTTATTGTATGCATATTGGTATTTTGCCTCTCTATACATCTGTGCAACCATGGGCATGCAGTGCAGGAGGGAGCCAGAAGATGGCATTAGATCCTCTGGAACCAGAGCTACAGACACCTATTTGTGGCCAGAAAGGTACTAGTAGCAGAAACAAGGTCCTCTGGAAGAGCAACTGATGCTCTTAGGTACTGAAGCATCATCCTGCCCCAGAGACCACTCGCATATGAAGCACACATATTCAGTCTGCCTTACTTGTGTTAATGATTGCCAGTGTCCCTCTGACCTCCTAGCCCTGAAAAGTGTGGCCTGAAGGTCATTTCAGAGACGGGGAGAGCTGCTCAGAGAAGCCAATCGGCGAGTCTAGGACACACAGACAGGATCTAGTCCCAGAGTTCGCTAGCCTAGGTGAGCGTCCCCTGGCCCCTTATACCACTTCCTTCTCCAGCTTGCATCTAATCTGCTCTGGCAGACCATCGTGTTTCCTGTCTTCCTGGCAGCCTCCAGCACGCTCAGTGCTACTCCCTGCGCATGCGCCCTCCTCCCAGTACCTTCTCTGACTCCAGTGGGCTTGGAGTGCGAGGAGGAAGGGTGAGGAAGGGGTGAAATCAGGTATTGGATCCACAGGGGGTCTGAAGAGCACTAGCCTGGCCTTTTGGGACTGAACTTCTGCTATGAAGACCTCCACTGCCATCCCTGGAGTCCGGGGCACATCCAAGGCTTGCCTGTCCATCGTTTACTGTTTACAGATGACAACAATGACTGTGTTCGGGGCAGAAATATCCACCAGGGCTAGAGTACAAAAGGAGTTTGCATTGATGGCCGGACAGGCCCTGTCCCTGGCAGCCTGCCAGCGCTGAGTATGAGACCCAGCGGGAAGTGCTACCCTGGCAGACGTGTCCACTGAGTACACAGACCACCAAGGCAGGCAGCTCTCGGGGAAGCTGTCTATGCTGGGCCAGCCCACCTTGAGGGCAGGGAACAGAACAGATTGTGGCAGAGAGGAAAATGTGGAGCTTCTGTTTGTTCACAGACACACGCACTCGCCCACGCACGCACGCACGCACGCACGCACGCACGAATGCACGCACGCAGTAGTTGAATGCTATGGATTCCGCTCAGAGCTGAGAACAGCCCCAGCGACAGTTCCCTGGCCTCTCTCCTTACTCTGATGTCCTCATCTGTCTTCACATGGTCTCAGGACGCTAATACTCCATCCTAATGTACACTCCTTTCCCTGGGCCTCCGTTCCAGTTCAGTTCTCAGAGGACCTGGAGGGAGTGATTGGCTACACCAACTTTGCTTTCGTTCACCAAGCCCATGTCTCTACTTGGGTGTCTAATGGGCATCTCCAACATTACCTACCCCAAACAGAAAACCCTTTCTTCCCCCCACCACACCCCACCCTACCCCCACAGTATTTTCTCCATGCCCGGAAAGATCTGCTCTCTTATGGTCCCTCTTTGCCTCACTGAAAAGCAGGACAAGTTGGGGACTTCCCAAACTTTTATGCATGAAGAAACCCAGGCAATTTGCCAAAAGGTACACTCTGGGGGTCTGTCATTTACTCTGAGCCAGAACCCTGAAATTTTTACTAACCCATCACATAATGAATGAAGAGAATCTTTTTCTTTTTTTTTTTTTTTCTTTTTTTTTGGTTTTTCGAGACAGGGTTTCTCTGTATAGCCCTGGCTATCCTGGAACACACTCTGTAGACCAGGCTGGCCTCGAACTCAGAAATCCACCTGCCTCTGCCTCCCGAGTGCTGGGATTAAAGGCGTGCGCCACCACGCCTGGCTGAATGAAGAGAATCTTGACCTCATCTCCCCAGCCTCTTGGTCCTGAGGGACCCTGGTCTACCTACTGCTTTGCTGTCTTCTTAGCTCTTCTTACTTTTTTGCTGACTCAGACCTATGGCTATCTCCATTATACAGATGAGGAGACTGAGGCATGGATCCCTGGTTGGTCCATGGTCACGTGAAGCCCATCACCCAGTATTTGTAAAGTGAGATGGGCCAGGCTGGTACCTTGGAACTGAAACTCACACTGCCCTACCTGGAAGAATCTGACAGGCAAAATCTGCTGCTGAAAGTGATTGTCTGTCACGTTTCTCAGCTGCCCGACTCTGAGAACTCCACAGCCCCCTTTCGTTCCACCATACTACAGAGTCGCCACGGAAAGCCGGCTCTGTGGAGAAGCTGAGGTAGCTGGGTTTCTGTCTGGGTTACTCTGTCCAGCGAGGAAACAAGTACCTTAGACCCACTAAGCCTCTGCTTTCTGAACTGTAAAGTGGGGGATATGACACCTGCCTCCCAGGGATGGCTGAATGCTCTGGCAGAAGCTTAGAGCCCCCACAGCTACCCCTAGGCTCACAGCTCCTCCGATGAGACCTAGAATTGAGGTATGAGTTGAATACCCCAGGCAGGTCCAAGGCTTCCACGGGCCCAGGCTGACCAAGCTGAGGCCGCCCACCGTAGGGCTTGCCTATCTGCAGGCAGCTCACAAAGGAACAATAACAGGAAACCATCCCGAGGGGAAGTGGGCCAGGGCCAGTTGGAAAACCTGCCTCCCTCCCAGCCTGGGTGTGGCTCCCCTCTCCCCTCCTGAGGCAATCAACTGTGCTCTCCACAAAGCTCGGCCCTGGACAGACTGCAGTGGAGAGAGCCTTCTGCTCACGGACAAGGTAAGTGAGACTCCCAAATCCCTCTCTACTCCTGTCTCATGGAGATAAAACTGGGAGAGTCCTGGCTTGCCCGTATGGGATGGCCACTGTAGGACTCTCAAGGGAACACAGCCTCTCCGGAGCCTGAGTCTCTCTGCTGGGGCCAGGGTAGGGCTAAAAAAAATGCATATCTCTTAGTGTGCAAGGACACAAACGGTTATCTCAGAACCAATGTTCAAGAAAGACTCAGCAGCCTTGTAAGTAGACTGTCGTACTCAGGGAAACTCCAGTGACCTGGAGCTTCTATGACTACCAGGCTCAAAGAGGATAGGATTTCCACTGTCACTCAGCAAGGACAAGGGCAGAGGACTGGAGTCTGGACCTTGGATTTGAGTAGGATCTGCTTTGTGTGGGATGGACAAATAACGGCTCTGTGATTCCCTTCCCTATCTACCAGGATTAGCTCTGCCTTCTGCCCAAAGGACAATCTGGTCCAGAGCTAAAGAGATAGATTTCCCAAGGTCTGACTTATATTCCCCTGCCCCGTTATCTCTACCTACAACACCTCGAGGGACTAGGGTGGGATTTGGGGAGCTGAAAGGGGTACTCGTTCCCTCTGTCAATATCTCCCACTTTCAAGATGGGCCTTCTGAGGTTCAGCTCTGGGCACTTGGAGTCCCATTTATGAGCCCTCTTCCCTCATCTCCCCTAGACTCTCAGAGCCTGCTTTGTGTTTCGGCAGTTGCAGGCAGGAAGGTAGCCTGTAGTTTCTCCCCCAACACCAGATACTCAGAGCCCAGAGCTCAAGAATTCTTGTGGCCGTACAGCTCAGCAAAGTCTCTGGAAGGCCCTAGAGACAAGGACCTCTGAGCCAAAAGCCCAGCTCAGAGACAGTGACCCTCGGCACTGATCCCAGCCTACTCACTTCGGTGTGGCCTTGGGACGGTAACCTAAGGTCTCCAAACCTTCATTAGGAGAGGACATTTTTGGATGCAATTCTATTCACAATCTGTGGTGAGCGGTGGAGATGGTTCATGCAGAAAGAATATTCCGACAAAACAATGGCTCCTGGATTTACTATCCAGTCCCAAGGAGGTAGATAGGGTAACTCTGTACTCAGAGACAACAACAGAGATCCAGAGGAGAGTTAGTGTGAAAATTGAGTCAGAATGACGATGGGAACTTAGATTTAGTCCTCCTCAGCACGGGCTCTTCCTGGAACCTGTGACTACATGGGGTCTCTGGCTTCTAGACCATAAAGTTGTAGAAACATCTTCAGTCCTTACTTGTGATATACACTCTTGGCTCTGGGCTTAACTCCTAATGAGAGGCAGATAGATAGCCAGGGAATCCTGAGTGGATTTACCCACTACCCCATAGCCATAGGTGGCTGTGAATACCACAAAGATTTGAAACCACAAAGCACAAGTCTCACACCTCCTGTTAGGGGGTCTCACCCATGTGAAAGGAAGGGCCAGAGTAAGAGAGGCCATATACTTAGCTACCCCTGCTGCAAGCACCTCCGGGCATCTGCGTTCATTAGTTACCCCTGGAGGAATGTGGCAGGCAAGCAAGACTCTAATGACAGTGGATGACTTCAAGGTTGGAAGCTTGAAGGGTCTGGGAGGCTGGTGGGTTCTGGGTTCTTTAGAACTGGGTTGAATGCTGAGTCGCAGAGAGGATTTTGACAGCCCAGAACAATTAGTGGGCAAGAAAGACACAAAACTCTCCTGCATCTGGCCTGAGCCCAGCCATTTGCGGACTGGAAAGTACCAGGTGACCCCAAGGGGCCAGGGGCAGCTGATCCTCAGGGCAGTCCTTCAAATTCTAACTTTTCACAATTAGGAGCTAGAAGAAGTTCCCAGTACCTTGAAGGGGTTAACCTGCCTACCCCGTAGTCTCAGCCCGACCATTGTGCAGCTAAACAAGAACCGGACATAGAGCAGGAAGCCTGAAGGGCCACACTTTTTTTCTCCCAAAGTTAGATGAGTCACAGTTGCACGGGAACCTCGGAGACACCAGCCACCGTTCTAGCAAAAATCTCAACCCCTGGCTGAGTGGACCATTTCTGGTTGCTTCCATCACCTCCTTAGCACCCCCTCAGTTGACATGAATAATTCCCAAGTGACTGATGGGACCTCTGGAATCCAGAGAGGCTAGCCAGACATGTGGCCACATAGTATAAAGTGGGAAAGGGATAGGGCTGACCCCATAGCCATACTCTATATTGAAATTTAGAGAAGAGGCAATCATATACAATTTAGACCACCACAGCCAGTATAAGGATAAACTGGGAACTGCCCTAAGAGAATGGTTCTACTGTTGTTGGAGAAATATAAAAAGTTCATCATAACCCTGCTCTAAGTTGGCATTGAGAGGAGAAATTACAGAGAACTTCTTGAAGGAAGGGTGGGAACCTGGAATTCTGGGAAGACTCGCACAGCTCCCATAAACTCAGCCTTGGTCTCCCGTCTCTCTGCGTGTCAGAGGATGATTCTGACTGCCTGGCAGATGCACAGGCCAGGAGGGAGAAATGGGGCTCAGGGGTGGACAGATAGTGGTGAGTGATATTTACCCCTGGAGAAGAACAAGGAAATGGGAGGATGAGCCTACGGCAAGACCAGGAAATTAGGTCAGATGTGAGGCAGCCGGTGGAATGCACAGACCAGAGAGGAGGAGGTCAAGACACCTGCATATCTGGGAGCGCTGTCTGTGTATATTGGGGTTCACTGTGTATATTCTAGTCCTCCTGCCCAGGGATTCAGTGTTTGTTGCCTTTATTACAGATGCAGCCACTGAAGCCCAGAGAGGGCAAAGCACAGACCCAAGACCACAGAGCACACGAGCCACAGGTCAGGCTCAAACAGACAAACATGGACCTTGTTGTGATGCCCCACAATTGCTCCACCAACCCACCCCAAGTCAGGATGCTCAGAGGAGGCTGAAAGAGTCCTCTGTCTGATGCTTGGGCCTCCCCCAGAGGAGACAGAGAGCTAGTTTAAATGACCTAGCAAATCAGTTTCAAATTGCAAACAAGATTTGGTTTTATTCGAAGTCTCTATCTCAAAAGTTGTATTACAGAGAAATGAACAGTGTGATTGATTAGTGATGCCTGCCACGGGTATGGGAAGAGGTGAGTAGCAACAGCCTAACTTGGCAGCCTTGCCTTAAGAGGCTCACGGCTCAGGGATATGTGTTTTCTCTCTGAAGACCTGAAGGGAAAATTATTTCATTGTCCTAAAAGATCAGATTTTAGTGGGATTTAGCAATAGGATGACTGTAAGAGGGGCTATTTGGGAATAAGCAAGAGCTTTATTTTTTTTTTTTTTTTTGTTCAGTTAAACCACAGGTAGCATTTGCTCTGACACACCCAAGGTGCTGTCTGCAAATATACATGGTTTTTAAGCCCTGAGAGTGAAGAGAGACCCAGAAGCAGTTTCAGGATAGGAGACTGAGTCACTGGGGGATTCTACACCACCAGACTCCAGACCTACCTTGAGTTCATGTACCCGAACATTAGGCTGTAGGTCAGAGTTGGAGCCTGGATGTTTCTGGGAAGAGAATGCTCAGGCTAGGAAGCAGAGGCTGGGCTGGGAGTTGGTGGCAATTGGAAGACTTCATGGAGGAGGTGGCCAGGGGCTGCACTCACTCAGAGAGCAAAACTAGGAAGGACACTCCAGCACGTTGGGTATAGGACAAGCATTGTGCATTTTAGAAACCATTAAGATGCCTCATGGCTGGAAATGGGGTAGGAAGGTAGAAGATAGAAGAATTGGAGGGGCTAACTTGCTGCTGGCTGGCTCAGCAGCTTGGATTCATGCTGCAGAGGTGGAAAAGCTACAAGAAGAGCCTAGACAAGGGAGATTCAGAAGGGAGCACAGCCACAAGACAAACCAGGAGCCAGTCCCAGGGAAGGAACAGGTCTGGAAGCCCTAGGAACAGATCTCAGTGCTAAACTGAGCTACAAGAAAGGAGAAAGCCCCAAGAGGCCAGCTCATAGCTGATGGGGTTCCACCCTTCCAATGTCCACACTGACAAAACGCTGATGAAAACATGGAGGGCTCAAGAAGAGGAGTTAGGGGTGCATGTACCTTTAGATCCAAATCCTGTCCTAGCTGAAGCTCAAAATGTGGCAGGCTGAGAGCTGCCCAGGGCCACACACAGAGCTCAGGCTCCAAAGCAACCGAGCACAGGCACACCCCCTACGTGTTCTGAGCCATCTCCGCCCATCGCCCTGCCCCTCATCCCTGACCTAGACCTCCAGGCTGGAGTCCACAGTCTGCAGGGGGTTGGGGTAGGGCTGAGCATTCCATCCTCAGAGGCCCTCCCTGGGGCTCCACTTAGCCCGCTAGATCCAGCCCCAAGTCCTTACTGAAGGCCATAGGGTGAATAGAAGATAGGTCCCTGTACAGGGGAGTCAGCTCTGCGGAACTGCTGTGGGAACATGCCTATGTACCAGGGCCACTGGGGCTCATACCAGCTTCTAGAAGGATATGAGGCTCCAGGGAGATA
Organism: Mus musculus; assembly: GCF_000001635.26. Taxonomy (NCBI): domain Eukaryota; kingdom Metazoa; phylum Chordata; class Mammalia; order Rodentia; family Muridae; genus Mus; species Mus musculus. The sequence goes on from NC_000074.6 coordinate 104,106,224, forward strand.
GACAGATAAGTTGGTAGGTAGGTAGGTAGGTAGGTAGATAGATAGATAGATAGATAGATAGATAGATAGATAGATAGATAGCTTACCTCACCCTGGAGCCCTCCAGGATAGCGAATAGCTTCCTCAAACAGACAGAACCTGGCAGCTAGTTAGAATCTAAGGCTTAACTGATCAGATGCCTGTGGTCAGGGGCGGACAAACCCAAAACACTGGCCTTATGCCCCGCTGAGGGGCTCTAGCCGGAGCCAAATTCCCTACATCTGTTCAGCTACAAAGCCAGAACCTAGTCCCAGGGAGCCCCAGAGATACTCCAGCTCCTACACACACACACACACACACACACACACACACACACCTTCAGTTGGACCCAAAGCCAATAATCTGTAGAACTCAAGGTTGAACCCATCTCACAGCCTCTTGAGGCCAAGTGCTAGGGACAGATGGGCTATAAAGACAAAGGGAACAGGGACTCTGCTTCGTGTCCCACAGTGGGTGAATGAGAAAAACAACAACAAAACCGGAGTTCCCTCCTGGGACTCGGGCTGCATGCCAGTTCTGCCTACACACACACACACACACACACACACACACTCACAGTCTCTCAAATCCTTTCTTCCCAGCACACACTGAATTTTTTTATATGGTGTGGTTTGCATCCTGGGTCCATAGGCACAAAGGCCTATATAAGATAGGTGCTAGTAGGTAATCAACTGTGTAATCTTGTCCTCTCCTGGCTTCCTTCAGGGAAGTAGTGTGATGTGACCAAGCCCTGTGGGAATAGGACGTCCTGGAATTAAGGTCTCATAGCTAGGACTATGCTTGGAGCCTCAAAGGGAATCTAGAGAGCAGTAGTTAGAGCCATGGGGCCCTGCCCTGTCCAATTCAGTCCCCAGATTCTGGCCTAGGTATCTCATTTCTGGCACCTTGGCCCATGGCTACTCTGGATATAGACTCCAAGAGCCTCAAAGATCCTGAACTTCCAGGGCATAGTTGAGTTCAGACATATTCAGGTTCTCAGATACAATAAGTCCCACTGTCCTGAGCTCTGTGTATGCTCACCATTAGGGCATTCTTTGTCTTCAAAATTAGAATCTACTTGGCATTCTTAGACTGGCTGAGGGCACAGCAGGCTCTGTCATCCATTTGGAATTTTTCTCTCAGAGCATCAGCATGCTCCCAGAGTTAGGGCATCATCACAGCTCCCTGGTGACAAGGGATACAGGCAACCCCTGAGTGCCCCACACCCACAGCTGAGCCACTAGGCCCTTCCTGTCCCCTGGCTGCTGTGTTCACACAGGTTCCCAATATCCAGCTGGGATGCTCAGCACGGAATCACATCCGGCTCCTCAAGCCTTTCAGACATCTTCGGTGCTCTGATTCTATCTAGAGACATTCTAAGCCTTTCTGAAGCTAGTACGAAGGGCCAAGAGAGATAAGACACTGCTAGGGAAATCGAGGGGATAGAGACAGCATCACCTGAGCAGTGGCTAAACATTGAGGAGATTTGGCTTCCAGAGAGACCACAGCCATCCTAGCTTCCATCCCTAGACAGGAGGAAAGGATGATGGCTGTCCTACAAAATCCTCCCTCGCTGCTAAATTGCTAACACTAGAGGTAATACTAAGTGTGGCTATTGGAATGGAAAGTCCCCCCGGTCCCTCTGAGACTGTATATAGTCAATCGGAATTTAGAAGAGGGCAGATTGCGTGCTGGACCATCTCTAGACTTCCTCATCTGCAAAATGGGAATGAGAATTTCTACACCCTACATGTGCTGGGGAGAGCGTGAAACTTAGATGATGGAGTATCTCCGAAAGCCAAGCACTGAGAACTGTTATTATGACAAGTGTTGCTGGAGAGAGAGAGAGAGAGAGAGAGAGAGAGAGAGAGAGAGGCTGCTTCAGTCTGAGCTTCCACAGAGCCTTCTCTTCCTCATCTGCAGACGGGGACTATTGGTAATTGCCTCAAAGCTGTGCCAAGGTTTAAATCAGATAGCACGATTGGGGAGGCCAGCCAACTTTACACCCTAGGACTCAGCCTCACAAGATCCCACCTCCCACGGGCCCACACTCCAAGGCCCTCCCTCCTCACCAACAGCTGACTGACAAGAAGCAGAGTGAACAGACCTCCCTGTCCCCTGCTGTACAGGACACCGCAAGAGCAAAAGCCATTCCTGTTAGAGGTTGGGAAGTTGCAGGCGACCTCATGGGCCAGAGGCTTTCTTTTCAGGGCTCACAGCAAGGCCTCTGCTGGACACAGAGCAGAAGGTCAGCTCTGCATCTTTGATAGCTCCATGTGGCCAGTCAAAGCCCACCCACAGGCTAGTATCCCCTGTGAGGCAGTGAACTCTGCTTCATTGAAGTCTAATATAATAATAATTTCCTCATATAGCCGGTGGCTGTTGTCAGCCTTCGGAACCTGTCTCTCATTCCAACAGGTCCCATAAAGAAATTGTGTTTGCTCAGTGTGTCATATGGAGTCACCTGAGGGAACTCAATGTCCAGTGTGGGCTCTTTGAAGGGACTTGCAGTGAAGGCTGGGAGCGGTAGGGCAGGGACCAAGCAACACATGGAGCCGCCCAGAGACTAGCAATGGGGGGAAGCTATTATCACTCCAGGGTTGAAGAGGCAAAAGGGAAACACTTGTAGAGTCCAGAGCCCAGAGCCAAAATCCCACAGAGGTTGCTCTTTAGGGGCTGGCATACATTGTAGGGCTGCAACCATAAAGGGAAAGACAGACCAGAGGAATGAACGGGGAAGGAGTGGTCGACTTCTCTCCTCCCATTGCTAGAGCACCCGCTGGACATCTTTAACCAAACCCAAGCAGAGGCCAAGGCCAAGGCTAGGAGTCCCAGAAGAAGCTCTGTGGCCCAGTGCAGAGGTTGGTGAGGTCAAGGAGGAGGGCCTAGGAGAAAAACTGACCTACACAAATTCTCTGAAAATGCTTGCGCTAGGTACTATTGTTACTGCTCTTTGGAGACCGGATGTTGTGAAGTAGCTCTCACCGGCCTCAAGTTTCTGACAGTCCATCTACCTGTGCCTCCCAAATCCTGAGATTACAGGCGACACCACTTAAGGATTGTGTGTTCAGGAATGAGCACAATAAGCAAGCCATGATCCTCCAATGATGGTGACAAGCTATCACAGATCCAAGGGCTTAAAGCTGCATGTGTTGATTTATGTACTGCCTTGCAGTTCTGAAAGCCAGGAGTCTGGAATGGTTCTTAGAGGGCTAAAGTCAGAGCTGTAACCCCTCTACAGGCCTCAGAAGGAGCTCGTGGCCAGGCCTCTTCCAGCTCCTGCAGCCATTATATCCCTCAGCTGATAGCCTCTCAGCACACCCCAGCCTCATCTGACTACATCATTTGTGATGCTGGAATCCAGGCCTGCACATATTGGAGACAAGTGCCCTACTATAGGACCACATCTGGAGCCCTCTCTTTACATTTTCTGGTTTTGTTTTTGTATTGGAAGACTGGCTTCCAGCTTCCTATGTGGCTGAGGGTGACCTTTGAACTTGTGGTCCTCCACCTTCCAAATGCTGGGACAATGGGCATATGCTGCTATCTGTTTACATGGTGCTGGAGATTAAACCCAGGCTTTGTACATACTGGGCAAGCAGTCTACCAACAGAGCTATGTCCTTATATGTGACACAGGAACACTCCCCGACCCCCAGATTGCTTAGGCTGGCCTTGAACTCAGCCAGTAGCCAAGGAAGGCCTTGATCTTGAAACAGCTCCTGCCACAGTCACCTCCATAGCTGGGATTACTGGCCTGCCCCACCAGTAAGCTACATCTTATTTTTAAATCTGATCCTTCTCCCTGTCTCCAGAAGGGATTATCCTGGGTAGTCCATTTAAGTATATCCACCAAGAGTCCCTCTGTAAGGTGACCATTCAGGTTCTAATGTATAAGTCATGGATATTTGGAGAACAACATCCACCTGTCACATTGACGTAGCCTCTTTTCAATACCTTGGCCCTTCAACTCATTTCTTCTTTTTCTTTTCTTTTCTTTTTTTTTTTTTTATTTTTATTTTCTGAGACAGGTTTCTCTGTGTAGCCCTGGCTGTCCTGGAACTCACTCTGTAGACCAGGCTGGCCTCGAACTCAGAAATCCGCCTGCCTCTGCCTCCCAAGTGCTGGGATTAAAAGCAACTCATTTCTATCTGGCCCAGGAGACTTCGTCATTTCCTCAGTCATGATAACTGCCCTTCTACACTGGGGCTTCATTCCTCCTGGAGCTACACGCTGAAATTCTCTTTCTCCTTCTAGCCTTCTTATACTTAGGTCTTAAATAGTTTTCTTGAAAGAGCTGGGAGTGTCGCTTGGTGATAGAGCACTTGACCAGTACACACGAGGCCCTTGGTTACACCCCCAGTGCTACAAAATATAATAAAACCATCTCAGAAAGGCCGCCCATGGCCTCCCGGTCTCTGCTGGCTGCTTCCTCCTCATAGCTGCTTCTTCTAATGAGATTCCCACTTTCTTATCTTCCTGTTGGTCCCAGTGTGGAGAGGAGCTCCAGGAAAGGCCTTCCTGACTCACAGATGTGCCCCTCCGCCTAGTTGAATCCTACAGCCAGGAGGTGCTCACCCCCGGTAGCATAGCATTTAGGTTCCTGTCCTCTGCTTACCCCAGGCCTGAGAACTCTCTCTCCTCTGTTTCACTTCCTACTGTATCTCGTTTCTACTTCCTAGTCACTTTTTACTTGAGGCAGAACAGAAAAACCCAAGCCTGGCAGTTCTTCCCCGAGCAAATCAGGAAATGACTCAAGTAGCCAGCCATGCCTGCAAGGTGGGGAGGCAAGAGTCACTTCCCTGAGTCAGGACCAGATGCCTAGCAGGCCTTCGGCTTCCCTCCGCCACCATCTGTTCATTGCCTTCTCCTATCTGGCATCTTACTTTTAGAGCCCCTGGCATTGCCTAGGCAGACCCCTTTGTTAATGGTTGCCTGGGGATACAGAGTCTCCCTTAGGCACATAGCACCTTTATTTAGGGCCCCCATTCTAGGACGCTGGGGTTCACTTCCTTCTAGGACAGACTTGGAGGAGCTGAAGGGCAGGGACCATGAGTGCTAAGATCAGCACAGACAGCCCAGCCCTCATTGAGTCCAGTCTGGCACCAATGGTCTGGAGACAATGTTACTAGAGTTTAGGAAAGTCCTGTGATACACACGACCCATCCCTTCCTTCCATAGCAGAGCAGAAGGCTACCCCTTCCAGATCCTTGAAAGCCCTCCTCTCTCTCCAGGCACCCGTACTGATTCCCCATACCATCCCAGGAACTGCAGGTCAGTGACAAAGGGACCCTGGGTGGGTTGCAAGGGAGTTCAGGAATGAGAAGCTACAGTGATAACGACCTATCGAGGTCTCTATCACCACAAGGCACCGGAAACTTTCCATGCTCAAAACTTAGACCAGAGGCAGAACTTGATCTCTGAGCAATGCCCATTCCAAGCCAACAGGTTGCCTTCCAGAGTGCACAGCCTGTGCTTCAAGGGGATCCCTGTGTAGTTTAAAATTCTTTCATCTCTATTTCAAATTTTCTAATTTTTTTAAAAAAGGAAACCCACACTGTCTTCCACTGAACCCACAAATTATGAAGTCAGCCCTCTGTACCCCAGTCTCCTCCCAACTCCCTCCCAATACAACCCGTAGCCTGGCCATCACCTAAGGGTTCTAGAGTGAGGAGCTAACCTCGGGGTTAAGGTATTTGGGGTTGGGGCTGGAGAAGTGGTTCAAGGCTTAAGAGCACTGGCTGCCCTTGCAGAGGAACTAGGTTCAAGTCTTAGCACCAATATGGCGGCTCACAACTGTCTGTAATCCCAGCTCCAGGGGATCCAGTGCCCCTGTCCCAGGCTCTGTGGGACACATACACACAAATAATTTTTTTAAAAAGATATTTGAGATTTCCTAGGAGCCTTCCTAAGACGACCACAATTCCAGAAGAGCTTTCGGGCTGGAATGACCTGGAGATGTTTAAGGGGAGCCATTAAACCTCCCTCAGAGAAGCTGCGAATCTGCTGGGATGCTGAAGGCATCAGGAAAGAGCTGGAATGTTGAGGCACACAGACCTAGTCCAAGCCTTGGCTTGGTCCCTTACAGTCTGGGTGATTTGGGGGTGTTACTAAGTGTCTCTGTGTCTCAGTTCATTTGTAAAATGAGAGTCACGATTACATCAACCTTGGAGGCTGGAAAGTAGAGCAAATGAGACCACGAGTCTAAAGCACCTGAACTGGAGCCAGGCGCATAGTGAGCACTCTCTGGAGGTGACTGGGTGTGGTCAGAGGCTGGGGCTTCATTCTCAGCTGAAGTTAACCTCTCTGTGCCTCAGTACCCTCTTTTATAAAACAGTGATATTCTGAGTGCTCCCATGATGCTTTGGGAGCTTGGACATCAGTATTCCAGGTATCCTCCCCGGGTTCCTGGGGATCTCAGACCCCAACACCTGCTACCATATCATCCTACGTGGGTATAAGGAGAAATCGTTTCTGGGCTTGCCTTCCCTACTTAGACTAGCTTACCATTCTGCTGGTGTCAGCTGAGTGGCAGATAAAGAAGGAGAGAGACAAAGAAACTTTGGCTCCTAGAGTGAGCCACTCGTTCCATAGGACAGTGGGCACTGGGTCCTGATGGTGCCTATCCTCTTTCCCCAGATCAGCTCCTCCACGAAGGATGCAGAGGCTCACAGAGCTGGCCACTGCTTTGGGAGCCTTCCTGGGCCTCCTGGCAGTGGCAGCAATGGCAGGCCCTAACTTTCCCCAGATAGACACCCCCAACATGCTACCTGCCCACCATCGCCAAAAGAGAGACTGGATTTGGAATCAAATGCACATCGATGAAGAGAAAAATGAATCGCTGCCCCACTATGTGGGAAAGGTAAGCCTCGCGCTCCAGGGTGATGGCCATTATCAACACTGGACCATAGTCATGGCCATGTAGCCAAGATGGTGGTGAATAAGATTGGTTATCATTGGTGGTGCGGGGGGACGGAGAGGAGGCAAAGAACAGGGTGGTAATAATGGTGAAAGTGACATGTGTGCTGATGGTTGTGATAGGAAAGAGAAAATTCATGGTAGAGAGGACAAGGAGGAGGAGGAAGAGGAGGAGAAAGGTAGTGGTGATGATGGTGGTGGTGATGGTGATAATGATGGTGGTAGTGGTGGTGATGGTGATAATGATGGTGGTAGTGGTAGTGATCATGGTAGACATAGAGGAAATAGTAGTGATAGTAAAGAAGGTGAGAGAACTGCGATGGCAGTTGAGGCGAGATGATGGTGAAGATGAAAATGGTGAAGGTGTTTTTATGGTAGTGATAGTAATGGTGGTAATGCCATTGAAAATAAAGGAAAGATACTAAAGACAATGATGATGAGATAGTACTGGTAAGTATCGTTAGAAGTGACGGAGAAAGTAAGGGAGTTAATGCTGCTACTGATGATGGTGATGATGGTGGTGGTGCTGGTGGTGGTGCTGGTGATGGTGGTGCTGCTGCTGCTAGTGGTGGTGGTGGTGGTAAGGGTGGTAGCAGTGATGACGGTGAAGGAAGGTGGTGGTGAAAGTGGTAATAATGGTCATCATGGCTATAATAAGTGGGAAGAAGAAGGCAGTTATGGTAGTGAGGTCATTGTAATGGTGACACTCTTGGTAATATTAGCCTTGACAATAGTACTAATGGCGCCAATAGGGAAGGTGAGGAGATTAATGGCGGTGGTGAGAGTGGTAATGATGGTGGTGGTGATGGTAACAATAATCACGATAGTGATAGAGAAGAAGAAGGCAATGGGAGTAACTGTGGTGGCTATGGTGACAGTGCTCTGAACAAACAGGTGAGAGAGTTTATGATTTAGACCTTAAGATGTCTCCCAAAGGTCACAGGCTAAATTATTAAGGGAGTCAGAGATAGTGAAAGGTCATTAGAAGTGTGCAGTTAAAGGTGATACTGGTAGAAGTGTGCAGTTAAAGGTGATACTGGGAATCTAATACACACACACACACACACACACACACACACACACACACACACACACGTTCTGCCTCCCACACACGATGGGCTGAACAAACTAGCTTTGCTGTGGGTTCTCCATGTCGTTCTTCCTTTACACAGGCTCGAAGCGACACAGCCTTTTGAGACTCAAGGCAAGGTCTTAGTTGTGAGCCTTTAAATTGATGCATTAAAAATAAGCCAAATACTTTACAACAGCACGATAGAAAAGATGCCTTTAGGCATCTCAGAAATCAGCAGGACACTACTCATCTGCGGTCCACAGACTTGTCTGAGAAGAGGACACCAGAACACCCTACTTTCAAAGGACTGACTGTGGAATCGTTTTCACAGGATTATTGGAATCCCCTTCCCTGTGTTTGACTAATCAGCCACTCAGAGGCCACTGAGCTCACAATCTAAGGTAGTCTGGCTGTTTCTGAAGCCAGCCTTATACCTGGGTATCATTCACATGAGGTTGGTTCTAGGGCATGCAGATATAACAATTGCCAGGTCACAGATTTCCACCATAATTTCAAAGGAAAATCTGGGAAGTTAGATAGCTTGGTAGGTTTGGAGTCCATGAAGGCATCCCCTGAGTAGGTGGTCTACAAATCTGGGAGAATGAAGGTGAATCTCTAAGGGGGATTCCCAAAAGTTAAAAATGCCAGAAAAGCAGACATACATTAAGGGAGATGCCATAGAGAATTCAGTCAAAGAAATCACGGGGGGGACAGGTTGCTTAAGCCCTTTGGATCTCACATCATTCTGCCTTGTGCCCAAGACTGCTAGACATGGAACTATGAGATTTGATGTTTTCCATGCTAGGTTTCTATTTTACGTGAGTCCAACTCTTCCTTTCTGTCTTAGTTTCCTTTCTATTTGCTGTGGTTTTTAAAAATCTAACAAAAGCAACTTGAGGGCGAAAGTGTTTACTTTGACTCACAGTTCAAGGGTGAGCTCCATCATCAAGAGGAAGCCAAGGCAGCAGGGGGTTAAAGCAGCTGGGTATATTACATCCACCATCAAGAACAAAGCAATGATTGCCTACTCGGCTTGCTTTCTCATCTGCATACAGTCCTGGACTTCTGCCCAGGGAACGTCCCTCTTGAAATAGGCGAGTACTCCCACCTCAGTTAACAGAAACAAGGAAATCCCTCAAAGGAATGTCCAAAGATATCCTCACGTAGATAATCCCTCCCAGGTAAGGTTTGTCTCATGAGTGACTCAAGATCCAGTCAAGCTGGTAATCAACACCAACCATCACAATTTCTCCCCTATGAAACGGGAGTGGGTATCCTGTATCACTCTATCTTGCAGCACGAAACTTTTACTCCAGCTCGGCTTTTATTCTTAAAGGCTCAGAACCTTTCCTTCAGTCTCAGAAGAAACTTCTGAGCAATGCCAGGACTGTAGGTAGATACCGCACAGATTCTTACAGATGTGACTCATGGGGTTCTGAGATGACCAGGAGCCCTTAGTAGTCAGAGCCAGGATATTATTATCATGGCAATCCGTGACTGTCTTGAACTCATCTTGGGGAATCTGACACCTTCCGGCCTCTGCAGGAACTGCACAAACGTGATGCACATGCATACATGTGTGCATGCATGGAAGCAGAACAACCGCACACATAAAAACGAAGGTTACACGGAAATTTAACTAAACATTTTTTAAAAACAAGTCATCCACTGAGGCAGTGGTGGTTCACACCTGTAATCCCAGCACTCGGGAGGCAGAGGCAGGAAGATCTCGGAGTTATAGACCAGCTTGGGCTACAGAGTGAGTTTCAGTACAGTCAGGACTTCACAGAGAAACCTTGTCTCAAAAAAAACACAAAAGAACAACTACTAAATCACCCAGAATGTGCTAGAGCCAACATGGCAGTAGAGCCTCACCAAGTCTCCTTTGCTGCACTCAGATATCTCCATACCATTAGTCACTTGGCCCTGCAGACAGACCACCTTCTTCCATCACAGGAATGATGCCACTACAGCCCTGAAAAACTATACATAAAGAACAAGAGGGAGCTGGAGAGATGGCTCAGCGGTTCAGAGCACTGGCTACTCTTCCAAGAGAACCCTGGTTCAATTCCCAGCACCCATATGGCAGCTCATGACTCTCTGTAACTCTCCTGTTCCTGGGCCTGACACCCTCACACAGACAGAAATACATGCAGGCTAAACAGGCCTTCCACATATGTGAACACAAAATGAGTTTGTTTCATTCGCTTGTGTATGAGCCAGAGAGATGACTCAGCAGGCAGACGCAGTCGCGTCCAGTCTAATGGCTAATCATCAGGCTGCACTTGATAAAAGGAGAGGAACAAACAACTCCCACAAGTTGCCCTCAGAGGCACACACACACACACACACACACACACACACACACACACACACATTAATTAAAACAGAATGTTATATTTAGGTCTTCAGTGTCCCCTAAAGAGCATGTGCCCCAGTCATGGCCCCAGTGAGGATGACGGAATCTTGAGGAGGGAAGACTAGAAGGAAGTGAGGTCACTAGGGATGTGAACCCACCTCTCTCCCTTTGCTTCCTGGATGACATTAGTGAACCAGTCTCCTCTGCCACATACTCCTACCAGGATATATTTCCCCTCCACAGGCCAAGGCACTGAGCCTATATGACCATGGATGGTGGTAGTGGTGGCTGTCGCAGTGTTGATAACACTTGTATTAGTCATTTCAACATTTCTTTCTCTTTTTTTTCTTTTGTTTTTATTCTTCTCTCAAACAATACATCCCAACAGCAGCTTCCCCTCCCTTCTCTCCTCCCACCCCCACTTCTCCTCACCCCTCTGTCCTCTGCCCCTCCATTTACCTTCGGAAATGAGCAGGCCTCCCAGTGGTACTAACCAAACATGGCCTAAGAAGATGCAACAAGGCCAGGCACAAACCCTCATATCTAGGCTGGATGAGGCAACCCAGTGGGAGGGAAAGGGTCCCATAAGCAGGCAGGAGAGTCAGAGACGACCCCACACCCACTGCTAGGAGTCCCACAAGAACTCCAAACTAAACAACCAAAGCCTGTATGCAGAGGACCTAATGCAGCCCCGTGCAGGCTTCGTGATTGCTACTTCAGTCTCTATGAGCACACATGAGCCTTGTTTAGTTGATTCCGTGGGCTGGGTTCTGGTGTCCTTGGCCCCTCTGGCTCCTACAGTCCTTCCTTCTCTCTCTTCTGTGGGGTTCTCCAAGCTCCACCTGATGTTTGGCTCTGGGTCTCTGCACCTGCTTCCAACAGCTACTGGAGGAGGCTTCTCTGATGATGATTGGGCTACTCGCAGATCTAGAGTATGGAAAATTACCACTAGGTATCATTTCATTGACATTTTTGTTTGTGTATATTTATCATTCGTGTTTGAGTCCTCTCTAGGGTCACCCTCATCATTTCCAGGAAGTTTCCACTCTACTAGGTTTCCACATTACCCCCTAAAAGCCCACATATTCCAGTAGTCTCTCCCGGTACTTTCTCCCTCCCTAACCGGATCCCTCCTGTTCCCATCCCCACTTGCCCTCAGTCCATCCACAAAATCTATTCTACTTCCCGTTCCCAGGAAGATCCATGTGTTTCCCACCCCCACCTCCCCACCCCACCCCTCACCCCTGCCTAGACCTTTCCTCTTTATCTAACTTCTCTGGGTCTTTGGATTGTAGTGTGATTGTCCTGTATTTAACAAACCTCACAAGGAGCAACTTAAAGAAGGAAGGGTTTGCTTTGTCTCAAAGGATAAGAAGGGATGCATCAGGGCAGACATCATGGGTCAAGTGTGAGGAAGAGGGCTCCATTGTGTTCTCCAGTCAGGAAGCAGAGAATGGAGAGGAAGTAGGACCATTCAGTAAAACCTCAAGGCTCACTCTAATGACCTACTTCCTCCAGCAAGGATCTGCTTCTTAGAAGTCGTACAGCCTTCTGAACGAGTGCTACCAGCTGAGAATCAAGTGTTCAAACACTGGGAGTCATTTCACTTTCAAGTCACAATATTAGTCTAGTGGATAAGGAGAGATGAGAGTTGTCCCAGTCAATATCCTATCGCTGTGAAGAGACATAGTAACCGAGGTAACTCATAAAACGAAAACATTTAATTGGGGATTGTCTTACAGTTCAGAGATTTAGTCCATTATGATCATGGCGGGAAGTATAGCAGCATACAGGCAGACATGGTGCTGGAAAGGTAGCTAAGAGTACTATAGCTGAATCCACAGGCACAGGAAGGTGACAGAGGGAGAGAGAGAGAAAGACTGGGCCTGGCTTGAGCATTTGAAACCCGAAAGCCCACCCCCAGTGACACACTTCCTCCAACAAGGCCACACCCACTCCAACAAAGCCGAACCCCCTAATGCTACTCCTTAAGCATCCAAATATATGAGCCTATGTGGGCCATTCCTATTCAAACCACCACAGGAGTGGAGGCTGTTACAGAGCTATTGGTGGTAGTGTTGGCTCAGTGGTGGCAGTGGATGTGACAGAGAGTAACAGAGTAGGTGGTGGAAGCAGTGATGGTGATGGGAAAGGGGATGGAGAAGGTGGTAATAGTGGTAACTATGGAAATGTGTTGCTGATGGTGGTGAATGGCCCTGGTGATGGAGAGTAGAAGAGAATGGTTGCGATGAGGGCTGTAACTGTAGCAGAAGCAGCCGTGAGCATCGTGGTTCATTTTTCTCCCACACTTTGATCTGCAGAGCAGCAGTCACTAACAAGGCCACCCTGTGCTAAGGCTGAAGAGACCAGCCTGGCCTCAAGGCTCAGAGTTAAGGGAGGAATCAGCTAAGGCTGCATTCGCTGTTCCTGCTTTAGAAGTCAGGAAAGACCTTAGTGACCTTCTATAAAGTCACATGGGTGACAACACTGATCACCTAGGCCACCATCTGCCAACCTTGGTTGTTGTGGGCTCTGAGCCACCTGGAAATAATTTTTTCATCAAGCATAGTGGTATAAACATGAAATCCCAGCCTTCAAGAGACCAGAGCTGAAAGATCAAGAATTCAAGGCCAGCCTGCTCTCTATAGCTAGGTACGGCCATTTAATAAAATAAAATGGGGGGGGGCGGGGGTGGACATTTCTTGCACAGATTATCCTATTATCCTTGCTAGGCTCCCCATGATTACACACAGCTCCACAAATATTAAGAACCCCTACTCATGAGGTGTTTGACCCAGGCCTGACCTCGGGAGTCTGTGAATTCGTTGTCCAACTCTAGAATATAACCAACAGAAGTCCTTCTCCCAAGAGCTTGGAGACTATCTTAATGAGCAGTGAACCTTCTCACCATGTCAAATGGCCACGGACATCAAAATCACCCACTCTAATTCAAAGGAATGGCCGCATAGTGGGATTTCATAGGCAGTCAGGGGGTGATGGATTAAGCATTTAAGCCCTATCTGTGAGGAAGAAAGCTGACAGCATTGAAGTCTCACCATGTCAGCTTCTTTGAATCATACCCCAGCTATAAGAAGGACCAGGTCAGTGCACTGGAGGAAGAATGAGCAGTTCCAAGCCTTAGACTGAGCACTAGGAAGTCAGCACTGGGCAAAAATGTGCTCACCACTCTTGTGGATAGTTGGAATGTAGAAACTTCTTCCCAGAGACCAATATGGCCCTCTGCCTGGTCTTATAAATAAAGTTTTATTGGAATACAGACACATTCATTTGTTTACTGATTGCCCGTGGCTGCTTTTATGTTATAAATGGCAGCACGGAATGTTCTGTGACCAAGACTCTATGATCCAAAAAGCCAAAATTATTTTCTCTCTGGCCCATTCCAGAAATCATTTAGCAACCTCTGCCTGGGCCTAGCATGGGCCTTCTCAAGCTTCTTCTATTTACAAATCTCTTTGTGCCCAAGGAATTTTTATGTAACGGGTTATATAGACATATAAAATAGGTATACAGGTCAACATTGACTGATAATAAACCATAAAGAAATTCATTTTTAGAAAATCCTTTGGTATACATGTAACTATCATGTATTAAAATGAAAGCAAATTTGCACCATAATGAAATTGATACATACTTATTTTTATATGAATAATTGTTAAGGCAGGCCTGGAGGGGCTTGCTTAGAATATCAGGACTGAGAAGGCAGAGACAGGTAGATCCCTGGGACTCGTGAACCAGCCAGTCTAGCCTACTTAGCAAGCTTCAGGCTAGTAAGAGACCATATTATACCCCCTGAAAGGTAGACAATGCTCAGAGACACATCCAAGGTTGTCTTCTGACCACCACATGTATGCACCTATATGTGTACATATACCACCTCCCCCTAACACACACACACACACACACACACACACACACACACTAAAATTTCAACAACAACAAAAAAAAACTTGGCTGAACATTTGATGGGCCAAAGTATGTTGGAGTCAGTGTTTTTAACAATAGATATGTTTGCCTATTGTCTATCTGTTTGAATAGGGTCTTGCTTTTAGCCCTGGCTGGCCTGGAACTTACTCTGTCGATCAGACTTATCTCAAGCACACGAAAATCTGCCTGCCTTTGTCTCCTAAGAGCTGGTATTGAAGGTGTGGCACCCTGGATTAATATTTTGATCCTGTGATACTCAGTGTAAGAACACTGCTTCGCATAAAAACATATTACACAATGGCAGAAGCATGTTTAGAACTATTTTATAAATGCTTGTCTTCAAAGATAAAATTCACTTAACTATTTTTTTAATAAAGCTCAAGCCAACAGCTCAAACAGAATTTTTTTTTAAATCAACTGTTCTGACAAAGTCCAATTCAAAGACACACTAATGTTGACTCCTATACGCTGAGGAATGGGTGGCAGGGAAATGTTAAAAGTCTATTTTACAAAGCATGGTGGCATATATCTTTCATCCGAGTGCTTGGGAGGCAGAGGCAGGTGAATCTCTGTGAGTCTGGGGCCAATGTGGTCTACATAACAAGCTCCAGGACAGCCAAGGCTACATAGTTAGACCGTGTCTCAAAAAAAGATATTATTAAATATAAATATAAGGGTATATAAATATAAAATGATATAAATATATTAAATATAAATACATATTTAAAGGTTATTTTCTATATTATCATATCATTGTTTCAATAAGAACAGAAAACTTTGTCCACACTGTAGTCTATACAGTAGTGTTAAATATGAGCCAAGTGTCTTAGGTGTCACTCATTGGTGTTATGTGGTATGAAAGCACACATAATGCTTAGTGTGCCCACAACACCTCCTACTGCACATGCTCTGTGTGGAGAACCAAGGCAGTGGTGAAGTCTCATGATATGACACAGGCAAATGCCGCCACACACACCATCGCCCATTGGATTATGAATTACATTTTTGGTCATTGTGCATGAAGAAATTATTCAGTGTTGCCAAATTTTTCACAACTCCTACATTTAGGCATGTGACAGGGCATGGGGTCGATGACTACAGTGTGAGAGCCTGACATTTAGAGAAACAGCATATATCAAAGAGCCCCACAAGCTGTGTGGACAGGAGTATTGCCAAGATACAGAAACAGGCTGAAGAAGGCCTTTGAGGGGAGGGCACAAGTCTCTGGACAGGGCACCAGAATGGCCTCCCCAATTCCTGCTAAAGGAAACAGGTGGGGCAGTCTGGGAAGTGTCTACTAACAGCCCGGTGACTGGGCACACGAGTTGGTCTGGCTTCCAAGAATGGCTTTTTTTTTTTTTCTGGATGATGTAAATCCTGTCCCCTGACCAGTCAGAAGGAAAGACGCACGTCTGGAATTACACAGTGAGCTCTGTGTCATAGAGGGAAATACCATTAGTCCAGTTACTGCTTTCCCAATGGGATAACTGGCCATGAATCATCCTTTGAGGAGAATGGTTAGCCATGAGGTGAGATCTGAAGGATGAGTCAGGAAGAGCTATCAGAAAGTGGAGGCCAGAGCCAAACAGGACACGCTTCGGAAGGGTAGCAGACGTTCTGTGTTTTATGATGACAGAACCTATTCGGGACCTAACATGGGGTCAGAGGAGTAGAGGAACCGCACGTGATCCCCATCCTGGCTAAAAGAAGAATGTGTACAAGACACAAACACAGGACTCTAAGGGTCCCCTCCTGGCTCTTCGGACACAATCTGAAGGAAGTACGTGTTTACCAAGGTCAAAGTCTGGAGCTTTTGTTTATAATCCTAGATGGACAATGGGAGCCAGCTGGGAGTAGCCTACCAGGGCAGGGCAGCTGTTGGCATTGCGATATTTCACCCAAACACGATAATATTAGAAAGGGGCAGAGCCAAAACTATACTCCAGTGGTGAGAGAAACAGAGAAGTTTAAATGGAAGAGCATCCAGTGGGAGTCCTGCCACCATTCCGCCAAACCATCAAGGTCATCAGAAAATAAACTCTTGGAAACTGTCACCGCCAAAATGAAAACATAACCAAATGGCATCTTGTATGGTCTTGGGTGGCCAGTGGGACATAGATACGAGGTAAAAAAAAACAAAAAAAAAGTTATGTGTTAATCAATAATACTTCACCCATTCAATCCCTCCATTGTAACAAGGGACCACACCAGTGTAAGGTGTGCTGCTGAGGTAAAGGGAGGCAGGCCCACAAGAACTCTGTGCACTGATGTAAGTCTAAGGAGAGCTATAAAAACTATCGTCTGTTTAAATAAAACTGGGTCAATCATGGTAGTGCATGCTATAATCCTGGCAGAAGATGGTAAGTTCAGGGCCAGCCTGGGTTATATAGACAGACCTTGTCAAAGGAAGGAAATAAGGAAGAAGGAAAGAAGGGAGGGAGGGAGGAAGGGAGGGAGGGAGGGAGGGAGGGAGGGAGGGAGGGAGGGAGGGAGGAAAAGAAGGAAAGGATGGAGGGAAAGAAGGAAAGGATGGAGAGGGCAAGGAGAGGAAAGAGAAGAGCAGAGGATGGGAAGGCATAAAAGAAGGTCTGTGGGGAGAAGGACACTCATGACATCTGCACTGTTCAGTCCACATCCCTTCTGTGCCTTCATGAGGATCACAGGTCCTGGTTAAGACCAGTGTCTCAGCTTACCATGGACCCTGCACAGGGAGGGTATCAGGCTACCACTCTTCTTCATTCCCTACCATCCCCGCATGCCACAGGTTACAGAGCTGGAACACGGCTTCTTGTGTTACCTGCCCCCTGTACACCACAATCCCTGCTACAGGATCTCTGCTAGTCCCAGCTGCTGCCTGGCTCCCAATGCCCACTCAAGGGGAAGGGTCTTTCCTCCATGCCCCTCCTCTTTCACCTTCCAGAATCCTCTCTGGTTCTGCCATCTGGCTTCTTGGCCTTCCACCCAGCTGACACCTCCCTCATCAGAGGCTCCAATTATTGAATAACTGTTGCACTCTAGGGCACTTCAAGAGGATCCCAGGATTGGTCCACACCCTTCTAGAATCTCCTTCTCCCCAGAAGCTGCTGTCCCTGACCTGCTGGCCACCCTCTCTCTTCCCTACCTTTTTAACTACTCCTTGCTGTGCACACAAGAGTATTACTTCATCTGATCTGAAGCGCTGCCCCCTGAGATGTCAGCCTCAGTTCTGAGAGCCAGAATGAGGCCTTGGACATCTATGGGTTCCATAGCGTGTCTGATATCTGGTAGGCATCCAATATCTGTTTTTTTTTTTTCAAATGGAATTCTGTTAGGGTCATTCTAGCCTTCTAGAAAGGTACTATTTTGGACTCATGAAATATAAACATATAGACTAAATATCCTCTGGTTGTAAAAACAAAAAAGAATACTCGGCACTCAAACTTTCTATTATCTTTGACTTGTGGGTCTATCATTAGCAGTTACTCTCATTTACCTCAGTAAAGTTCAGTGTAAGGCGCTAGGCATACATTGCTTTCCCTTAAGCTACTAATAGCGTGTGTTATACAAGAAAAAAAGCTCCGTGGTCTGAGAGGTACAGGACATCCTCAGTTAAGATAAAGCTCACGGGGGTTCTGTTCTGCAGGTTAGACACTGTAACCAAGAAGCGACTAACACGACATGATCACCAAGAAGAGAGTATTTTATGCATCATTCCAAAAGCAAATTTACTGGGACCGATCCTTACTGTGCTGATAAATGTCTGACATCTGGGTTTGCAGGGAGTGTGCAGATGTGTAGAACTTGCCAGTCCCCACAGTGTAAATACTCAGCCTTTGAGCTGATGCTGTGACATCCCTGAAGGCAGAGTTGGTACAAGATGTACATGGTCCTACGCCATTTAGTGTTGCCGCCATACTCCCACAGAAGACACAGTGACCTCGGGAATGTGGTAAAGTGCCAGGACACGGTTAGAACCATGAATTCTGAGTATCTGTAAGCCTTTGCCTCTCATATATCTCTATGAGTCACATTTCTGTTGCTGTGACAAAATACTTAACAAACGTTCAGGAAGGAAGAGCTTAACTGGGCTCAAGATTTAAAGGCGCAGTCCACCTTGGTGGGGAAGACATAGCATCACAAACATCTATAGTCAGACACCAGAAAGAGATGGATGCAAGTGCTTTACTTGTCCAGTCCATAAGGTGGCGACGCCCACATTCACTGTGGACCCTTTCATTTCTGTCAATGCTCTCTAGGAAAAAAAAAAAAACACAACAGACAACAGACACCCATCTCCAGAGGCATGTCTCCTAGACTGGTTCCAAATGCCCAAATCCTGGGTCAACAGACCATCTATGACAATGGTTTATTTCATTGTACATTCAGATAATTTCCTTTTTGATACGGCCACATTTAACAGCCAGATCATGAATATTCCCCAACTTTAGCCAAGTCTTCAAAGCCATATTGATATAAGCCAGCTTCAGTACATCACTGGCACGTGTCCCGATTTTTTGCAAGGGACAAGAGAAGCCAAGGTTTCCAGGCATTCGTTTCCAAGTGGGAAGCTGTACCCATTAGTGCAGATCAACCTTAGGAATCCAATTGGGTCCATTTTAAAGATGGGATAGCAACCACCCATGTCTTCTTAAGGAGTAAGACGCTCTTTATTCTCTGGCGGCAAGTGCATTAGTAGGCTCCATTCTAGGCATTGGGTACAGCTAAGAAAGGTCCATCCCTGCCGTGCTTGCAGTGATCTGGTGAAGAAGAACTCACTGGTAACCAGTCCTAGGCTCTTGTTTAAAACTTCGGTGTCGCAGTTAGCACCTCTACTGAGCACTACGTACGGTCAGCATACATGCATGCGTCGTTGCACGCATGCACACACACTCATGTGTGCACACATACTGCCCATTCTCAGCTCATGTTGCCTGTTCTTCCCCAGATCAAGTCCAACGTGAACCGCCAGAATGCTAAGTATGTGCTCCAAGGAGAGTTTGCTGGCAAGATCTTCGGGGTCGATGCTAACACAGGGAATGTGCTTGCCTATGAGAGGCTAGACCGGGAGAAAGTCTCTGAGTACTTCCTTACTGCCCTCATTGTGGACAAGAACACCAACAAAAACCTGGAACAACCTTCCAGCTTCACTGTCAAGGTGCATGATATAAATGACAATTGGCCTGTGTTTTCGCACCAGGTATTCAACGCATCTGTGCCAGAGATGTCAGCTATAGGTATGCACCTAGTCTTCCCTCTCTCCTCCCTTCCTCAACACCAGCCTGAAGACACCTCTCACATCAGCCACCTCAATGCTTAGGGTCAGGCTCCAGTAAGCTCAAGGAAGTAGTTGTAATGCTATCTTGTGCCTTTACATGATTTCAAAATGTGTCCCTAAAGGCTAAACTCTGACCTAGCCCCAAAATAAACCCTGACCCTAATCATAGATGGGTTTTAATCTTCACAATGTGCTGAACACTGACTCTCATTATAGCCTGGGCCTTGATCCTGACCGCAGAGTGTGCTGTCACCCTAGATATGGGCTTAGGAGGTACTAGCCTGTCTTCATCCTGCTTACAGAAGGTCCAGGCAAAGAGTGTGTCTCTCTCTACTCTTCTGTCTGGGATCTGTGCTCAAGGCCATGGAGCCAGACCTTCTTGAGGAAACCCAGAACTCCAAAGGATGAGAAATGGAATCTCAACCCCTCTGGGAACTTTGCAACACCCTTCCTAGTCCCGCATTCATACTTTCAGAAAATGAAAATCTACCCAGACGTCACCTATGTTTCTCTCTCAAACCCAACCCCTTCCCTTCTTCATTTCTCCCACAAACACACACACCACCTGTTCTCTCTGCCTGCTTCATGACTGCTCCGGCTGGCACTTTGTCCTCATGATGGCCCCTCTAGCACAAGGCAGCCTTCATTCCCTCATCTTGGGCAGTAGGAACAGCAGAACCCCCATCTACTCCCACCAGGAAATGGGGTGAGGGCCAGTCATGAGCGGACATACCAGAATTCTCTCTCTCCACAGGGACCTCTGTCATCCGTGTGACAGCAGTGGATGCAGATGACCCCACTGTGGCCGGCCACGCCACTGTCTTGTACCAAATCGTGAAAGGAAATGAGTATTTCAGCATTGATAATTCTGGTCTGTATGACTAAGCCTTTTGGGCGGGTACCCATTTGGAGGGATGGAGGAGGGACGTGAATATTGCAGGTACCAGTGTATAGAGAACATTAACCTGATAGGTGTCACCAGCCACTGATCCAGAGAAGGAATGCATAATACACATAAAGACATGTTGGAGTGGGTTAGGGGAGAAGGAAGCAGACAAGCGCCCAAAGCAGGACCTCAAGTCCAGAAAGAAGATCGGGGCCTTTTCACCCAAGCATAGACCAGGACTCAACAGAACATGCTGGTTGGAAAGTCTTTTGTACACATTCAGAGACATCTGATTTGAACCCAGAACTACTGCTCAGCCCTACAGCCCTTGCACAAGTTAGCTACCACCTAAGAGCCTCACGTCCTTCGTCCAGAAGATAGGAATGCTCACACTCCCTTGCCAAGTAGCCGAGACGTTGAAATTCGATTTCGCATAGGCACAGCCATGCCACAGAAATTTTTTTCCATGCCTTGTTAAGAGAAAAAACTTTAGACCAATTAAACTTTATCAAGTTTAATTTTTGCAAAGAACAGTTCACAAATTGGGACACCCCAGAAGCTAAACAAGTTCAGAGAAACCCCAGGGCTGCCACATAGTTGGGTGATATTTATAGTACAGGGAAAAAAAAAACCCTGCAGTCTAGAAACAGCTCGGATGGTTCCAGCTGGGGTGTCTGCCTTATTTGAATAGCTGTGAACAGGTGGCAGCCTATGATTAACTGAAGCACAGCCGCTGTGATTGGCTGAGCAAACTCCTAAGTTAGGGCTTTAAGTGTATTTACATGCTACTAGGTTGCAGTTCATCACAGGATTCAAGTCTGCAAGTCCAGAAGGCTTCTTGGGCCAACTTTGGTGTCTAATTTTAAAAGCTGTAAGTACTGAGCCCTGGAAGCAAGAAAGAAAGCAAGTTAGGCAAGCCAGACACCCTTGTCTTCCAGAAGATGAGCAAAGACAGAGTGTAACTGGTACTCCTATGTGCACCAAGAGATACATCACTAACCTATCACAGCACTCTCAGCACTAAAAAGGGCAGTCATTTCCATGTATGTCAGTACAGACATCATTAATCAAGCACAGCACAGCCAATCATGTCTATGTGTACCACGGCAGTCATCACTAATCTATCGCACTCTGAGCCTGGAATTGGCAGTATGGTCTTTCTCAATATAACATTCTCCCTGGCTAGGAACAATATTGGACCATACATTTGGCCAGATTTTAGCCATACAGGGCAAGGGATGGCGTTAGTGGGTTTGGGGTTCCCAATCTCAAATACATAGTGAAGTTGCTTATGTATTTCTGAAAGGATCTGAGCATTCAGATTTTCTCAAGGCTCCACAGATAACACAATTCCTGTTGGGACACTCTTCTTCTCAGGACTCATTTTCACAAAGATCAAAAACTTGGACCGAGAGAAACAGGCTGAATACAAGATCGTGGTGGAAACACAAGATGCCCTGGGTCTGCGGGGAGAGTCAGGCACAGCCACTGTGATGATCAGACTGGAGGACATCAATGACAACTTCCCCGTCTTTACTCAATGTAAGCCCCTCCCCCATAGGCCTTTAAGTGGACAGGGGCAGAGACAATCCAGATTCAGTGACTTGGGAGTTTTCAGAGGGTGCCCCAAATCCCTCTACTTCTTGCTATATCCCAGGGGGCTTCTGAAGCCAGAGTAGGGAGGCCCTGACTCATCCTAGTGCTTTGCTCTCAAGGTCACCCAACTGTCCACTGATGAGTCCCTTCACAGACCAGATTTTAAAAAATTCACAGCCCTGCCGATGGCACTGCAATGCTTCAAGTCCCACTGAGAGACAGGAGCCATTTCACGCAGAACCTCTGAGATTGAGGGCCCAGCTCTAAAATCCCAGAGAATAGGGTACAACCACAATCTGGTATAAACATACCCACAAATTGAATTTCCCTTTAGAAACTGTCTGTCAAGAGCTTTTCCTGTGCCCCCAGTGAGAGTGGGCAGTAGAAGTAAGTTGCTATGTTCATGGAACCGACTAGCTATGTGGAAATTCAGGCCTCAGCTGACTCCCAAATTATCTAGTTCTGAAGTAGCTCTATTACTTCCTAAAGGTGAGATTTGTCTCGCTCATCTATTGATGTTCCAATGTACAGAAGGAGCTAACACCCTGCCAGCTTGACAGACAGACAAAAGGCAAGGCAGGCTTCCTTACCTTGGGACCCAGAATCATACCATCATAGTTTCTTGCCTGTTTTCTGTAGCAAAATACTGTTTGATACCCAGATAGGGCAGCACATGCCTGTGGCCCTAGCATTCAAGAGACGGAGACAGGAGATTTGCCAGTTCAAACCCAGCCTGGGCTACAGAGCAAGCCTCTATCTCAAAATTCCAAAGGCTAGGTGGTATAGTTCAGTGATAGAGTGCTTGCCTAGCCTGGGTAAGACCCTTGGTGTGTGTGTGTGTGTGTGTGTGTGTGTGTGTGTGTGTGTGTATGTGTGATAATACAAAGAGACAATTGTCTTATCTATCTCATTAACTCTTTGCGGTATCCTATGCACATTAGCCACATACACATTTTCGGTGCCTGAAGACATCCGAGTGGGCAAGCCCTTGGGCTTTCTGACTGTTGTGGACCCAGATGAGCCTCAGAACCGGATGACCAAGTACAGCATCATGCAGGGCGAGTACAGGGACACCTTCACCATTGAGACAGACCCCAAACGTAACGAGGGTATCATCAAACCCACGAAGGTACGTAGACCTGCAGAACCGAGCCCATTCATGGGCTATGGAGTTTGCAGGATCCAAAAGACATGCTCAGGGATCACTTCTGAGCCACAGGTCATTGAAGGCAAAGGTTCTGGTACAGCTCAGAGCGGGCCACGAACTCGTGGAGACTGTAACCCACAGTCTCAGCCTGAATTGTTCCAGAGATAGAGGCAATACTTTGGGTGTGACATGTTTCTTTGGGCCGTAATCCCTAAAAGCCTCAGGAGCAAGGATAGGTGGCAATCAGTGATGAACAGGTTCGAGTGGGGCCCAGACCCATAGGGGCTATCTAGAGCATGTCTCAGAGTTGCCACAGGAAGATCAGGCTCTGGAATAAGCAGCCACAAACCCTGCAGCACTCACAGACAACACTTGTTCTAGTCTCATTTCTCATATTGTGATAAAAATAACCTTGACCAAAAGCAACTTTGGAAAAGGGGTGTATTCGATTTACAATTCCAAGCTGAGTCCATTGTTATGGAAAAGTCACAATGGCAGGAACTTGAGACAACTGGTCGCATCACATCCGCGTCAAAAGCAGAAGGAAATGAAAGCACGCATACTTTCTGTCTGTGGCTTTGGCTATCAGTCAGCTTTCTCCTCTCATACGGTTCAGAACCAGGCCTAGGGAATGGTGCTCCCCACAATGGGTTGGGCCTTCCTACACTAATTAACAATCAAGATAACCACCCCCCACCCCCCACCCCCACCCAAACAAGCCCATATGTAACATGATCTAGGCAATCGGTTCCCTTCTCAGGTGATTTCAGATTAAACAGCAAGGTGACACTTAAAAACTCACCAGCATTAACTCCCTGTGTCCCAACAGTAGAAATCTATCATACTGACAGGATGGATCATCTTTTCTAAAACAATAAAGACTTTGGAACTGGGGGAAAAAAATAAAAGAAATCTATCATCATATATGTAAAGAATGTATACCTGAGGGCACAAGTAGCCATGGACAGTGGCTGCTGCAGGCAGCAAATGGTCTGATCGACTGAATCCAGAAGAGGGAGAGGAGCTTTCATGCTTCCAGGATTTTCAGGTAGAGGACTGAGAACACACAGCCAGCCAGCAGAGTCCACAACGCTCTCAGACAGTAGGGAAGATAGACATACAAACAACAGCAACAACAAAAAGCTGTAACTGGTATATCCAAGGCTGCAGAATATTGCCAGAGAAGAAGGTGTTACTGTCTAGAGTACTTTCTGAGAGGGTCTCTTACACCTGCTCAATAGCAAACTGCTACCCCTTCCTCACGATGAACAGGAAGAAAAGTTGCTAGGCAGACAAACCCAGGAGGAGTCTCTTCTCAAAACCAGGAAAGGTACTACTACCTTTGAATAGAACCACTAGGTCATTGCCCCCTTGAGAGGAGGACTGGGCCTAAGTGTGTCCTTGATTCATAGAACAGGACCAGGTACAGAGGCGGGGCCGGTAAAACGAGAAGCACTAATATCAGTCACCATACTTCTCACCCATGCAGTCCCTGGACTATGAAGTCATCCAGCAGTACACATTCTACATTGAGGCCACAGACCCCACTATCCGATACGAATACCTGAGCAGCACTTCAGGCAAAAACAAAGCCATGGTCACCATCAACGTCCTAGATGTGGATGAGCCCCCTGTCTTCCAGCGACACTTCTACCACTTCAAGCTGCCAGAAAACCAGAAGAAACCGCTGATCGGCACTGTGGTGGCCAAAGACCCTGACAAGGCTCAGCGCAGCATCGGGTATGGAAGTGGTGGGTGTGAGGTGATAATGCCATGGTGATCCTGGCATCGGCATTCTTATGCCTGATGGT
Source organism: Mus musculus (assembly GCF_000001635.26). Lineage (NCBI taxonomy): Eukaryota > Metazoa > Chordata > Mammalia > Rodentia > Muridae > Mus > Mus musculus. The sequence goes on from NC_000074.6 coordinate 104,131,229, forward strand.
CTGAGATCAAGGCTCAAGGGAGGACACTGTCTCCCAGAACCTCCATGGAAAGATGCTGAGGCTAGACCCTGGCTCTTTCCACTCATATCCTTGTCCCGCCAGCTCCTGTCTTGTCTATCTTGTCTGGTCCAGGCCATCCTCTGTTCTTTAAAGGACTTTAGGCCTTGACTCACATAGCTCCTGTCTAATGAGGTCATCAAGCAGGAATGGGTTATCTGAAGCCCTGTCACCAAAAAATAGTTTCGAGATATTTCTCCCAAGACAAAAAGCCAGAGTGTTGCTTTCACTTGCTGAAACCACACACTTCTATAAAGAGATCTATGGTAGTTCCCGCTCCCATCTGGTCCTCAAGTAGGCTGAGTGTTCTTTTCTTCATGGCCACATGAACCAACTGATGCACAGATGCTGTGTTCGTTGTTCCTGTTTGTGGTTTTGCTGCCATTTGCTTTGGATCATGTTCTGCACAGTCCGTCAATCCTAGCCCGTTTTCCATTGTTACAACTTCGTAGCGTGGGCTGGATAATTTATGAACTGCAGAGCTCTATTTATCTTAAGGGTCTACAGGCTTGGAAATCCAAGGGCACAGTGCCAGCACCTGATTGCCATCTAATGAGGTTTTGCTTGCTGCAACATGGGAAGACCTAATGAGCTTGGCAGTGTAGGTCTTTCTTCATCTTCTTATAAAGCCACTAAGCCACCATGGGGGCCCATCCTCATGACCTAATCCTTTTTTTTTTTTCCATTTTTTATTAGGTATTTAACTCATTTACATTTCCAATGCTATACCAAAAGTCCCCCATATCCACCCACCCCCACTCCCCTGCCCACCCACTCCCCCTTTTTGGCCCTGGTATTCCCCTGTACTGGGGCATATAAAGTTTGCAAGTCCAATGGGCCTCTCTTTCCAGTGATGGCCGACTAGGCCATCTTTTGATATATATGCAGCTAGAGTCAAGAGCTCCGGGGTACTGGTTAGCTCATAATGTTGTTCCACCTATAGGGTTGCAGATCCCTTTAGCTCCTTGGCTACTTTCTCTAGCTCCTCCATTGGGAGCCCTATGATCCATCCATTAGCTGACTGTGAGCATCCACTTCTGTGTTTGCTGGGCCCCGGCATAGTCTCACAAGAGACAGCTACATCTGCGTCCTTTCAATAAAATCTTGCTAGTGTATGCAATGGTGTCAGCGTTTGGATGCTGATTATGGGGTGGATCCCTGGCTATGGCAGTCTCTACATGGTCCATCCTTTCATCTCAGCTCCAAACTCCGTCTCTGTAACTCCTTCCATGGGTGTTTTGTTCCCAAATCTAAGGAGGGGCATAGTGTCCACACTTCAGTCTTCATTCTCCTTGAGTTTCATGTGTTTAGCAAATTATATCTTATATCTTGGGTATCCTAGGTTTGGGGCTAATATCCACTTATCAGTGAATACATATTGTGTGAGTTTCTTTGTGAATGTGTTACCTCACTCAGGATGATGCCCTCCAGGTCCATCCATTTGGCTAGGAATTTCATAAATTCATTCTTTTTAATAGCTGAGTAGTACTCCATTGTGTAGATGTACCACATTTTCTGTATCCATTCCTCTGTTGAGGGGCATCTAGGTTCTTTCCAGCTTCTGGCTATTATAAATAAGGCTGCTATGAACATAGTGGAGCATGTGTCCTTCTTACCTGTTGGGGCATCTTCTGGATATATGCCCAGGAGAGGTATTGCTGGATCCTCCGGTAGTACTATGTCCAGTTTTCTGAGGAACCGCCAGACTGATTTCCAGAGTGGTTGTACAAGCCTGCACTCCCACCAACAATGGAGGAGTGTTCCTCTTTCTCCACATCCTCGCCAGCATCTGCTGTCACCTGAATTTTTGATCTTAGCCATTCTGACTGGTGTGAGGTGAACAAAGAATTCTCACCTGAGGAATACCGAATGGCAGAGAAGCACTTGAAAAAATGTTCAACATCCTTAATCATCAGGGAAATGCAAATCAAAACAACCCTGAGATTCCACCTCATGACCTAATCCTAATTGCAACCACCCTGCCCCAAAGCCTAATCTTCCAATACCACAAATACATGCATCTGTGGATACAGTTTCTAATACGTGGACCTTGAAGGGTGTGGAACGAGACATTCAGCACCGTGTCCTTGTTCCTCTGTCTTAACTAGATATCCTTCCTTTACCCTCTGGAACAAAGGGAATATGTAGATCTGCTCAGATTTCCTGGAGTCACATAATAGTTAGTAGTAAGCATGAATTCAATCCAATCTGGTTTTATCCCACCCATGAAGCCAGCTGTGTCAGGCCTGTTGACTAAACATCATTATTTCCCCATTGCGGTTATATATTTAAGTTCTTACATAGACTTGGCCCTACCTCTGAATTCCCCACTCTGCCTGTTCCTCTGTGATGCTCTGCTTTAATGAAAGAGCTTTCTGCTGAGTTTAATCTAACAGGAACCTCTCTCTCTCTCTCTCTCTCTCTCTCTCTCTCTCTCTCTCTCTTACCTAATCTGAAATGACCATTCTTACATATGAGTATTTTTCTTCCTTCCTTCCTTCCTTCCTTCCTTTCTTTTTTTTTTTTTTTTTTTTTTAGTTCCATATCCCATTTTATTTTTTTTTCCATTTTTTATTAGGTATTTAGCTCATTTACATTTCCAATGCTATACCAAAAGTCCCCCTTACCCACCCACCCCCACTCCCCTACCCACCCACTCCCCCCCTTTGGCCCTGGCGTTCCCCTGTACCGGGGCACACAAAGTCTGCGTGTCCAATGGGCCTCTCTTTCCAGTGATGGCCCTTCCTTCCTTTCTTTTCTTTTTTTTTTAAAGATTTATTTATTTATTATATGTAAGTACACTGTAGCTGTCTTCAGACACTCCAGAAGAGGGTGTCAGATCTCGTTACGGATGGTTGTGAGCCACCATGTGGTTGCTGGGATTTGAACTCTGGACCTTCAGAAGAGCAGTCGGGTGCTCTTACCCACTGAGCCATCTCACCAGCCCCTTCTTTTCTTTTCTTTTCTTTTTTTTCTTTCTTCCCTTTGTTTTTTTAAAGATAGGGTCTATGCAGTCCCGACTGGCCTTGAACTGCTGTAATCCTATCTCTACCTCTTTAGTACTGAAATTACAGGGTACATTCCACCACACTTGGCTTCATAAGAATAATTGTAATATAGTTTTTAAAAAAATATGTCTATCCTAAATGAGGTATTTTTATCTGGTTACTCTTTTATTTCTTTATTTATTCTGTGTGTAAGGGGTGGTGCATGCCACAGCACAAACGTGGAGGTCAGAGGTCGCTTAGGGGAGTCAGTTCTCTCCTTGGGCCATGTGAGACCCAGGGATTAGAACTCAGGTTATCAGGCTTAGCCATAGGTACTGGCCCACTGAGCCATTTTGACGGCCCAAGAATTGATTTTATATATTGATTTTGGAAAAATCTTCATTTATTTAAAATCCTAGCATTGGTCGAGAGCCTCCCAAGCACCCTACCTCTCGGGTCACATCCCCAGGCTTCTGTTACCTCCCCCACGTCCCGCTGCCCTATTTCAGACAGGGTCTCATTAAGCGGTCCACTCTAGCCATGAACTCACTCTATAGACCAGGTGGACCTTGAGATACCGCCTCAGCTCCCTGGAATTGCAGGCCTGCATCACCAGGCCTAGCAGTATTAGGTCTTCTTGTTGAGAACAAAGCAAGCCTTTCCCATCTGGGTCCATCTCACACATCTGAGGACCTGATTTCACTGTCATCTATTCCATAGGATTTATAATTATAATCTTGGCTGTTTCTTTGGTTGGAGACTTTATTGATTTGGGATTGTTTGGTTTGGTTTTCTTGTACAAGTACTGTGGGGATTAGGAGGGTGGTCTAAAATGTTCTGGGATATGATACAGTTGTGTTGCACTCATTTTGTCTGAAATATCAGTACTTCTTTTTATGTATATTAATTTTTCTGTCCAGTTAACTAAGATTTACCACTGTTTTGCCTTCATTAATGTCTTATAACTTCCTTTTCCAGTGCAAGGGATAGAAGCCAGGGTCTGCGCACACGAAGCTGGTGCTCCACAGCTGAGCTCAGGACCCGCAATTTTGCAACCCTGTGAAATCAGCTAGTTTGTTCTTCTTATGCTTTTGGTCCTCAGTGCCACACCATATGATATTAAGCTTGTCCGTCCTGTTCACATGTTATTTCTGTTTGATAAACTCTCCAACTTTTACCTCTGACTTTTCTAGATTGTGTGGCTTTAAAAGCAGCACACAGTCGGGCTGGCTTTTTAATCTCAGCAGAGATAGTTTGTGTTCCATCTGCTTGCTGATTTCATCCTCTGTGCTGGGCTTGATCTCGCTTGCTTTGTTCTGTATTTCCTATTTCTCAAATGGGATAGGCTTCCTCCTGCCCCTCAGCTCTGCTAGAACCCTCCTTTTTCCCCTCCTCATTGACATTTGACCGCAGATTTGCTTCTGTCTACAGAATCTTAAATGTTTCCTAGTGAAAAGCATCAATCACACATGCACCAGCAACTTCATTTCAGCTCCTCCCAAACGAAGTTTCTACTTTTTATTAGGAGTCTAAAGCTTCAAAACAAGTTTTTCTTTGCATAATCAGAACCCACCTTTATGAATGCTGTATTTCCCAAATAATGATATATTTGCAAACACACACACACACACACACACACACACAAAATCATCCTTTGCCTTTTAACTTTAATGACTCTTGGCTGTACTTGTGCAATCTTCAGGTCATAGAGACTTCTCTTCAAAAGCTCCGCCCAGTGTGTTCTAGCATTCATCTTTGTGGGAACATCTGGAGTGGGTCTAATTTCCCTTTCTTCTTAAGGAATCTGCTCTTTTTTCATGAGAGTCTGAACCCTTCAGTTTCCTCACACTGCTGGGACATTCAAAGGGCTATCAGCATGCACCTAACTACTGCTATATTTTTATAGTTATGACCAAAAATCACTTAATCTGTAGACTCAGGCCCTCTTCCTATCAAAAAAGTATTATATTTGGTATTACATCTTCTTTCTTTGTCATGGCTTTTCAGTAGTAGCAACAATCTTCACACACACACACACACACACACACACACACACACACTCCAGCTATGTTGTAGGTGATTTTAAAGTTACGTACTTAGTTTGAAATGCAGCTGGGTGGAGTATCTCGGGTACCCCACCCAATCATAAGGTAACCACATCCTTCATGTGGAGCATCATCACCCTGCTCATGTGCACATGTGCAGGCCCACTCGCTCTGGGTGGCAAGTGTAGGGAATGTTAGAAAGGGGTGTGGGGAAGGATACAGGGGTCAAATCTCTGTCATGCTGAGGACTCTGGAAACAGCAAAGGTCAAGGAGAGCCATGAAGCTCTTTCTCCTGCTGAGGACTCTGGAAACAGCAAAGGTCAAGGAGAGCCATGAAGCTCTTTCTCCTGGACAGGTACTCCATCCGCAAGACCAGTGACAGAGGCCAATTCTTCCGAATAACCAAGCAGGGAAACATCTATAACGAGAAAGAACTGGACAGAGAAACCTACGCCTGGTATAACCTGACTGTGGAGGCCAACGAACTGGATTCTCGGGGTGAGTAGATCCACCTTCCAGGCTACCTGGGCTCTTCTTTTTCCCACATTCTTTCAAAATCGACATGATGCATCATTTTGGACCTCTAAATGTATTCTAAGGCCCTGGGGAAACATTCTCTGCCTGGGCTATGTTGACCTTCCATTTCTGAACGTGCTCCTTGGACCACCATCTTATAGAGCACCCGTAACCTTGCTGGGAGTACAGAACAATAGAGTACCACCCTAGACTGGACGCATCATAGTCTAAGAAGCTCTGTCATGAAACAGTCTGCTCAGGCATCTCTGTGATGAGATTCGGCAAAGGCACACGCCACACGCAGACTTTCCGAGGGCTTGGTCCAGAGAACACAGAGAGACTCGAAGGCTGTGCATGGACCAAATGCTGCATGATTCTTAGTGTTAAATGCACTTAGCAAACACAGAGACTTGGTTTTTTGTGCACCAGTGAAAGAGCCAAGAAGCTGGTAGAGTTGGTGAGGTTCTCCAACAATTGGTGTAAATTCTGACAGATGCAAAGGGAGTTGTTAACAATCACTCAGCAAAATAATGTTTGATTGCCCAGAAACCAGGTCCCTTAGGAGTTCCTGGGGGGGGGGGGCAGCATCACTTAAATGAGTATATGATTATGTGTCCAATTGCATTATTTTAATCAATTGTATCTGTTTGCTTGATCTACTTACTAACTTTTTTACAACCTCTTAAGATGCATTGAGAGTGGTTAGCTCTTGAATTCCTAGAAGCAAGTTTGTTCCCATATGAAGGGCTACCCCCCAACACATACGTTGTCTTCCTCCACACTCCTTCCATCAGCAACACCATCTTTGGCCTTTCCTCCTGAAAAACAGAAATGGCTTCCACCACACATTGCCCCAAAACTGTCCACCTAAATATCTTCCGAGGCCAGCCTCAGCTGGGCCCAGGATGAAAACAAGCTGTCTCCCCTCCAGGTAACCCTGTAGGGAAAGAGTCCATTGTGCAGGTTTACATTGAAGTCTTGGATGAGAATGACAACCCTCCGGAATTTGCCCAGCCCTACGAACCTAAAGTGTGTGAGAATGCTGCCCAGGGCAAGGTGAGTTGGCCTCGAGTTGGGGAGATGGGGGACTAGGGAGTCGTGTGTTTTCAAGTAGATGGCATAGGAGAAAACTTTCCCATCCACCTAGAGTTTCCTAAGCTTAAGTAACTACATAGCAACCCTGAATTAAAATGCTATTCCCATTTTACAGGAGGAGAAACGGAGGCTCTGGGAGGGTCTGAAGAATAGATCAGGGATAAGTGAGTGCAGGATGGTAGTAGACAAAGCAGTTTCGGGAGACTGTAGTGCCGCCGCAGGTGGCAGGCAGCCATGGTCATGTCTAAACCCATCCTTGAACCCCAAAACCACACTGATCATTTCCCCATCTCTCACATTCCAGCTGGTAGTACAGATCTCTGCAACAGACAAGGATGTGGTGCCAGTAAACCCAAAGTTCAAGTTTGCCCTGAAGAACGAGGACAGCAACTTCACCCTCATAAACAACCATGGTAAGTCTCAGAGAAGACGGTTGGCTCTGAGAAGGGCAGGGGTGTCAGTTAAGAGTCTTAAAGCACTAAGATCAAGCACTAATCCAACATGGGGTGACAGGTCTTCAGAGGGTCTCTCAAGTTATGGGGTGTTCTGTACAATTCTCACCATATAGATTGTACAGTTGGCTCTATGTTGTAGTTGAAGCCACCTGGCCAGACTTCATGGTCCATAGGACATGATACAGAGGGTCACCATTACCCTGAAGAGGCGTCATGGAAGAGGAACAAGAATGGATACAGGGATGCAGGCAGCCAGCTCAGTCCAAACTAACCAAAGGCTCCTTCGAATACTGGGATCATTCCAAAGAGCCCAAACTGGAAATAGGAAGTCATGAACCCTGGGAATGCAGTGAGCTTTGTTGCAGTTCAGCTAGAAGAGGTATCTACCATAAAGTGTTCCCTGAACAGGATCTGGCCCAACAATCACAGCCTATTACAGCTCATTGATTCAGCCAATCAAAGCCCAGAGAGTCTTCTGAGTTCAGTAGTGGCCAGTCAGAGGTCTGGTGAAGATCCACTTGTTAGAGCGATGACCCTAAGCTGATTTAGTTCCATCTGAAAGTGGCCAGGCTTCCACAGCCTCTGCTACTTTCTAAGAAAAAATATACACCCTTAGGTGTGACTATAGCAACTGTTCACCCAAACATGGAAGGAAATCTCCCTGTCCCTTACTGATGACACAGTGAGGACCCTGTACTGAAACAGCCCATTGTCATCTTTGGGGAAGACTAGGGAACAGGGTCCTTGAGAGTGGGGGGCATGTACTCATCAGCCACAGACTAATCAAGCAAGATGAACACCATGGCCTACAAAATGAGTAAGGTAGCCATGCTGTGCTGACGGTTAATGACACAACTCAGTACTCAGAAAATATCATTGCAAAGATACCATTCCCACTGTGTACCTTGAACAAACTAAGAACTGGGAAGTTTAGGAGCTACTCCAAACACATATCTCATGTGCAACAGGAAGCAAGTCTGTTGGTCTCAGAGACATTTGCATATATATGTTCTGCATATCAGAGTCTCTCATTTCTCCTAGTTTGCTTTTGGCTGTGTGGCTAAGTCCTCTAACCATTGGTGTTACAACCTCCCAGGAACCTACAAAAAGCACATCAGCTCTCCTTTGCTCACAGCCACTGAACAGCAGCAGCAACAACAGCAGCGTGTGTGTGTGTGTGTGTGTGTGTGTGTGTGTGTGTGTGTGTTTGTGTTTGTTTGTTTGTGATGGAAAGGAAGGGTCTGGGGCTGGAGAGGTGGCTCAGTGGTTAAGAGTACTGACTGCTCTTCCAGAAGTCCTGAGTTCAATTCCCAGCAACCACATGGTGGCTCACTACCATCTGTAATGGGATCTGAGAACCTCTTCTGGTGTGTCAAAGAGAGCAACAGTGTACACACATAAAATAAATAAACAAATGTGAAAGAGAGAGAGAGAGAGAGAGAAAGGAAGGAAGGAAGGAAGAAAGAAAGAGAGAGAGAGAGAGAGAGAAAGAAAGAAAGAAAGAAAGAAAGAAAGAAAGAAAGAAAGAAAGAAAAAGAGAGAAAGAGAGGGGGAGGGAGGGAGGGAGGGAGGGAGGGAGGGAGGAAGGAAGGAAAGAAAGAAAGAAAGAAAGAAAGAAAGAAAGAAAGAAAGAAAGAAAGAAAGAAAGAAGGAAAAGGAAGGGTCTGACAATCCGATTGTTTATAAAGCTCCCTGGAGGACCCTTCTATGCAGTAAACCAATGGTTAGTGCTGGGAATGGGAGATATTGGCACAGAAACTGGTTCTCAGCTGCAGAATGCCCTGGGACATCCTCTCCCAATGACAAATGGGAGTACCACTGGGGAACCAGTCTTGCAAACCTCCATTGCAGTGATTCAGGGGTGGCATAAAGAAGTTACTCTGGTGCAAGGGAAATAAAAAGCATTCTTTTCCTGATGTGTGTGTGTGTGTGTGTGTGTGTGTGTGTGTGTGTGTGTGTGCATTCAGACACACTTCAAACAATACAGCAATGAGCTGAGCAAAATCTTCTGTTTATTAGATGGTATTAGAGAAGGGGATGTGTACCCACTGACCACAGAAACAGAAAGGTGGGGTCTTACATGTTAACTGAGCCGTTTTTTCAGGCTGGGTCAAAGCAGCTGCCCTAGTGCATCCTCTGCAAAGGGGCAAGCCTGGGCTCAAGGGGCTCAGACATGAGTCAGGGAACAAAGAAGGCAGTGAGAGCACCCAGAAAGGAGGCAGCTTCCCCCACCCCCACAATGGGGCAAGAGGGCAGATGCTCCTGTCTGAGCCTCACTCTGTGGTCTTGGTGTTTGCAGACAACACCGCCAACATCACGGTCAAGTATGGGCAGTTTAATCGGGAGCATGCCAAGTTCCACTACCTGCCCGTGCTCATCTCAGACAACGGGGTGCCCAGCCTGACTGGAACCAGCACGCTAACCGTGGGTGTGTGCAAGTGCAACGAGCAGGGCGAGTTCACCTTCTGTGAGGAGATGGCAGCCCAGGCGGGTGTCAGCATCCAGGCGCTGGTGGCCATCTTCCTCTGCATCCTCACCATCACAGGTCAGTGTCTCATGGGGCAGGGAGGAGACATCGAGAGGGCTTCACAGAAGAGGCAGGGTTCTGGCCCGATCCTGCACCACTCTGGAGCTTACAATTCTTGTATAGCATACAGAGATATCGATGTAGAGCCCCACCAACCTGGTGCTTAATGGAGCAAGGGAAAGGAGGGATGAGCCTCAGATCATTGTTCAAGCTAACTCCATTTCAAAACATCCTGGGGCCCGCTGTATCTCAGGGGCAGAGCACGTTAGCATGTGTCGGGCACTAGGTTCAATATCGCCATTTCAAAACAAAAAAAGAAAAAATAAGCTATACTTGGCATTCATTTGATTGCTAAATATAGTTTGAGTGCATACTATATTCTGGGTGTCATTCGGGGCACTGATGTACATTAAAACAGTTGTTTGTTTATATTATCATTTATTTTGAGACAAGATCTCACTGTGTAGCCCTTGGCTGGCCCGGAACTCATGCTGTAGAGCATGTGGTCCTTCAATTCACTTGTCTATGCCCTCATAGTGCTGGGATTAAAGCTGGGTGCCACCGCTCCTGGCTTTAATTGTTTCTGAAATTCCTTTATAATGGAACGTTTTGAGACTTCTAGCTTGGAATGTCACGGGGGGTTTCTTTTGCTTTGATAGAATTCCTCCAGCCTTGGTTTTTGTGTTGTTTTGTATTTTTTTTTGTTTTAGTTTTGTTTTTTTGCTTTTGTTGTGTTTTTGTTTTTGTTTTTGTTTTTATTTTTGAGCCTTGTCACTTTCAGGGGCACTTTAAGCTTCACCTAGGTCTGACATTTCCCAAGAAACAGACTTCAGACAAGGATTTGTGAAGGGCAAGCTTCCAGGAAAGGTATTATACCTGTGTTAGCCAGCCTCATCCCCTTGGGGTACCAGGAAGTTTCCTGTGAACATTAGCACCCAGCACAGTCTGGCTTCTCCACTTGAGAGCTGACAGCTGACATTCCTTCTAGGAAGTATTTTCTCCATGCTGTACCAGCCCTGCGGGATACACTGAGGGGCTAGGATGCCATGAGGCACAGGCAGCCTTTGCTCCACGATTCTGAACTTCCCGCTGTGTGCTGTTCATTTCCTGGACCTCTGTGCCAGAGACATTAGAGACCGACTTCTCTTTCATAAATAATAATAATGATAAAAGCATTGATGACACCCACACCACAGAATCTCATCATCACCTTCCCCAACTACCAGTGTCCCAGAGCAACCAATGTACCTACTCTACAGATAGGAAAACTGAGACTTGGGGAGGCCATGCTCACTCTTTGTATTTAACAGATTAGTAACTACTCAGGGTTAGAAACACAGAGGAAATGGCTTGAGCTTCATTGAGGGAGCTCTCTGCCACAGTGAACTGTGAGGATCAGGGGACCTTCCCACACCCATTCCCACCCAGTCGCCAGGAGGGTCAGTATTGTGACACTGACTTATATTTTGGGCCAAATCAAATCAGTTCGCCCAATTATAGTAGTGGCCCTGGGAGTCTGGGCTGGTCCCATGAACCTGTCTGACCCACATCTGTTGCTCTGACTTGCAGTGATTACCTTGCTGATCATCCTGCGGAGGCGGATCCGGAAGCAGGCGCATGCTCATAGCAAGAGTGCGCTGGAGATTCACGAGCAGTTGGTCACTTACGATGAGGAGGGCGGTGGTGAGATGGACACCACCAGCTATGATGTGTCAGTGCTTAATTCTGTGCGCGGTGGCTCCACTAAGCCCCTGCGCTCCACGATGGACGCCCGGCCGGCAGTGTACACGCAGGTGCAGAAGCCGCCGCGCCTGGCGCCTGGACTGCACGGAGGGCCCAGGGAGATGGCCACCATGATCGACGTGAAGAAAGAAGAGGCAGACAATGACGGCGGTGGCCCCCCATACGACACACTGCACATCTACGGCTACGAGGGCGCAGAGTCCATCGCAGAGTCCCTCAGTTCCCTGAGCACCAATTCCTCCGACTCTGACATCGATTATGACTTCCTCAACGACTGGGGACCCAGGTTCAAGATGCTGGCTGAGCTGTACGGCTCAGATCCCCAGGAGGAACTCATCATCTAGGGTTCTGGTCTTTGGGCCTGGGGACCCAACCTCATTGCAACCTGGATCAGACACCGGACACTGTCTTCCCTGATTTCCAAGGAGTGACACCAGACTCTTCAACCCAGCGCCCCTTCCATCCCCAAGGTAGCAAATTCCAGGCCCCTTAAATATCCAGGAACAGAGACATATCTTATTGATGGCCACTCCAAAAACTGGAAGAGTGAGAGTAGTATTCTGTCTGGGCTCCTCCCACCCCCACCCCCACCCCGCACCCCTCCCTCCTCATATACACACATACACACTCCTGATCTATTCGAGACCTCCAGTCCCTTCAACGCTACCAAGCAAACTGACTATGCTGAACTTTTAGTCTTCCCCAAGGGTCCCTGAGCCCCTGGTAAGGATCAAGTCCAATCTAAAGGGAGGCTGTAACTCATCCATCATGCCTGCCCTCAGGAGACCCAGCACTGCTGAGCCTCCCTCACACCTACCCAGTGCCCAGCCCCTACCCAGGCCTGTCCAGGGAGGAAGGAGACTGTCCGCAGCTCCTGACCTTGGGTCCTGAGGTGATCCGGCAGGCCTGAGCCCCATGCACTGCTTTGATGAGCAATGACTCATTCCGTCAACTTCAGGAAAATGGCTTGTCGAATTTGAAGCAACTGTGAATTCACCCAGGGAGGACTGTGGAGACCATAGGTGACAGGTCATAGGTGACAGGTCATAGAGCAAGGATAGCCTCTAACCCACTCACCAGAAAGATCCCAGAAGAGCTAAGAGGACCCTCTGCTACTCAGCCCTGCTCTGGTTGCCTGCAGGAGGCAGCCGCCTCGCCTGGTCACTCACTCTTCCTTTTCTCTTGCTGTCCACTTATATCTCTTGGGGGCGCCCAAGACACAGCCTCTGCAAGCCTGGCTGAACCGTAACTGCACCACAGAGCCACCACGCCACTCGCCTTTTGCCTAGTTGCCACATCTCAGGGAATGAACCTCACCCCCAGGGCACACCTTGCAGAATGCAAGACCCCTGCCCTTTCCAGGGGCAGTGTGGCCTCTCTGCATCTCTCCCTTGGAGAGAGTTGAGTAACTTTCCACTGAGTGACAGCTGGAGGAAGGGGCATACAGACACAAAGAGGCCCAAGCGAGGCGGAAATGTGCCTTCAACTCACCCTCCTTGTGGAATCCTCCCCCAACAAGGCCTTTCTGCAGGGGACTATCGATAGCTCTGACATTTGTCTAATCAATAATTAGTTTCTCTTATTTTTTTTTTTTTACTAATGATACTTATTATAAGACTCTAGTTCTCACAGACATAGAATAAGGTTTGCTGTGTGATAAGCAGTTTGCTATTTAGGTTAACAATTTTTTTTTAATTCGGGTTTCTTAGTTAGAGGAACAATTCCTGTAAGTTTTTATTTCCTTTCTGTAGTCATTGCTGTAAGGATAATGACTATCTATTAGTCACCCTGGTGCATGAGATGTACTGTACCTTTTTTTATATCTAAATAAAGACATCTTGAAATTCTTCCTTTTCTAGAGCTGAAAGAGCTCATATGAAACACACACACATGTATGCACGCAAATGCACACAGAGACATGCATACACGTATACAACTGCTACCACCCTCACCAGAGGAACTCAGAGGGCAAAGGAAATTGTGAGTCACCACGAAAGTAGGCTATGGGGCTAGACAGATGGCTCGTTGGTTAAGCGTGTATACCGCTCTTACAGAAGACCCAAGGTCACTTCCCAGGATCCACATTAGACAGCTTACCTGGAACTCCATCTCCAAGGCATCCGATGCCCTCTTCTGGCCTTGGAGAGCACCTCCACTCAAGTGTGCTTGTGCACACATAACCGAAAGGTCTATTCTTTCACAAAGAAAACTACTAGTGACAGAAAATGGGAGAGATCCAATTCAGCCTTCTATGCACTCAGCCTCCCCACCCCCACAATGCTCTATGCCTTACCCCCATATTTTCAGTATACGCAGCAGTCGGGGCTGCTGTTTGGGAAGGGCAGCTGCCTTTTGTAATGAGCAAAGAAGCAGCTCTTTTCCTGGACAAATAGGCACACAGCCAGCCCTGCACACACGGCGGCATCTCAATGCCAAAAAATATGCTTGCAGTTTTTAAATCCCTCCACAGAAAAGCTTTCTCCTCCATTTGCCCTTTCTGAAGGTTTGGTCAGCTCTTCCCTAGCTCGAGTTTCTCTGAATCAAGTTAAATGAACAAGGCCTTGCAAGAGAAGTTGTCTGTATAACCCACCAGAGAGCTCAGCAAGTCCCCTGGGAACAGGTTGTGGAGACTCACAGCTTCTGGGGTACTCTTTCCATGGTTGCTGCCATTCTCCCCAACGGTGATGCTCTTGGAAGCAGGGCTCCAAGATGCAGAAAACAGGAGATAGAACTATGACCAAGTTACAATGCCACAACGTTCATCATCCCTAGTGAAATTTGCCCTTTTAATCTATTTTACTTAACTAGATAAACCCCTGGTAATTGTGAGGTTGGCTTTTTTTAAAATTTATTTATTCACTTTACAACCCAATATCAGCTCACTTCTCTTCCCAGTACCCCCATTCTACCTTCCCCTTTTCTTTTGAGAAGGGGAAGCCTCTGGGTGTTGCTCCCCACTAACACACCATCCCTAACCCCCAACCCCAGCACATCAAGTCGTTGTGGGATTAGGTGGATCCTCTTCCACAGAGGCCAGACACGGTGGTCCATTTAGGGGCCTAGGATCCACGGGGCAGACAGGCAGGCAGGCAGGCAGGTAGGCAAGCAGGCAACAGGCTCAGGGACAGCCCCTGCCCCAGTTGTTGGGGGACCCTAATGAAGGTGAAGTTGGCATTTATTTCCAGAGTTGCCAGTAGGGGAAATAGTCTACATTTTGCTATTTCTGTGGATGTCACCTCCTCCAGCCCAGTGTTCCTAACTGTCTGGATGAGACCTCTGCTCTAAATCTGTCTTCCATAAGATCTTTCCCTACCATCTTTTCCAAGGAGTACTCTGCCTCAAATCCTCTGAGAGCTCCCCAGTGCCCTCTAGATGAAGTCCTGACTCTTCACTAGGGTCTGACGTCTTTAGCCATTCAGGCCACCTCTGCTTGGGTCCTAGTCACCCTGAGTCACAGGTGTCCCTCATGAAGGCTGTGGGCCCACTTTGAGGCCCGGAGCTTTTACTGAACGCCACAGTAGGGTAAAAACCCAATGCTTTCTGGAATCTGACTGCCTACTCCAGCGGCCCTGGGCTCCCAGGCTCAGAACAGAGGAGGAAGATCTCCGGCCTGCTACTCTCCAGGACCAAATCACGATGACCCCGTGACCTTCACTTCACAGAAGATCAAGGTAAAACCTAGAGCACGGTGCAACGGGGTCAGAGCCATACAATTAAGGGGCACAGTTGGGGCTAGAGCCTGGTTCCGGGTTCCCAGAAAGATATGTGTGGGCAAGAGACTTCTTTCCTACCTAGCAGCACCTCCACACTCCGGCCATTGGGAAATCAGAAAACTCCCACTAGGGGGCGCGCTGCATTTACAAATGCTCGGTCCTAACCACTATCCCACTTTCTGGCACCCTAAAGCAGATAGATGGCAGGCCCTGGGAATTCTTTGCTTTGGCAGAGACAGTTGTATTTAAAAGAATGAACTCCGGGCCTAGCAGAACAACCTCCATAGGTTCTTGTTTGGAAAGGCAGGGACCCACTCCCACACGCTGCCTAGAGCTAGAGTTCCTGCAGCTTCCAGCACCCCAATGTCCTTGAGTTTGAGTATCACAGGCACGCCATAACCCTTCTCTATCCTGTCACCTCTCTCCCACCCTAGAATAACATAGGTCAGTGTGCCCCATCACCCAACACACACACACACTCCAAATGAGTCTGGGGTGTTCCACTGGGGCCAGAACCAGTAAGTGTTTACATGCCCCGGTTCTATGGCCTCTCAGATCAAAATTCCTTACGGTCTTGCTGTCCTGTAGGTGACGCATGAAGCCTTTGACTCTCACAAGCAAAGTCCCAAGCCATCCAGAAACTCTTCCTGAGAGTCAGCCCAAGAGGGAAGCACTGGGTGTATCTCCGTACCTTCATGTTAAGTGCAGCGCCGCTTACACAGCAAAACTAGAATCACAGTCAATGCCCAACACTAAGAGCTTGGTTGTGTAGACTGCCAGATCCTTAGAGCAAAAGCTGGAGAAATGGCTCTGCAGTTAAAAATAGTTGTTGCTCTTGTAAAAAACCTGGGTCTGGTTCCCAGCACCACAGGTCAGCTCACCACTGTAACTCCAGTTCCGGGAGACCTGCCGTCTTCTCTCCGTGGGCATCGGACACGGACACACACATGTTGTAATTCATACATGAGAGACAAACATTCGTGCACATAAGATAAAATAATTAAGTCTTTAACAAAACAAACGGCCCAGAGGTCACAACCCACGCATGAGGTGAGCTTAAATCAAACTCCAAGTTAAACACACTACACTCTGGTCCCTGTGTTTTCCTGGTAAACACCCACCCCCAGGGTATGAAATTCTGAGTCATTCCCAAGTTTTCTATTATTGACATACATTCTTAGACCCAGAGAAATGTTTCTCGTGTTCATTTGTAAAGTAGCTGCAAAATGGTGAATGGCTCAGTTTTTCTCCATTGTTTTTAAACATTGAAAGACTATTTTAAAGCAATTTTTCTGCGTGTGACATTAGGTTAGATTGGAAGCTATGCAGAGCAAGGGGGTTTGTTTTTGAATGAGGCTCTACACAGGATCTGAGACTTCACAAAGAAAATTCCCATCCCTCTGAATAGTGTAGCCTATGGGTATGTAGCTCCGGAACGCACCTGGGGTACAGCCTGCCACAGGTCAAGTCATCTGTAGCTAGAGAGGCACAGTCCGTTCTCTGGGCCAAACAGGTGTGTGAGGTGTGTGAGGTGTGTGTGGTGTGTGTGGTGTGTGTGAAATGTGTAAGGTGTGTATGTGGTGTGTGCGAGGTGTGTGGTATTGTGCTGTGTGAGGTGTGTGAGGTGTGTGTGGTGTGTGTGAGATGTGTGTGAGATGTGTGTGGTGTGTGTGAAGTGTGTGTTATTGTGGTGTGTGAGGTGTGTGTGGTGTGTGTGAGGTGTGTGTGTGGTATGTGTGTTGTGTGAGGTGTGAGGTGTGTGTAGTGTGTGTGGTGTGTGAGGTATGTGAGGTGTGTGTGTGTGCGGTGTGTGAGGTGTGTGAGTGGTGTGTGAGGTGTGTGAGATATATGTGGTATGTGTGAGATGTGTGAGGTGTATGTGGTATGTGTGGTATATGAGGTGTGTGTGGTGTGTGTGCTGTGTGTGCTGTGGGAGGTGTGTGGTGTGTGCAGTGTGTGCAGTGTGTGCAGTGCATGCAGTGTGTGAGGTGTGTGAGGTGACAAACTTCCTAGTTTGACAGGAATTTCCTCATTTTAGCTCCAAGAGCCTGTGTCTGGGAAATGCCTGGGCCCCAGGCCAGGTGAGCTGAGAGATCTGGACATGTCAGAAGTCAGCAGCTCCAAGTCTCACACAGCAGCAGAGTCCAATCTCTCTACACCAGGTTCTTTGTCTGTAAATAAGACACCTGTTAGTCATAAATTCGGACTTTTCATGATGGCCCTGACTTCTTAGCTGTCTTGTGACTGATTTTTTTTTCTCTTTTTTTCTTTTTCTTTTTCTTTTTCTTTCTCTTTCTCTTTCTCTTTCCCCTTCCTTCCTTCCTTCCTTCCTTCCTCCCTCCCTCCCTCCCTCCCTCCCTCCCTCCCTCCCTTCTTTCTTTCTTTCTCTCTTCCTTTTTTAGTTTAACATTTTCTCTGACCAAGGCATCCATTTCTTCTGCCTTGTCTTTAGCACCTGAGATTCTCCACTCTGTGTCTTCCAGGCTGATAAGGTTTACCTCTGTGTAGTAATAACTTTTATTCACTTGATGTAATTGTCATCTCCGAGGCTTACTACCTCAATCTGCTAACCTAGGCCTAGTCCTGGAAGCTTCTAGCCTCCATACAATCTTATCTAGGCCCAGAACATTTTCAGCCTCTGAGACTAATACTGAATAAGCTCACCATTTCTAGTTCTTCTGAGCTGTAACTGGCTCAACTCAGCTGTTCTGGATCAAACGCCTTTCTGCACTAACTGATTCAATTTCTCTCTCTCTCTCTCTCTCTCTCTCTCTCTCTCTCTCTCTCTCTCTCCCTCTCTCCTTCCCTCCATCTCTCTTTCCCTCCATCTCTCTTTCCTTCCCTCTCCTGAATTGCTCTGCTTGGCCTTAAACTAACTCTGACAATATGTTCTAATCTGGTTCCTTCTCATTGTCTGTCTTCATGTGTGTCTAGCTCTTCAACCCAGCTCTGTTAAAATCTCTGGATAAAACTGCCTCCTTCTTCCTCTCTCCCCCCCCCCCCCCCGCAACACCCCTCTGTGGTGCTCTCTCTTAAGTAGCTTTTTTTCCTCTCTCTTCTCATGAAATTTGGACATATTCTGTTCTGACAAACCTTTCTCTGATCTGTCACTCTGATCTGTCTGCCGTTCAATTAGACATCATTTTCAAACATGGGTGCTTCCTTCTACGAACTAATTTTGGGATGAAAGGTGTATACTAAGGGCATGTCCATATTCCAGCCAGAGAGATTAAAGGTGTGTTTTAAGGGTGAGCCACACCACAACTAGTAAATAACACAATCCTGGGGTTCACAGTGTGATCAAATATTCTGCAACACCTCTGAGGTTTTAACTTGTAAGCTGAGTCCCCACATTTTAATCTCCCTCTTCACTGCCTTCCAAGTGCCTACTTCAATGGCCCATTAAGCCCTGCTTAGAATGTCCAACTGTTTTTGTAGTCTCAAAGTCTCCCATATTCCTCCAACAAACTTTGGGAGCAGGTCTGTCACAGCAAATAGTCCAGTCCCTGGTACCAATGTCACTACCTTAGTCACTGTTCTATTGCTATGAAGAAACACTATGACCAAGGCAACTCTTTATAAAAGAAAGCATTTAATTGGGGTTTGTTTACAGTTTCAAAAGCCAGTTAAAAATATAAAGAGATCCATAGCCCCTAGTGAAATAGAAACAGTAATTAAACGTCTCCCAACCAAAAACATCCCAGGCCCATGGCTTCAGCACAGAATTCTATTAGGTCTTCACAGAAGAGTTAACACCAATACACCCAAATTATTGCACAAAATAGAAATAGAAGAAACATTGTCTAATACTTTTTAACAAGGCCGCAATTACCCTGATGCCTAAACCACATAAATATTCAACAAAGAAAGAAAATTATAAACAAATTCCCCCATTTGAACACTGATGCAAAAATCTCAATCAGATACTTGCAAGCTGAATCCAAGAACACACCAAAAAAAGATCATCCACTAGGATGAAGTAGGCTTCATCCAGGATGGCTTAACATGAAAATCTATAAATTTAATCACCATATAAACATTTATAAGCATATAAACCACCATATAGGCCGGGTGAATGACAAAAATCACACGATCAACTCATTAGACACACACAAAAAAAAGCCTTTCAAAAATCCAATCCCCTTTCATGATAGAAATCGGGAGAGACTAGGAATACAAGGGATACCTCCATATAAGCTGTAAGGAGGGAAACACCCAGTAACATAGAGAGACAGACCTATTAGAATTACACCTGACTTCTGTGCTGCAGACCCTGAGAGACCGCAGATGCCAGTCCAGACTTTGAATCACCATAGATGAAGAAAACAAAACATTCAATAATACAACTAAATTTAAGTTATATCTATCTATAAATCCATCTCTATAGAAGGTGCTAAAAGGTAAACTCCAACCTAAAGAGGTTTACTACATCTGAGAAAACACAGGGAAAAAATAATCCCAGGCCAGCAAAGTCAAAAAAGAGGATTGGAGGGAAATACACACACACACACACACACACACACACACACACACTACCACCACCACCACCACCACCACCACCACCACCAACAACAACAACAACAACAACAACAGCTGTGAAATAACAGGAATCAACAATCATTGGTCATTGATATCTCTCAACATCAAAGGTCTCACTTCCCCCAATAAAAGACACAGGCAAACAAAATGATTAGAAAAAGAGGATCCATCCTTCTACTGCATCCAAGAAACATACCTTAATATCAATGATAAATACCACTGTGTAAAGAGTTATAAAAAGATATTCCAAGAAAATGGACCTAAGAAACAAGCTGCGGTAGCCATTCATCTTATAAATAAGCTAATATCTGACAAATAAACTTTAAACCAAAACTAGTCAGAAGAGACAGAGAAGGACACAACAAACTCATCCAGAGAAAAACCCACCAAGAGAACATTTCAATTCTTAGCATCTATGTCCCAAACAAAAGGAACACTTTTTAAAAGAAACACTACTACAGCTTAAATCATATATTGATTCTCACACATTGATAGTGGAAGACTTCAATGCCCTACCCTTGCTAATAGACAAGTAATCAAGACTAAAACTAAACAGAGAAATGTTGTATCTAACTGATGGGCCTAACAGATATTTACAGAATATTTTACCCAAACACAAAAGAATACAACCACACAGCACCTCAGAGAACTTTCTCCAAAACTGACCATATACTCAGACACAAAGCAAGTCTCAACCGATAACAAGAAAATCAATATAATACCCTGAATCCTGTCTGACCACCACAGATTAAAGCTGGATGTCAACAACAATAAAAACAACAGAAAGTTTACAAACTCGTGGAAACTGAACAACTCTACTGGATGAAAACTGAGTCAAGATAGAAAAAAAAAAAGAAATTTTTGCTGAAAAAAAAGATTTTCTAGTATTGAATGAAAATAAATAAGCAATATACTGAAGCTTATGGGGCACAATGAAGGCAGTTCTAGGAAGAACACTCATAGCACTAAGTGCTTACATTTAAAAAAAATGGAGAGATCTCATACTAGCAACTTAACAGCACACCTGAAAACTCTAGAACAAAAGGGAGGGAACTCATACCCAAAAGGAATAGATGGCAAGAAACATTCACACTCAAGGCTGAAAATCAATAAAATAGAGACAAAAACAATACAAAGAAGCAATGAAACAAAGAGTTGGTTCTCTGAAAAATATCAGCCAGACTGACAAGTCCTTATCCATATTAACTAAAAGGCAGAGAGATAGTATCCAAATTAAAAAAAAATAGGAAGAAAAGGGGGGAACATAACGATAGATATGCAGGAAATCCAGAGAATCATAAGAACATATTTGAAAACCCTGTTCTCCACCAAATTGGAAAATCTAAAATAAATGGATAATTTTCTTGAAACAGTTAAATCAAGATTAAATAAGCAATTTAAACAAGGCCTATAACCTCCATAAAAGCAGTAATTAAGTCTCCCAACCAAAAATAAAAACCCAAGGACAAAGAGTTTTAGCACAGAATCCTACCAACCTTTCAAAGAAATGTTAATGCCAATACTCCTCAAATTATTCCCCACTCCAAAAAAAAAGAAAGAAAAGAAAAGAAAAAAGAAAAGAAAAGAAGGAACATTGCTGTACTGGCTAGTTTTGTGTCAACTTGACACAGCTGGAGTTATCATAGAGAAAGGAGCTTCAGTTGAGGAAATGCCTCCATGAGATACAACTGTAAGGCATTTTCTCAATTAGTGATCAAGGGGGAAAGGCCCCTTGTGGGTGGGACCATCTCTGGGCTGGTAGTCTTGGGTTCTATAAGAAAGCAGGCTGAGCAAGCCAGGGGAGGCAAGCCAGTAAAGAACATCCCTCCATGGCCTCTGCATCAGCTCCTGCTTCCTGACCTGCTTGAGTTCCAGTCCTGGCTTCCTTGGTGATGAACAGCAGTATGGAAGTGTAAGCCGAATAAACCCTTTCCTCCCCAACTTGTTTCTTGGTCCTGAGGTTTGTGCAGGAATAGAAACCCTGACTAAGACAAATTGGTACCAGCAGAGTGGGGTATTCCTGTGACAACCTGACCATGTTTTGGGGAGGTCTGTGGAAGGACTTTGGAATTTTGGGCTTGAAGATCCATTCGTTGTTAAGAGCTCTGTCAGATGTTTTGTAGGAGCTTGGAAGATAATGTTGAGAACAGTGCAGAAGATGGAGGCCTGGCTTGTGAAATTTCAGAGGGAAAATTAAAGACTCTTTTCAGGGCCATTCCTGTTTTGATTGTGAAGATTCTGTAGTTCTGGTTAGCTGGGGCTGAAGAATCAGCTGTGATTAACAAGATACCAGAACTACTAAAGCAAAAACTTTGCATTACTGGGACTATTGATGCTGGTTAGCTGGAGCTAAGAAATTAGCGGTGATTAAGAAGAGACCAGCATCATTGAGGTGACATTTTCTGGGAAGTGTTTTCTGAGAGCACTGTGGCTGTGTTCCAGATATAGCCAAAGTTGTACATTGTGCTGTGGCTGGACTTGGTAATGTGTAAGGGTCACCCAGGTGGTACTGGTTTTGAAGGCATGAAGGAGTTGAGCAGAGCAGCTGAGGCTTGGCACTGTGAGAGGCCATGGAAGGCCATTGGTGAAAGTGCAGCCTCAGTTGCAAT
This sequence comes from Mus musculus, assembly GCF_000001635.26. NCBI lineage: Eukaryota > Metazoa > Chordata > Mammalia > Rodentia > Muridae > Mus > Mus musculus. The sequence goes on from NC_000074.6 coordinate 104,153,516, forward strand.
TGATGGCCCAGGACTGAAGGGGTCATGCAGTGTTTTGGAGATGCCAGTACCATGAGATGACCACCAAGAGCAGCAGCAGCAGTGGATTACAGGCATCTGGAGCCTAGAGGATGACGCGTGTGCTACAAAGGGCATGGCTGGAGAAGTGACCCAAGCCCTTGGAGGAGCCCAGAAGATCGTGAGTTGGATCCCAGACATTGGACGGTTGGAGATTGACTTTTGCTTTTGATTGTGACTGTGCCCTGATATTTTCCCTCTTGAAGGAAGAAACTGTTTTAGTGGAGCCCACAGTTAAGAGACTTTTAATTGTAAAAAGTCTTTGGATTTTAAGAGAGATGGATATTTTAAAGAGATTGAAATTTTAAGAATATGTAAAGACTGTGGGACTTTTAAAGTTATTTAGATCTTGGGGATGAATAAGATTGTAAGGGTTGAGGCTTACTAGTGATGTTTTTGTGTGTCAAGTTGACAAGGGGTCAATTGTACTGGCTAGTTTTGTGTCAACTTGACACAGCTGGAGTTATCATAGAGAAAGGAGCTTCAGTTGAGGAAATGCCTCCATGAGATACAACTGTAAGGCATTTTCTCAATTAGTGATCAAGGGGGAAAGGCCCCTTGTGGGTGGGACCATCTCTGGGCTGGTAGTCTTGGGTTCTATAAGAAAGCAGGCTGAGCAAGCCAGGGGAGGCAAGCCAGTAAAGAACATCCCTCCATGGCCTCTGCATCAGCTCCTGCTTCCTGACCTGCTTGAGTTCCAGTCCTGGCTTCCTTGGTGATGAACAGCAGTATGGAAGTGTAAGCCGAATAAACCCTTTCCTCCCCAACTTGTTTCTTGGTCCTGAGGTTTGTGCAGGAATAGAAACCCTGACTAAGACAACTGCCCAATTTATTTTCCAAGGCAACAGTTACCCTGATACCAAAACCACATAAAGACCCAACAAAGAAAGACAATTACAGGCAAATTTCTCTCATGAATGTAGATGCAAAAACTCTTAATAAAATCTTAATAAAATACTTGCAAACCGAATTCAAGAACACATCGAAAAAGATCATCCGCCATGATCAAGTAGGCTTCATCCCAGAGACCCAGGAATAGTTCAAAATATGGAAATCAATAAGTGTAATCTACCCTATAAACAAACTGAAGGGAAAAAAAAAAAAACCACAAGATCATCTCACTAGATGCAGAAAGGGCCTTTAACAAAATCCAACATCCTTTCATGATAAAAGTCTGCAAAAGACTAAAGACACAATGGACAGTCCTCAACATGATAAAGGTGATTTACAACAAGCCCACAGCCAACATCAACTTTAATGGAAAGAAATTCAAAGCATTTCCACTAAAATTAGGAATGACACAAGATTGTCCATTCTACCCATATCTATCCAGTACAATACCTGAAGTTCTAGCTAGAGCAATTAGACAACTGAAAAAGGTCACAGGGAAACAAACTGGAAAGGAAAAATTCTAAGTATCTTTATTTGCAGATGATATGATAGCATACATAAGTAGCCCCCAAAAATTCCACCAGGAAACTCCTACAGCTGATAAATGCTTTCAGCAAAGTAGATGGATGTAAAATTAACTCACAAAAATCAGTAGCCCTCCTATATACAAATGAAAAACAGGTTGAGAACGAAATTAGGGAAACAGTTCTTTTCACAACATCCTCAAATAATATGAAATATCTTGAGGCATCTCTAACCAAGATATTTGTGTGTGTGTGTGTGTGTGTGTGTGTGTGTGTGTGTGTGTGTGTGTATTTGAAGAAAGAAAATGAGAAAGATATCAGAAGATGGGAAAATCTCCAATGCTCACGGATCAGCAAGACTAACATAGTAAAAATGGCCATCCTACCAAAGCAATCTACACATTCAATGCAATCTCTATCAAAATTCCAACACAATTCTTCATAGATCTGGAAAGAACAGTTTTAAGCTTCCTATGGAAATACATGCACCACCACCACCACCAGGACAGCTAAAACAAGCCTAAATAATAAAAGGAACTGTTGGAAGTATCATCATCCCTGATTTCAAGTTGTACTACAAAAATATAGTAATAAAAATAGTGTGGTATTCACATAAAATCAGATACACTGATCAGTGGAATTAAAATGAAGATCCAGATGTAAATCCTCACACCCATGGACCCCTAATTTTTTATGAAGAGGCCAGAAATACACATTGGGAAAAAGACAGCATCTATAATAACAAATGGTGCTGGTCAAACTGGATGGCTGTATGTAGAAGAATCCACGTAAATCCATGATTATCATGATACATAAAACTTAACCCCAAATGGATCAAGATATCAACATAAAACCAGATACACTGAACCTGAAACTAAGAGAAAGTAGGGAATACCCTTGAACTCATTGGTACAGGAAAAGTCTTTCTGAACAGAACACCATTAGCACAGGTACTAAGATCAACAACTGGGCTGGAGAGATGGCTCAGGGGTTAAGAGCACTGGATGCTCTTCCAAGAGGTCCTGAGTTCAATTCCCAGAAACCACATGGTGGCTTACATCCATCTGTAATGGGATCTGATGCCCTCTTTGGCATGCACCATATATGCAGAGAGAGAGAGAGAGAGAGAGAGAGGTCAACAATTAATAAATATGACCTCATGGAATTGAGAAGCTTCTGCATGGAAGACAATAACCATTAACCAGACAAAGCTGCAGCCTGCAGAACGGGGAGATTTTTACCAGCTACACATCCAATAGAGAGCTAATATTCAAAATATATAAAGAACTTGAGAAACTACGTATCAAGAAAACAAATAACCCAATTTACTTTTTAAAAAGGGAACACAGATCTAAACAGAGAATTCACAGTAGAGAAAATTCAAATGGCTGAGAAAACACTTAAAGGGATCTTTAAGATCCCTAGACATCAGGGGAATGCAAATCAAAATCACTGACATTTTATCTTACATCTATCAGCATGGCTAAGATCAACAAAACTCACAGCTCATGCTGGTGGGGATGTGGAATGAGAGGAACACACATCCATTGCTGGTGGAGTGCACACTTGTAAAGCCATTATGGAAATCAGTGTAGTGGTTCCTCAGAAAGATGTGAATCAATCTACCTAGAGTTTCATCTATCCCACTCTAGGCATATAATCAAAGACACTTCATCCTACCACAAAGCACTGGTATAATGTTCATTTCTGTCTATTCATAATAGCCAAGGAAACAACCTAGGTGTCTCTGGAAGAATGGATAAAGAAAAGAGGGTACATTTGCACAATGGAGTGTTATTTAGCCAGAGACAGAGAGAGAGAGAGAGAGAGAGAGAGAGAGAGAGAGAGAGAGAGAGAGAGGATAGGTAGATGATAGATAGATAAATAGACAGATAGATAGATATGTAGATATAGACATATATGTAGATATAGATATATCATGAAATTTGCAGGCAAATGGATGGAACTCAAAAAAATGATCCGGAGTGAGGTATCCCAGACCCACACAGACAAATAGGGTACATATTTGCATATATGTGGATAGTAGCTGTTAAGTCTATGATAACCAAGCTACAATCCATAGAATCACAGAGGGTAGAGAACACCATGAGAGGGAATACAGGGAGAAACACCTAAAGTTAGGGGGCATTTCAGGGTTTGCATGGAAGTGAAATACAGTAGAGATTTCCTAAAATATATACACACATAAAGGCAATCTAAATGAAATCGGCAAAATAATGGGGGGGGATAGAATCCCAACCAACCATCTCTTGTTACCAAAGGAAGCTTCCAGTACTGGGATTGGGTTACATCTAATTGAGTTGTTAGGCAAAGGGGCCCTATGGGAATCTCCAGACAACCCAAGCTGTTGTCATGATGATAGGCTGTTCTCCACAGACTGACACAGCAAGAACACATGGCTAAAGGTAACATCTATACAACTCATTGAACATAGAGACATCGAGCTGGTGTCTACATGGAGCCTTCACCCCTATGTTCCAGAATCTTAGATACAGGAAGCTACTCCACATGCTACCAAAGAAAGAAACATAAACACCAAGCCAGCCACAAACCCTTTTATCTACAGTGGTGTACTACCTGCAAGATAGGCTAGGGCAAGGGTGGTGCAAAGCTTGTGGGAGTGACCAAGCAACAACTGATCTGTCTTAAGGATCATTCCACAAGACAGAGCCCATAGCCAATGCTGTGTGGGTTACTAAGAACCAGATACTAGATAAGCCAGAGACCTAGGGTAAGCAAAATACTACTGGGAGGGAGAGAGAGAGAGAGAGAGAGAGAGAGAGAGAGAGAGAGAGAGAGAGAGAGAGAGAGAGAGAAAGAGAGAGAGAGAGATGATAAAATAACTCCTAAGGATATTCTGTTATACTCAGAGATAGGTGCCTTATTCAGCCATCACCAGAGAAGCTTCCTCCTGCAGCAGATGGGAATTAATATAGAGACCCACAGTCAGACATTACACAGAGAGTAGAGACCTTGGAACACTCAGCCTAAATTGGATGTCTCTATCAAATCTCGCCCCAGAGCCTAGGGAACCCTGTAGAAGAGGAGGCAGACTTTGTCTCTGTCTCTCCTCCCATGGGTATTTTGTTCCCCCTTCTAAGAAATCCACACTTTGGTCTTCCTTCTTCTTGAGCTTCATATGATCTGTGAATTATATCTTGGGTATTCTGAACTTCTGGGCTAACATCCACTCACCAGTGAGTGCATACCATGTGTGTTCTTTTGTGATTGGGTTACCTCACTCTGGATGATGTTTTCTAGTTCCATCCATTTGCCTAAGAACTTCATGAATTCAACATTTTTAATAGCTGAGTAGTACTCCATTGTGTAAATGTACCACATTTTCTGTATTCATCCCTCTGTTGAAGGGCATCTGGGTTCTTTCCAGCATCTGGCTATTATAAATAGGGCTGCTATGAACATAGCAGAACATATGTCCTTATTACATGTTGGAGCATCTTCTGGGTATATGCCCAGGAGTGGTATAGCTGGGTCCTCAGATAGTACTATGTCCAATTTTCTGAGGAACCGCCACACTGATTTCCAGAGTGAGTGTACCAGCTTGCAATGCCACCAGCAATGGAGGAGTGTTCCTCTTTCTCCACATCCTTTCCAGCATCTGCTGTCACCTGAGTTTTTGATCTTAGTCATTCTGACTGGAGTGAGATGAAATCTCAGGGTTGTTTTGATTTGCATTTCCCCAAAGTTTGGAGCAGAAACTGAAGGAAAGGTGATCCAGTGACTGTCCCACCTGGGGAACCATCCCATGTACAGTTCCAAAATCCAGACACTATTATGGATGCAACAAGTGCTTGCTGACAGGAGCCTGATATAGCTGTCTTCTGAGAGGCTCATCCAGTGCCTGACAATTATAGAAGTGGATGCTCACAGCCTCCATTGGGCTGAATACAGGGTCCCCAATGGAGGAACTAGAGAAAGGACCCAAGGAGCTGAAGAGGTTTGCAGCCCCATAGGAGGAACAACAATATGAACGAACCAGTACCCCCAGAGTTCCCAGGGACTAAACCACCAACCAAAAAGTACACATGGAGGGACCCATAGCTCCAGCCACATATGTATCAGAGGATGGCCTTGTGGGACATCAATGAGAGGAGATGCCCTTGGTCTTGTGAAGGCTCTATGCCCCAGTGTAGAGGAATGCCTGGACTGGGAAGTGGGAGTGGGTGGGTTAGTGGGCAGGGGGAGGGGGAATGGGATGGTGGGGTTCAGAGGGGAAATGAGGAAAGGGGTAAAAATAGAAATGTAAATAAAGAAAATATCTAATAAGAAGAGGAGGGGGCAGAATGAGTATAAGAGCCAGAGCAGTTGGAGGAAACCAAGAAAATCAACATGCACTAAACCAACATGAGAGGAGCTCATATGAACTCCCGGAGACTTAGGCAGCATGCACAGGACCTGCACAAGATGGCACCAAGTCCTCTGAGATTACATCATGGTTTCAGCTTAGTATTTTTATGGATTCCTGAGTGGGCAAAAGAGTGGGTCTCTCATTCCTGTGCCTTCTCTTGGGATCTTTGTCTTCTGTGGGTTTCTCTTGGCCAAATACCATGTAGTCATTTTTGTCTTATTATATTTTATTTTGTTATTTTTCATATTGAGAGAAAGAGAGAGGGAGAGAGAGAGAGAGAAAGAGAGAAAGGAAGGAAGGGGGAAGGAAGGAAGGAAGGAAGGAAGGAAGGAAGGAAGGAAGGAAGGAAGGAAGGAAGGAAATCTAGCACTAGGGAAAGCTAAAAACTAAACTGTCATTCATACCTGCCAAGAGAGTGTTTCTCCATTGGGATAATACTGAGTTTATCAAGCACTTCAGGACAGTCTTCATGCTCAGAAGCAGTTGACCAACATATGGACACCACAGGGTGTGTGTGTGGGGTGGGTGGGGGGTGTGCACGAGTGTGTGTGTGTGTGTGTGTGTGTGTGTGTGGGTGGGTGGGTGTGGGTGTGGGTGTGTGTGGGGGTGGGGATGAGTGTGTGGGGGTGGGGGGTGTATGATTATTTGGTTACAGTTCAGTGAGCTTTTGTGTATGTTTGTTTTTCTTTTTGAGTGTTGGTTTGGTTTGGGTTGGGTTGGTTTGGATTGGGATTTTGGGTTTTTGGTTTAGTTTGGGTGGGTTTTGGGGGAGATGTTGTTTGTTTCGGGGGCTTTGTAGCTGTATTGGGCTTTTATTTATGTGTTTGAGAAGAAACTTAAAGTTGTCTGAGTAGGGAGGGGGAGGTAGAAGGACTTGAAAGAAGGGAAGACTATGATCAACTATATTTAAATTTTAAAATTCTTTTAAAAAAATAAAAAGGTGAGGGTTGGGGAGGAACTAATGTATGGAGTCTAGAAAGTTGGCTCACTGGTTAGAAGCAGCCCTTCTCCCTGAGATTTTAAAATTCTTTTAAAAAAATAAAAAGATGAGGGTTGGGGAGGAACTAATGTATGGAGTCTAGAAAGTTGGCTCACTGGTTAGAAGCAGCCCTTCTCCCTGATCTTACAAACTCCTCCAACAGAGCCTGCATCACAAGGCATTAGGCTTTGATGGTCTGTCTCTTTATATAAGCACACTTAGGGCAGGGTCTGCATCAGATTCATCCCATCACTATGAGTTAACAATAAGAACAATTAAAAAAAAACTAGGGCTTGCTCAGGTCAAACAAATGGGAATTTGTTTTGTATCTCTTTCCATTCTCCTTCAGAAAAACCCCAGTGTATCATGGGAAGATGAACTTCCAAATTGTGACAAGTGAGGCTGTGTTGATTGGCACTTTGTCACCAAGGGTAAGCCCCATCCCGGATGACTCCACCAGTAAGCGCCTCATCCCTGAGCATGACGCAGCACACAGTGCTCCTCCTTCCCAGCCCAGCACCCAGCTCTGCAGCAGGTTGGCAAGTATCTTAGTGGATGACCTCTGGAAAGTGTGTGATCCTGGGGGGCCCCTCCCTTCAGTCTGTTACCAAGGAGAACAGATTGGGAGGGGGGATGGAGAAAGCCATCCAGAGCAAGGGGTAGAACAAGAAGGCATCCACTTCCATCACAAGGTCATTGTGCACTGCTAATTATATAATCAACCGCAGATGTGGCCAGAGTCAGCTAGACCAGAAACAAACGTCCAAGGTCAAGAAATACTAATCACCTCCTTTTGATGAGCTTCCCTCTGACTCTAGAAGATCCCAAGGGAAGCAAGGAGAAGGAGACAAGAACTCTTACCCGGAGCCTGCCTTGAGGGCAAACTTCCAGAAACTTCAGTCATTTGGAAGCCAAGGAAGAGTTGGAAAGAAATACATTAAAAAGCTTCTGTAGACGTGATCAATACTTATCAGCGGAGTCAAGACCATGACAGCAAGGGACAGGGGAAGAACTGTCAGAGACCGGAAAGGCCTGAAGTCACACAACAACCGTGAATGACCAGGGATCCTGAACTGGAACAGAAAAATAACGTTCTTGAAAAATTGGCTAGGATCACACACAATATCCTATTAATCTCCATGTTTTATGATTCCAAATGTTGTTGACACCATATGTTGTTAACATTGGAGGGATCTGGATAAAGGGTATACATGAATCCTTTGTACTGATCTGAAGGCTTTTCTTTAAGTCTAAAAATATTAAATCTAGAAAGGGATTTTGCATGCAGTCAGGGACATCCTAGTAAAGATGATGACACTGTCCCCACCAAACCAGGTTTTGCGGGGTTTGTTAATTTTTTTAGTTAATTTGTGATTTGAAGAAGGGTCTCACTGTGTAGACCAGGCTGACCTCAAACTCACAGAGCTGTCCCTGCCTCTCTCTCTCAAGGGCTGAGATAAGAGGTGTTTGCCACCATGTGTGGCACTAACTTCCCAATTTTGTTTCTTATTGTTCTCTCAAGAAGCTCACAGTTCTTTCTGGAAGACCGCGAGTTGAGGGCTTGATGTTGAACTCACTCAGTTCCTGTCCTGGAGAAGCAGGCCCTGGAGACAAGTTCCTCCACAAGCAAGCTTGACCTGCTAGACAAAAGCTCCATTTGTTTAGCCCAGGGGAAAATGGGACCAGAGCTGTCTCCAAAGGGGCCATTTGGGTGTCTGAAGTGGCCAAGGTACAGAGTTAAGATGGACAGTGGCTAGGGGAGAGCCTAGACAGATGGGCAGGTCCCTCATCAGAAAGGACCTAGGCCCTGCTGCCACAAGGGCCCTGTGGATAGAAACCCTAAGCAATGAGGTTCCTGAGGAGCTTTGACAAGGACAAGGATGAAGGACAAGGTCCTGAGACTGAAGTTGGGCAAATAGCAACCCTTCAAGGGTTTGAGTCGTGGAGCCCAGTCTGTGCCTTGCTGTACTCCAACACCACCCACAGCTCTCAGGCTCAAACCTGAGGCTTTGTTCATTAGGAGGCAAGCACTCTTATCATGGAACTGCATCTTTTATGATATTTTCAAAGTTTTGAGATAGGGTCTCACTAATTCACCTAGACTATCCTTGAACTCTTTGTGTAGCCCACGCAAGCCTCATATTTGCCATCTTCCAGCATCAGCAACCTGAGCAGCAACCTGAGTATGCTCCACCAGTCCTAGTGTGTGTCCTGCTTTGGAAGTGCACCTATACAGCACTAAAAAGACCAAGGGGACAGTCCTCACAGAGATGCTGAGAAAGCAGCTCCTTAGTACTAGGCCAAGTTCGTGAGCTTCCATCCCCCACCTAAAGACATTTAACTACTCCCGCCAGGGTATAATTGTTCCTGCAAAATGTTATATTCAGCATACGTTTCGGGAAACAGCTTCTTACTGCAGCATCTCAAGTTCACCATTGACAGCTTAAAAATGACTAGTAATCAGAATAGCCCATAACACCCCAAAAGTATATATAGTCATCCTATGTCAATTAAAGACGTGAAAATGACTGGCAGGTAGACTGGGGTCTGTGAGATAGAAAATGACCAGCTCCCTTGGTGCTGGGCTCTGACAGTCCATACTCAGAGTGTCATGGAGAGAAACACAGTGTACATGTAGCTAGAAACTTTCTTGAACTCCCAGGAATCATCAGAAGCTCCAAGAGAGGAGACCAGGCATGAAAGAGAGGCAGGGCAAAAGTCACCCTTCACCTTGGCCACTCCACTGAAACCCCAGTTTGCCCCAAGATACACAGGAAGTATATGGAAGAGAAGGGGTTTGAACTTCAGTCTTCTGATTCCAGCCCCACCCCCACCCCCAGAGCTAGAAGCAGAGAGAATAACTCAATGCTTTCTCTAACTCTCTGTGAACCAGGCCAGCCCTGCTTCTCCCTCAACACAACCCTGTTTCATTTTTCATATTTATCCTCTCAGGTATCATTGGAAAGCATAGACACACACACAGAGATGCACAGACACACATACGCAGTAGAGTTTTTCCATAGAAGATGTCTTCTGTATTATTATTCATCCATAGTCCATCTCCTTCAGAAAAACCAAGTCCACTTTTTCAAAGCACACACATTCTATGTTTTCTCTAGCAAGTGGGTGCCTTATGGTACCAGGGAAATACACATATCTTTATTTTCCTCTATCGGGAAAATAGGTCAGGACAAAAGGAAACATTATCATTTTTTAAAGTGAGCAAATTAGGGAAAAGAACAAGTATAGAGAGGAATGACACAGAAATGTACAGTTGCCACATGTGCAGGAGATGAAATTCCCACCCACCCTGAGCACCCAACTCTCCATGCCCCAGCCCCACCCCAGCCCCACGCCCAGCCCCACCCCAGCCCCACCCCAGCCCCACCCCAGCCCCACCCCAGCCTCACCCCAGCCCCACCCCAGCCCCACCCCAGCCCCACCCCAGCCCCACCCCAGCCTCACCCCAGCCTCACCCCAGCCCCACCCCAGCCCCACCCCAGCCCTACCCCAGCCCCACCCCACTGAGACTGAGTAAGTAGCAGAGGGAAGCATTATATGACAAGGTACGCAATATTCAAGAGATGCCTTCAAACAAGTTGAAAAGATAAGGAAAACTGCTGTTCAGAAAAAAGGAGAATATTTTCGTTGTCTGGAAATTCTTACACAGAGAGAATAAATATTACTTCCTTTTCTTTCTGCCTCTTCTGTTTGGAAACCCAAGCCAGCACCCCACCCACAACCCACACCCTCCACCTTCAAGCTGGAAGCTCAACTCTCTCACTGAAGCTGGACTTATACACAGCAACCAGATACAATATCATTTAGTATTAGTATTGTTGCAGTTATTATTATTATTACTATTATTGCTATTATTATTATAGTTTGGTAGTAAGATGTACATCATTCTGCTCTTCAGAGAACTTGCACAAAGAAAAATGTAGTAGTGTACCCAGCACCCAGTGCAGGCACAGCACTGCAGGGCCACCTGAAGCTCTCTCCCAGTCACAATATTGCCCCCAACAGAACCTATCCAGACTCTCAAGCTGGCCAGTCTCCTTCCTGTTTTGGATCTTTATGTAAACAGAATCATACGGTGTCTGGCTTCTTCCACTTAACACTGTCAGTTTTCCATTCTGTAACCTGTGGCTGTCCTAGCCTCACTCTTGTGGCTGGAGTCTGTCATGTGACACTCTACAACAAATTGTTCTCCCTTGGATGGACAGAACAATAAAGAAGGCCATGGGTTGCCCATTGTACTCTGAGTTAACTCTTTATAATTCCTTAAATTCCTGGGCTCAGGGGATGTCAATATTATTCTTCCAAACTTTTTGATTAGACTCAAATGCAGTCTCTGAAAACCGTGTATCTGGCAGCTGATATTATTTTAAATGCCGAAATCTATTTTTGCAACACAAGATACTCAGTCCTGGAGCCACCAGAGAAGAAGCAAAAAGAAAACCAAAAAACCAAAACCAAAAACAAATAGAAGAGCTGTAAGAAACGAGTTTTTCTTTGCTTTCTCCTGCAAGTGAACATTCAACATTTGTGTGTAACATAGATTGAGACTTCACTGTGTGTCCAGACCAGGACTCACTACTTTGTGGGCATTAGTCGTGGGTGCTGCTCCTGACAACAGTTCAGAAAAGTAGCTTTGCTTTTTCTCTAATCTTCTATACATTGTGTTTGTCCTTCATCCTCAGATTTTACTGTATAAACCCTTTTCAGTCATCAATGTTCCCTCTTCCAAAAAGCCCTCCAGGGCTAATCCAACCCATATTTATTTCCAAGACTCAGGTATGTGCAATAAAAGGGGGGAAATCTGACATAAGAAAGACCCACCTGGATAGAATACCACCATGCTTACTACTGTAAATGCATAAATGACTTAAGGGTAAAAATCACAAATGTCATACAAATGCGAAGTGAACACATGTCTAAAATTTATATTTAACTTCCTAGTGAAAGAATCGTCAAAGATGTATGTGTTGTTCTTTCTCACACAGAACCTAGGTTTAAACATATGCGAAGCCATGAAGGTGTGACAGCATAAACCTGCAATCCCAGCACTTGGGAGGTAGGTGTAGGAGGATCAAGAGCTCAAGGGCAGGGGCTGGAGAGATGGTTTAGCGGTTAAGAGCACTGGCTGCTCTTCCAGAGAACCTGGGTTTGATTCTCAGAACCCACAGGAAGGCTCATAACCATCTGCAACTTCAGTCCTAGGGGATCTGCTGCCTACATATGCAGATACAAATACGAGCAAAACATTAACACACGTAAAAAAAACTTTAAAAATAATTCTACAAAGGAGGTCAAGGTTATCCTTGAATACATACTAAGGTCCAGGGTAGAATAAGCTACATGAAATATTATCACAAAGAAAGAAAGGGGCTGGAGAGATGATTCCATGCTTAAGAGCACTGGCTGCTTTTTCAGAGGTCTTGAGTTCAATTCCCAGCGACCACTTGTTGATTCACAACCATCTGTAATGGGATCAGACGCTCTCTTCTGGCATGCAGGCATACATGCAGAACACTCAAATGTAAAATATAGATATATAAAGTTTTTAAGAAAGGAAGGAAGGAAGAAAAAGAAAGAAAGAAGAAAGAAAGAGAGAGAGAGGGAGGGAGGGAGGGAGGGAGGGAGGGAGGGAGGAAGGAAGGAAGGAAGGAAGGAAGGAAGGAAGGAAGGAAGGAAGGAAGGAAGGAAGGAAGGAAGCAGTGTCCAGACAGCTCAGCTCAGGGGTTAAATGTGTTTGCTGTTCTTCCAGAGAACCCATTTGGTTCCCAGGACCCATGTCAAGTGGCTCACAACTGCTTGTAACTCCAGGGTCAGGGACTCAAAATGCCCTCGTCTGGCCTCCTAGGGCAGGTGGCATACACAGATACACACATATAAGTAAAAATTCTAAAGAGAAAAATCATTTCTCTTCCACGAAAGGAAGTAGGGAGAGAGGAGAACTATTTGGGGTCCGTGAGAGGAGGAGAGGAGACAGGGAAGGTAATGCAGGCAGGTATAAGCAGAGTATAATGATGTGGATGAAAATGTCCCAAAGAAACTAATTGTTTTGGATTACTCTCATTTTTTTTTTATTTTAAAAAGATGTTATGCCCTGTTTTAATGCAGACTCCAAAGAATGTGTATTTACAGACAGCTTCCACAGACCTCTTAGACAACTCAAAGGATGTGAAAATTTACATCCTTGCCTATCTTCTAGAACTTATAGCTTTATACAATAGCTCAGAAGCCATGGCAAGAGCAAAGCCCTAGAGAGACAAATGACAATATTCGATTTAGAGGACACCTGGCTTTTTTTTTTTAATTGAAAACAAAACAGCTCTTATTCTTTCTTGGTGCCACCTACCCAGCTGTACATCACTGGGGAACTCACTAAATGTTAAGAACCCTGATCTCTCTCTGTGTGTGTATGTGGGGTGTGGGGTTGTGTACACAAAACTGCCCAAGGTCTCAGCACACCAGAGCTATCCCCAAGAAGTATGGATGTTTCTCTGTTGCATGAATTTCCTCATTCTCTCTAAGCTGTCACATCTGTGCTAGTGACTTTAGGACAGACCCTCTCTCCACCACCTCCCACCAGTCATGAGCCAAGGTCCCTGGCCTCTTCAACACCTAGTGTCACCAGAATAGGCTCCAGGGCATGGGCAACATAATTCTTCATCATATTGGCAGAAGAGGTTTTCTGGGCTTCCTACCCACACACCCTTAAGGTCAGGTCCTTTATGATGGAGTTTAAGATGGGAAAAGCATTGCACTGTACTCCTATAAAGGTGTACCAGATGACTTAAAGAAACTGTTCTTCATACATTGAAATTGCTTTGGGGGAGGGGGTAGTTTCCTGTCAGTGACTGGGGTAGCTTGAAGTATACTGTGACTCTAGGGTTAAGTCTGGACAGTCAGCCTTTGGAGGTTCTCAGTGCACTGACCTGAGAAGTCCCCATAGTCCATTGAATAATGCTATACCACAGACTGGTAATTTATAGTGGACAGAAATGCATTTGGCTTGGGTCTCTGAAGGCTCTGAAGACTAAGATCAAGGGCCACGCTTTGGGAGCGGGGGTTGGGAGGTGCTTTGTGTTGCTTCATAGTATGTTTCCAAGTATCCCGTGGGTGAAGAGAGTAAGGGAGGAGAGCTTCTAAGGATGGTGCTCTCGTGGCCTGGCTCCCTCCATAACAGCCCAGGTAGCTCTTAAAGTCACCCACCTTTCAATCCTCTTGCATTAGGAATTCTAACTCATGGACTCTGGGCAGATGTTCAGACCTTACCATGACCCCATGAATTCCTGAAGGGCTTCCCTCCGCAGCCTCCCTGCCTGATTTTTGACGGAGCAGATGCCAGACATTGATGTGCATCCCTGATGTCTATGAAGCATACAGATGCACCCGCTGGCATAGAAGATATCCATAGATGTGTATAAACTAACCCATCGGGATGTCTACTGAGGTGTTGTCTACAGAAGAAGGGAAAGAAGGGAAACAGGCTAGATGTCCACCAGTAGAGAAACAATTCAAGAAAATCCAGCATGACCCTCAAGTACAGTGCTGGGCAGCTATTCACACTGACACAGGTGAGGAGAGAGGCCACACTCAGCAAGCTCCTTCTATTTAAGTTATATGACTTTATTTTTTTTTTAAGAGAAAGAAAATACAGTATTAGAGTGGGTGGTTTTACCTTCTACTTTCTCTGGTGTTTTCCTTGAATCCTACACTCATATGAATCTGTGAATGGGTAGAGATACAGAGACGGCGGCAAGCAGTCACAGTCCAACTCCACTTGAAACCGTTGTCTTTGTTAGGGTTTTGCACTGTGAACAGACACCAAGCATGACCAAGGCAACTCTTATAAGGACAACATTTAATTGGGGCTGACTTACAGGTTCATCTTGCAAGCGCTCAACTGGCCAGGAAGAACGACACTGCAACAGGATCCTTCTGCACACGTTTATTGGGAGAGCTTGATTGTAGAGGCGAAAGACCTCGAGCCCAGAACTAGTGCTGCTTTTATAGGCCTAGGAGGGGCGTGTCTCACACCCGGATTGGTTATGTACTAAGCCTCATTTGCATGTTCCTCATCTGATTGGTTATACTCTCAGTACCTTACAGAACCTCATTATCATGCCTGGTTTGCATGTCTCACATCTGATTGGTTATACTCTCAGTACCTTATAGAACCTCATTATCATACCTCATTTGCATGTCTCACATCTGATTGGTTATACTCTCAGTACCTTACAGAACCTCATTATCATGCCTGGGCCAGGCAGTGTCTTTGCAAAAGACTTTACTGCATATGTACACATTGGTTGTTTGTCCAATCTTATGCGTGGTGGCCAGCAGTAGTCAGTGCCACTCAGCAACGGCACATGTGGCTTCCCACAGGTTCAGAGGTCCGGTCCATTATCATAAAGGTGGAAACATGGCAGCATCCAGGGAGGCATGGTGCAGGCTGAGCTGAGAGTTCTACATTTTCATCTGAAGGTAGCTAGTGGAACACTGACTTCCAGGCAGCTACGACAAGGGACTTAAGCTTCCACCGCTCCTCTGCTTCCCCAAGGATTTATCATCAACATGCCCACAGTGACACACCTATTCCAACAAGGCCACTCCCTGGGCCAAGCATATACAAACCATCACACCCCCACTTTTTGTTCGGAGGCACAGGTTTCTCAGACCAGAGATACTCAGATAAAAGGGCATAGAGCAATGAACTCTTTAGGGCTGTGTCTTCCCACTCAAAGTGAGCCATGACCCCACACCCCTAAAACACATAGACACTCAGGCCTGCCAAAGAGTGACCACTCAACAGCTGGAAGATTTGTCTGGATCAACTGATGTCTGTTCATTGAGTCATGGCCAGTCTTGGTGCAGTGGGCAGAGCTGTGGCCTCTAGTCCTAGCTCCCTGGTTTGGACCTATCCTGGTCTTTTGTTTGTCCACAAAATAAATGAAATGTCTGGGTTTGGACAACGGGCCCACCCAAGCCTTTTCTGACCTCGCTGCTCAAACGGCTCAAGCTTCCCCCCCCCCAACCCCCAAAACAGACCCAGTGAGCTGAGATCAACCCCTCTATGTGTTCAGAAGGGAAGCCAGTCAAGGATGCTGAGTCCCAAATGAACGGTTGCCCACAGAGGCTGGGAGGGGCTCTAACCCTGACTCTCCACACCTAGCAAAGCTGAGGTACAAAGCCTTCTGCTTTCTCCTGGAGGCTGTTTTGTCCCCACCTCCCAGTTGGCGCCTGCAGCTGGCTCAAGTCTCTTCCACAAGGTCCCCAGGGCTCCTCTGCTTCCCCAAGGTTTTTATCATCAACATGTTCAACTCTTTGTCATCATGTTTTATTTTCAAGAACTGCCTTCCAGCCAGTGGCAGGCGTCAGAGTTTCAGGTGTCCTTCCTTCTTCAAACCTCAGCTCCCTCATCAATAAAGTAAGGGCTTGGAGAGGGTTGGCAACAACTCAATTTATGGATTCCCTGGTCAGATTTACCAACTGTCACCCTGGACAGACCCCTGCAGTCTCACTAAGATGTATCAGCCCTGAGGGACTCTCCCTGATGAGTAAATGTTCCAAGTGATTCTACCAGTAACTGTAGAGCACACCAGCATATTTAAATGTGCGATAAGCAGAGACCTTGTAATAATAACAGGCCTAGGAATGGGCTGCGGCATGCCAGAGGCCGCAAAGTGGGGTGCATACAGGGAAGGAGCTGGAGCCCAGGTCCCTCCCCTGAGCCAGGCATCTTCCAAGGTAGGCTTGCATCTGCCAAGACTGAGCACCAGGACAGAGGGCATCAGGTGGGCAAGGGAAGAAGAAAATAAGCCTGCTGATAGCTCAAATTGAAGGCCTTGGTCAAGCCTACGTGAAGAGAATTCGAACAGCTGGGAACCAGTGGCCTTGACGGGCTCCTCTGCCCAAACCAAAGGCCAGCAGCAGCCTGTGTCCCTTCTGCTGCCTCTACCCTGCCTTCTGCCCTTAGCTCTTGCCTCTGTCCAACCTTTCTGGCTGTCCATCTCTGACATATGGTTGGTTCACCCTTCTCTGCACGTGTCTGTCTGTCCACCCTTCACAAGTCCTCCTGGTGTGCCGGCCTCCCTACATCCCTCGGCCTCCCCGCCGCCCTGCCCCGCCCGCCCGCCTGCCCGCTGCCCGACGCTGTGTGGGTGTCGGGCTGGCTGTGCGCAGAGGGGCGCGGCTCGCCGCTCCCACCTCCTCCGCGTCCCCATCTCAGCAATGACCCGGGCCGTGGCGCCACCGAGCTGAGACCGGGGAGCCGCGCCGCCGCCGAGGAGGGCCCAAGAGGGTGACGGTGGAACGAGCGGCGGCGCGGGGACCGCGACGGAGGGACGGGCGGGGCTGCTGTTCCTGCTGCAGGGCAGGGCAGGGCAGGGCAGGGCCCCGGAGACCGCCGGCGGCTGTTTGCCCGCGGATCGAGGGCGCGGGTCCGTTCTGCCCGGCCCCGCCGGTGCGCCCCGCCCCTGCACGCACAGCAGGCCCAGGCGAAGCGGCTGGGACGCCCCAGCCCAGCCGGAGCGCCACGGCATCCGAGCGGGAGCCGGAGCCCGAGCGGGACCGGAGCTGGAGCCGAAGCTGGAGCCGGCACTGCGGCGCACGGAGCGGAGCGCCGCAGCCAAGCCGAGTAAGGGGCGCGGGGCGCGGGGAGGGCCGCAGACGGGGGTACCGCTGCTTATGCACGCAGCTGGGGACGCGCTGGGCGGCGGGGGACGTGGTCCCGAGCGGAACCTCAGCGCGCGAGGAACTGAGCGGTTTGCCCGAGACTCCTGCGGTTCCTGATCCCGCATCCTCCCCACACCCGAGAGGGTCACCGGGACCCGCGAATCCCCGGGGAAACGCGAGGAATCCGAGGTCTGCCTGAGTCTCAGACGAGTATCCTCCCGGGATGCAAGCCCATGACAGGGTCCCCAGCCCTGTGCCCTCGGTTTGGAGGGTCGCTGACCAGTCCACTCAAGAAAAGATACTAGGGCACACTCTTGTCTGGGGTGAGAGGAGAGGGACTGGGGTTTTACAGAGTTTGAGCCTGAACCCTCTCCCACCACCTTAAGCCAGGAAGTTTGACAATTCAACGGCCCAGTCACTTGGACCATGCCTCATTTTGTCTTACCTAGGATAGAAAGAGCATCCTTGCCGCTCCCCCCACCTACCCTCTCCCTTCATAAGGAAGACTTTCCTGTGCAGTCCCTTGCAAAGGACCCGAAGCTGAATCCGAGGTGGCAGTTCCTCTGACTACGCAGCACTAAGTGGTACCTGCCACTCTCCCCTTCCCAAGCTCGGCAATGCCCACCCTTGCCCCCCCCCCCGCTTCCTCCTTTCCTGGTTGTCCTTCGGGCTCTGTAGTCTAGGGACAGGTGCGTAGTATCGACCCTGGGCTACGTTTCTCAGCCACCCCTGTGCCAGCATGGGCAGCCAAACCCAGCCTGGGAAGGGACGAGCACAAGTGACATACTAGAGAATCGGGGAACTCTAAGAGTCCAAGTGCACCTGAGGGCCAACAGACGGCCCTCTAGACTCTCCTCAGTGATAAGGACTGCTTACTAGATGACTTCACCACTGAGTGACTCAGTTTCCCTCTTTGAAACGTATGCATGATTCTGTTTAGTAGACTGTGCAGGGTCTTTGGAGCCATGAGACACTCTTTTAGCTGATTTCCCAGCTGTGTGACCTTAGGCAAGACACTTGACTTCTCTGAGCCTCAGTTTCCTTCACCTAAAAATGTATGGAAGATCGTTAGACGAGTCTTCTGCGGAACCTGACACACGTCTATCCATTGACTGCATTTGGCCACAGGTGTTTCCTGAGGCAAAGAGAGCTTGATGTGAGGCGACATGGTGCTCCCATCTTTCTCACCCTCTGCGTCGGCCTTTGGTTCCCTGTGAATCTCCTGACATCTCCTTGCAAAACAAGACTTTCCTTTAGCCTCTCCCTTTTTCGCAGGCGCGTGCTGACATCTTCTGCCCCACCCAAACCTTTCCTATGCTGCTGTCCAGGTTCAAGAGGCTCACTGACTAAAGGGGACACTCTACCTTTTTTTTTTTTTTGCCTTTGGCTGGCACTTGCCACCCCAGACTTGAGACCTCCTACATTGCGTTCATACTCTGTACAAAGGAATTTACACACTTCGATCTACTCTGGATTAGGTGAAGAGAGGATTGCTCGCTGTGGGTTGACTTGGGTGAGCCACAGGTGATGGTTGGTTGCAACAGGTATCAGGATGCTCAGCCGATGGGACAGTGAGGTTACCAGGAGCCGCAGAGGTGCCCACTGAGATTCCTTGCTGACTATCCAGGCCATTACTTTAGGTCACAGGACCCCATGATGAACCTAGTGAAGGAACCGGAGCTGGTGGCAGACAGCATGACTTGAACTTAAGAGCTAGCAGGTTTTTGGGGAAGGATCTTCCTGAGTCTGAGCAGTTGGGGCCTAGAGCAGCCCAGTTGCATGCCTAGGGCTTAGGAAAAAATATGAGCAGCACATATCCACAGAGCGGCACAGAGGTTGTAAGGAACCAGGAGCATTGATGGAAAGAAAACAGACGTCACTCCCATCACTCCTACCCAGAACTGGAATGAGATCAGGAAATGTGTCTACCTGTTGCTGGGCAGAATGGCTGCCTAGGGTTTCTTCCCTCCAGAAGTCCCTCTCTCCTTCTTTTGTAACCTACCCCCCCCCCATTCACTCACTAGGGTGCCCCATTCCCTGCATCTTCTATAATCCTCTCCGCTTCTCATCCCAGAGGAGTCCATCCGAAGCTAATTAGGCTCGTTCTGCCGCTCCGCTCAGTATTTGGAGCACAGCTGATAGGGAGGGTGATGGAGATGCAGGACAATCATGAGTCTTTGGCACCAACAGGCTGAGCACCCTCAGAGGACATCAGCGGCTCTTGAAAGCCTAGTGCCAAGCGTGAGGTAGGGAGCGGGAAGGTACCAATCTGTTCACAGCCTCTAAAAGGGAAACTGAGGCCAGGGAGGCTTGCCCCCCTGGGAAGTAAGCACAAGATAAGAGTTATGGCTGCCAGCACAGCCCTTGGGAGCTAGCAGCCAGGTTTATAGCATTTGATTCTGAGCAGGGGCCCCATTCCCCCCCCACCCCACCCCTTTGCAGCCTCAGTGTTGTCTTGAAAACGGGATGAATATTGATTGCACACCTGCCAGAATGGTCATGAAGACTAAAGAAATAGTGCATACAAGGCGTATGGTAGTGTCCAGTGGAGCTTGGCCAGGAGCCTTTGCCGTACCTGTGTTGTAAACACCCTCACACAGGAGTTTGTAAGCACAAGCACTTTTGCTTTGATCTAAGACATGAGCATTCTGGTGGAATGGGGGCGGTCAGGACCATCCTATAATCACCCCCACGGATGGTCACAATGCTGAAGCTCCTGAGGTTAAGGACTGAAGTCGGGTATAGAATAGGTAACATCACTGAGACTCATCCGTAATTTTACACGGGGTTTGTGAAATTGATAATTAGCACATTTTCACTTCAGCGGCATGCAATTAGTTATCAAGATTATTCCTCCATGGAGATATTAATGATTTTGTGTCTAAGAGCTGGAAATGAAGGTGCTAACGGTCTGTGGGCTATCACACTTTTAGACGCTCCTTTTTTTTTCTCCCTACTCAAACAATTATCAAACTCATTTAGTCAAATTGACTTAAAAGAGCAGTCTCCCACTCTTATCTACACCTCTTCAGTTTTCTCCGGAGCATTTATCACCTCCAACATCCATAGCCCTTTCTTTTCCATTACCCCCTCTCGGGAGTATCACTCACTGTGATGTCTCCCGAGACTAGAACGGCATTCTACGTTCAGTATGCTTTGCAAAATCATAAGATGTCTTGTCATGTCATACAGGAGGTCTGCTATTTTTATTATCCTTGCCAAGTGTGCAGATCGATTAAAAACAAAATATTATAGTATGGGAGATACTGGTCCCTCAAATATTTAGCAAATAAGACTTGCTTCGGGAGCTGAAGGAGATAGCTCAGTGGTTAGGGAGCTCCTGGTGCTGTTCTGCCGGAAGACGAACGAGTTTGGCTGACAGCACCGACCCTGGGTGGCTCACAGCCACCTGTAACTCCTGCTCCAGGGGATCCGATGCCCTCTTCTGACCCCCAAGGTACACACACATGCACATGTGAATACAAGTGCAAACACACACATGCACAAAGTAAAATAATAAGGAATTTTTTAAAAAAAGACTTGCATAAGTATCGTGGATAGCTTGAAGAATGTTAAGAGGAATGAAGATTAACGGGGTCTGGGGATGCGAGCTGTGATCCCAGCCACTCTGGAGGCTGAGGCAAGGGAATCACAGGTTCATGGCAACTCTGGGCTACAGAGTGAGTTCAGTGTCAGCCTGGGTTACTTAGTAACAAACATAAAAATGATGTTTAGAGTCCAGAGAGTGTGGAGGATGTAACTCAGGGCCTATATAAAAGACCACAGAAAAGGTTATTTATTTTTCAAGTATCTTAAGGAAACTTCTTATTTAGATGGGAAGTTAACTTTAAAAAAAAAAAAAGAAGAAGAAGAAAACCTTCTCAGTAACAAAAGTTCAAAGGCAGATTAGCTTTAGCTTCTCCCAAAGAGCTGACATTGATTTTTTTTCCTTCCAATTACTTTCTACCACAAAGGATTCTTTTCTGAATCTTCATTGTGATGATCTTTCAGATTATAAAAATCAATACATTTCACTGTAGAAATTTTTGGATATCATAAAAAATATATATAAATTCTTAATCCCTCCAGTATATTCTATTTCCATCCTAATCTTTTGCTGTGTGTGAGTGAATGTTTTCATTAGGACTTCTGTTCTACAAAATAAAGGCCGTGCACAGTTCTGTAACTTTTTTTTCCCCTAAAATACTCAAGATTCTTTTTCCATTTAACATTATACTGAGTGTCTATAAGTCATTAAGATTTTTGGAAAACATGATTTCATGCCTATGTAATATCCCACTATAAATGAGTACCATAGATTTCTCAGTCTCCTCTTACTGATGGTGGTGGCCACACTGGGATTATGTCATACTTCATTATCATAAATAATGCCTGCCAGGTCTCTTCTGGTGTTACCAAGTCCTGAGCCAGGCTTCTGTGTACTCCTGGTCAAGACGAGACCAGCTTGCAGATGGCCTAGCTCATGAAGTTGCCTAAGACATTAGACCTCTATGTTTTGTCCACAGCAGTGGGATTACGCCCTAAAGAGCAGTGGTTCTCAACCTCTGGGTTGTGACCCTTTGGGCAAACATCTGTCTACCAAAATATTTACATGACCACATTCATAACAGTAGCAAAATTACAGTTACAAAGTAGCAACGAAAATAACTTCATGGTTGGGGTCACCAGAACATGAGGAACTGTATTAAAGGGTCAAAGCACTGGAATGGTTGAGAAACACTGCTGTAGAGGGACGGTTCTGGTAAATTAGTGCAAGTAGAGACCCCCAAACCACCAGACAGATCTTGACCAGTCTAGTACAGCACACATAGGTCCTGCCAGTGAGCTTCAAGGTCTCTTACCCACCTCTGTGGTCACTCTCTTCTCCCAGTCGCCCTCACCCCAACTCCTGAGTGCATTCTCCTGATGTCAACCTCACTATAAATAGTGTGTGACTTAGCAGCACTTACCAAGGCACGGACCTGCCCATTGAGGAAGTCCCCGGTTGGGTCCCTTCCTGTGACAGAACAAAGTTCTGCTGGTGGCCTTAGACCTGCAGGGGCAAGGTGGATAGCACCCCCATTGCAAGAGCACTGCATCTAACCAAGTCCAGGAAAATTTCTCACTTCCTTCCTGCTCTGAGCGATCACATGCCCACCCACAGATCCAGGGAACAAAGCCCTGTGGGATGACATCATTCATTCATTCAGTAATCACTGTGTACTTCCTGTGGGCCAGGCAGGGTGCTAGGTTATCTATGTCCCTTACACCTACAGTCTGCAGTTCGGAGTGGACTCAGAACCGTGATCACCTCCCCTCTCAGTGGACTCAGAACCTCCCCTCTCCCACCCTCTATCTCAGATCCAAATGCCTGTCAGACTCACCTACACTTTCCTGCCCAGGGCATTTGAATACCCCGTTCCACTCAACTAGAGTCTCCTCCCCCAGAGAGCCACCCCGATGGCCTATCTTATCTCTGCTCACCTACCACCCCCCTACCAAAGCCCACTCTTCTTGATCTAAATGTGCCCCGCCTGCACATCTATCTGTCTGTCCGGTCTCCCCTGTTGCCCAACATGCATGACCACTGACAGTATCGAGGGGAATTTGTTCAGCATCAGAACCAGTGAGAGG
Organism: Mus musculus; assembly: GCF_000001635.26. Lineage (NCBI taxonomy): Eukaryota > Metazoa > Chordata > Mammalia > Rodentia > Muridae > Mus > Mus musculus. Next base: position 104,176,677 of record NC_000074.6, read on the forward strand.
CATCTCCCCCATCACCTATCGTTCAGCATCATCCTAAGCCCACAGATGTCCTCTAGAAATGACAAAAGCTGACCCTGTGACTGCCCAGCTGTGACTCTTTCTGGGAGCCTCCTTAGGTCAATGAGCTTGCTTGCCACCTCGACAGCCCCCCCCCCTGATTCTGAATCTCAGAACTGTCATCTATAGAAGTTGAGGTTCGTGTTGAGGACCTGGTGAGCCGACAGTATGGAACAGCGGTGGGAGCAGGTGTGTCCCACAGCCTCTATAACATGACTAGAGCTCCAGCTATACCTAAAGCCCTCCCTGCCTGCCTTCTGTCCTCTGGTGTGAGGTAGGTGGCTCCCCTGGCAGTATTCCCCAGGAGGCCCCACACCCTCCTTATTCATGTCTGAGCATCCCACAAGCCCAGCATGGAGGTATGCCAGCAGCAGGAACATAAAAGGACATACAAATGACATGGTCTCCACACACTATTTAGCCACTTCAAAGCCTGGAGTGCTGCCCACCCACCCTCCCTTGCACTCTGAGCCAGGCAATCCAGTTGGAGATGAGTCACAGCTGAATCTGATGCTAGGCTCAGAGCGAGGCACGCAGTGGAATAATTGCCTTAAATGGGCCCACACTGGCCAGGACAGGTGGGGTGCAGCCCTTATATACAGCTTATATACAGCTGCCTGGCAGCTCTGTCCACATGCAGGGACCCAAGGTAGGCGCTTGTTCACATGGATACCGTACATCTAGCTCCTTTGGACTGAGAACTACAACAGAATTTTGCCCAAACAGAGGGTCTGATGCCACCCGGCAGTGGTTTTCCTGTAGGTCACTTGGAGATCCTCTAGTGGGGAGAGGGGGGAGAAAATAGACAGAGAGTTGATCACCTGCTTCTTTTGAGTCCAGAGAAACCCCATTAAAGGCTAGGGATATATATCAGGAGTGGAGCGCTTGCCTAATATACATGAGGCCCTAAGTACGATGATGCACATTTGTAACCAGTGTTCAAAAGGCTGAAGGAAGAGGAACTTGAGTTCAAGGACAGCATGGGCTACATAGCAAGACCTAGTCTAAAAAATGAAAATAAATTAATTTTTAAAAAGAATTCTTTTAAGATTTATTTATTTCATTTATATGAGTGCATTGTAGCTGTCTGTCTTCAGACACACCAGAAGAGGGTATCGGATCCCATTAGAGATGTTTTTGAGCCACTATGTGGTTGCTGAGAATTAAACTCAGGACCTCTGGAAGAGCAGTCAGTTCTCTTAACCGTTGAGCCATCTCTCCAGCCTAAAAAAATAAAATAATAAATAAAAAATAATTTAAAAAAAATTTTAAAGAAAAATTTCAAAAGATAAGAAAAGCCATTCTTTATGTTGCCAAGGATCTGAGGAGACTCCTTGCAAGCCTGAAGGGAATAGGTGCTGGGACCGTGCACCAGGGGCTATGTGTAAAGTGCTAGCTGGGGTACACAGTACAGGGAATGGTGGCCTGGATGTGATATATATCAGTGTCACCATAGACAACAGGCTATGTGGAGATAATCAAGTCTACAGGAGAAGCCTGCTTCTTGGCATGCAGATCATTATTTGAGGGCTATCTCCACATAGTGCTGTATGTTAGTATAAGGCTAAGGTTGACTTACTCTAACATTCCAGGTACTTGTAAAAACGTCCTCTAAAGTGAGCCTCGAGCTAGTGTGCATAGACCATGCTGACCCTCATCGACATGCTGGGGAAGTGCCACCCCTGTGATTGATCTGTCACCAGGAGTCAAGAAGGCTTCACAGAGAGATCTCCAAAGCTGAGATTTGATGGCAACTCAGGAGTGCTCCAAGTAGATAGGCCAGACACCATATGCCAGGGAGCGAAAGCAGCCCTGAAGTCCAAGAGACCCACTGGAGCCTGCTAGTAGGCTAACCAGAACACCAAGGTCAGACAGCAGATCTCCATGGATGCCACAGGGTGTGAGTGGGGGACACCAGGAGTAGCAGAGCTCTTCCTCTATGTCTTTTCTGTGACCTTGACCAAGTAAACCACCTTGGGCCTCAGTGTTCTCATTTGCAAAATTGAAAGGATATTCCTCATGCGTAAGGTCCTGTCCCAAAAGAGCAGATGACCTTAATGGCACTTACCAAGCATTTAACTGATATGAACCAACCACATGTGTAGAACCAAGTGTCCCCAAAGCCTCCCCACATAGGACTGTCTACTTGAGGTGCTTAGCACACATCCTACGGGAATACTTAGGCACTGGACCATGAGACACCCATCTTCCCTATGGCCTGAGAATCATTAGTCTTCACCTCTGAGTCTCTGGGTCCAGTGAGAGGAACAGGTAGGCCCAGAGAGTCCTCTCAGAGAGACAGGATCCTAAGGGGAGCCCCGAGAGAGAGAGAGAGAGAGAGAGAGAGAGAGAGGATAACCTGCAGCTCTCCGTGGCATCTGGGGTCCCCAGGAGCAGCACTGCAGGAAGTGCCCTCAGCATGCACTTTTTTTTTTGTCCAGAATTCTTTTTATTTAAAAAAAAATTGAGATTAATATAATCATGTCACTTCCCTTTGGTTTTTTTCTCTCCAAACCTTTCTAGGTACCCCTTTTTGCTCTTGATCAAATTTATGACCTCTTTTACTTTAAGTGTTACATACACAAACACTCCTAAATACTACAACCTTCTCAGGTTGTGTAACAGCATGCACTTTTTAAGCTCCTGTGCTCTGCCAGTGCACAGAGAGTTAGAAGACACTGGGGCTGTGGATGCTGGAGTGAGGAACGGGATGCTTGCCCTGAGGTGCAGGGGAGCTGGGGAAGGGATCTGAGCAAGGGATTGACATGGCCATGCTGTCTTTAAAACAGATTTCTCAGGGGCTGGAGAAATGGCTTAGTGGGTAAGGGGCTTTCTCTGTAAGCATGAGGACCTGAGTTAGGACTCCAGCACCCACAAGAAAGAAGGAAGGAAAGAAGGAAGGAAGGAAGGAAGGAAGGAAGGAAGGAAGGAAGGAAGACAGCCAGCCAAGAATAAGCATGTATACCTATAACTCAAAGCTGGGGCTGGGGGTGGGAACAGAGATGGGATCTCTGAGGCTTGCTGGCTCCTGGTTCAGTGAGAGACTGTGTTTAAAGAGAATAAGGTAGATAATGCTAGATAGAGCAGGACACCTGACACCTTCCTCTGGCCTTCATACCCATACAGGCCTGCACAGGCATGTATGTATGCACACATATACACATAACAGAGAAGGGAGGGAGAAAGGAAGAGAGAGAGAGAGAGAGAGAGAGAGAGAGAGAGTGAGTTCTGGAGCAATAGGATGAGATATCTGCTCACTGGTATACCCCCTTAACATCCACATGTATGACACGTACATACACACATAGTATCCCCTGCACATCTACAAATGTGAACGCAGACATCAGTTCTCACATGTAATTTTTGAAAGCAAGGTTCACAGGCCTTAAAAATTCTTCTTGAATCTCCTGGTGTGAAATTGGTTCTCTTAGCAGCCTGGGAGATCACCTCCTACCCTCCCTCTCCCCAGCCCTCCTCCCTGGGTCAAAACTCTCCCTTGGTTTCTATGGAGACCAAGAATGGATGTCAGGCCAGCCTAGGGTTCACACAGGCAAAGCTGAACAATGTTGGGAGGTGAGTGACAAGTCACTACTCACAGAAGTGTCCCCAGGTCGGCTGTATTCCTCCTGCCTCCCATTGGGAACAAAGGGAGCACCATGAGGCCTGTCACACACCATGAGGCCTGCCACACAGCCCTGCTGCTCCTAAATCCTGTTCCAAGCCTATCCCTGCTTCTCTAGGAAGGATGTGAGGTTCAGGGAGGTGAACTGCTTTGTCCAGAGTCAATGCCAGGAAGTGGCGGCATTGACTTTAGTATTACAGGATCTAGGAGAAAAGCAAGGGAGCCCAGGGACAGCTCACTTGTTCACCTTCTAAACAGAAAAGCCAATGTTTCCATGCTCAGCCAATGGGCCCCATCCAGACTTCATGCATGTTCGGAACAGAAAGCCCGTATGAGAAAGATTCCTACATGAGGCTGGGCTGAGAGCCTGGGGTCTGATTCTCACAGGTAAATTCTGCCACATGATGCAATCAGAGAGGCTGGAGGCCACCAAAAAGGGACAGGATGTTTCCCACTGGCCTCCTTGCAAGAGGCCCTGGACTCAGCATAAGTGGTCCCACTCAGTCACCCCGACAAGTGCAGTTAAGGGGACTGGAGAGATGGCTTAGCAGTTAATAGCACTGGCTGCTCTTCCAGAGGACCCAGGTTTGGTTCCCAGCATCTATATGGTGGCTTACAACTCTCTGAAACTAGTTTCAAAGAACTAAATGTCCTCTTCTGGTCCCTAACGGCACCAGACGCACAAGTGAGCACAGGCATATATGCAGGCAAAATGCGCATACAAATAAAACAACAATAACAACAACAAAATTCTTAAAGTGCATTTTAGTTTAGACTGAAGTCAAGTGTGCCACTCCCTAAGAAGTCAGAGCCCGTGCTGTGTCCTTTGGGGACACACAAAGAGAGCCTGGTTAGGTTCAGTTATTTAGTGTAGTATGAGATGATATTACTTTGAAAATGTTTCCCCTTGTAAAGGAGCGTTAAAGTGGCCCAGCACAGCCTAGCAGCATGGAAAATCAGGTGTCACACCGAGTTCATGTGGGGATAAATATGGGTATGGAAGAGGCATTATCCTTCCACTTACCTATATTCTTATATTGATGCAGACCTTCTAAAGGGATGTGCTGGCTGGCTGAGGGCATGAGAGGGAAGCAGATCTGAGCTCTCACCCCAACCCTGTGAGTTGGCAGCTGTGTGATCTTGACCAAGCTACATGACTTCTCCGAGCCTCAAAAGAGCACTCTTAGTTCTTTGAGCAGTAATCATAACACAGTTTGAACTGGGAGTCAGGGAACACCCTCCCAAAAGCCAGCCACGAAGCTGTGAACAAGCTTCTCCCTTCTCCAGGTCTGCTTTCCTCTAGGAAATGAGGACTCCAGTCTTTAAGAATTGGTCCATGCCTTACAGCCCCAAGGCACTGGGGATGCTGTAGCCCATGGAAGACGTGGAAACAGTAAGTGGTCCATGGTACAACTCCATGGCTTTCCACTCCCACTCCAGGTCCACTCAAGAGAGAGATCTGCCCCACCTCCATCACTGTGACCTCAATACCCCATGTGATATTCCTGTATCCACACTCCATACTTTGTAGCCCAGGGATCCCAGACTAAGAATGTGTTCATAAGGCCCATCCCCAAAAGTGATGAAAGCGCCTAGCCCCTGGACATGGTGGATGCTGTAGGCATTCCATCACCTGCCTCTTTGTGTCTCCACAGGCGAGTAGAGGGGCCTCCCCCCTCCAAGAAGTCAGAGCTGTGCTCGTGGGCAGGCTGGCTCCGCTGTTCTGCTCCAAGGATTACATGTCCTTCAAACGCCCTTGCCCCTGTAAGTCTCTTCCTTGTCCCATCACTGTTGGGGTCCAGCTACTGCAGAGCTAGAGGGCAGAGTCGTAAAGATGGCACCAGGGTGTTTGTTTAAGGCACTGAGCCTGACCAAGGCTAGTGTGGAGGGTTTGAATCTGGGGATAGGGACAAGAGAACACACACAAGCCATCCCCACATCTGCAGTGGGCTGCCTGGAACCTGAAAGTCACACTTTGTCCCGTTCCCAAAACGTGGATCAAGGTTCCTCTGAAGCATACTGATCATGCGCTCTCTGCCCACCCACAATGCCATGGCCAACTCAGTGTGCTGTTACAAATGGGTTAGACACTGGCAGCCTTTCCAGGGCCTTCAGTGGGATGGTACGCTGTGATGGATGGTTTCTGTGGGAAACAGAAGCCTTCAGTTCTTCCAAAGCTTAAATGCCCACAAATGATGCTTAATGGATTTGGGTCCTACACACTATGTTCCTTGGAGGCTGACTCCCTAAGGAACTTCATCCCATGTCTCTCACCAGAAAGCACCCACAGACTGAAGAAAATTCATGATTGTTGAGAAATCAGGCTGTGTGTTGCGGTGACATCAGAGGACACCACCTGCTCCCTTGGTGTCCACACACACTGCCTCTCACCTCACTCTCACTAAGGTTTTTGCTTGAGTTTCTACCTCTAGTCTGTGCCGTCCTAGGCTGAGCACATCTTTCTCGCATAGTCACAGCCCCAGATGCTAACTCCTAAAATACTGAGGGAATGCCAGTGAAGGGGGCGGGGCTGCATGTCCCATGTGGATGGGATTTAGTCAGAATCTGGGCAGGGTCCTCACCACTTATATGGCAGGGAAGAGGCCAGCTGTAGGCTCATCTGCCAAGAGTAGAGCCAGATGTGGTAAAGCTCTGGCCACCCAGAGGAAGGGAGGGGAGAATGGAGAAGGAGAGCCCAGCTGTATGTGACACTGTTGGTGGCTTCCACCTTCTTGACTCCTGACCCTCCTAAGTTCTTCCAAGCCACTCTGTTCACGGATGCTGTCCATCGTGGCTCCTTTGGCGTGGAGGAAGGGAACCACACCTGTCCCTGTTGCTCAGCCCCCTCCTTATTCTGCACAGCCAGACTTCATCCTTGCTCTGTTGCCCTGCTTCTGGCTGCAGTCTTGAGCGGTTGCTTCCCAGCCTGTCTGTCCCAGCTTCTTCCTGGGTCCCTCTGCTTTCTATTGCCCCCATCCCACCTCATACTCAACCTGCCCCAAATTGAATGGTCTATCTTCCCTCTAGACCATCTGTCTCTGTCTCTGTCTCTGTCATATCTATATCTATATATCTATATATCTATATATCTATATCTATATATCTATATCTCTATCTCATATCTCTATCTCTATCTCTATCTCTATCTCTATCTCTATCTCTATCTCTATCTCTATCTCTATCTATATCTATATCTATATCTATATCTATATCTATCTATATCTAGTTCATGATACAAAACGCATATATATTGATTTGGGTACCACCATTGAATCTAGCCCTTAGACCAGAAATATGAGTGACCCTCAGTCTCCCTGTTGTGTATACACCCATCAGTGCTGACTGCCCAAGTGAATCCTGGGGGTTTTGAGTGAGGCCAACAGTTCGCCATCTTGAAGCCCCTTTGCTCCGCCCCCGCCCTGCCCCTGCCCCTGCCCCTGCCCCTGCCCCGCCCCTTCAGACACAATCTAGAAGTCTGGAAGTTGCTCGCTTACCTTTATGCTTGCTTGCCTGTCCACGTCCCAGTAGAAGGTGAGCTTCCAGAAAGCAGGTTCACTCTGGCCTTGCCCTCTGGCTGTCCTCAGCACCAAGCTCATTGTTGACTGAGCAAATGAAGAAGTAAATGAAGCCAGTGCCCTCTGGGCTCTGCCACCATGCAGACTGAAGACGCTCATTCAGGTCCTGGAGGTGTGGTGAGCAGGGGTGCGGAAAGGGTGCTTCAAAACCCTGAAAAGCCTCCAACAGAACTCTTAGGAGCCAGACATGGGGAGCATTCCTGTAACCCTAGCATTTGTGAGGATGATCTCTAACCCCGGGCCAGCCTGGGCTACAGAAGGGGACTCTGTCTTAAATTTTTTCATTCTTAAATAGTGAAAAGAAATATTTAGGATGCCCAGAAATGGCCATCTGAGGCCACACACCCCTTCTTTTTCACACACACACACACACACACACACACACATCTAGAACTGTTCTGTGCAGTGAGAAAGGTGACAGAGACCACCACGTTAGCTCTCCTGATGACCTTGCCAGGTTATGAAAAGATGCCGCAGCCATGAAACCTGGAAAACTCAAGAGTAGGAGACAGTTTGTTCCCGTTCACACCCCTGCTCCCCCGGCCCCTGTGGTTTAGACATACAACCCACCAGAAAGAAGACCCAGCCCAGCAGTTTCCCAAAGAAAGACCTCTGTCCAGGAGTCAGAGCTTGAGAAGTCTGTGGAGAGTGTAAGAGTCACATCTACCTGGAGCAGAGAGCAAGGTGGCTGGTTAAATGGTGCTAAACCACTGCTGAAAACTGATTGGCCAGCGCCTGCAGACCCTGGGGATGTAGCATACTTCTCAGGCTCCTGGGAGTTGGGCAGACATCAGCCACAAAGGGCTGGGTTGTAGGTCAGTTAATGTCCAATCCCATTTCACCGTCAGATACCTCAGCTTGTCTCTGCCCCTTGAGGGCACCTCCATCAGCTCTCCACAGCAGTCCCCTTGGGAAAACGAGAAGACTGAGGGAGAAATGCAGCAAGAACAAGAAAGAGGAGGCCAGGGAAACCCTGTCAGGGAAGACTGGGCGTGTGCAGGTTACGTGGCTGCAAAAGGAAAGGGGTTTCCTCTGCTTGAAGTGATGTCTGTGAGCCTTTCCCCGTGTGCAGAGGTCTTGCCTGAGGCCCTGAGTGTGGAGGAGGTCTGTTGTTCCTCGGGAAGTCTGGAGATGGGGGTGGGGGGTGGGGATCGGTTCCCTCTGGGCTCTGCCGGGCAGAACAGCCTAGGACTCCCTGGGGACCCAGGCTCTAAGCACAGATGCTACACATCCTCTTCACTGTCATCTAGCAGATGGCAGCACCATGTAGCTCCCTCTGGGGGTGAGGGGAGCTGCTCCCCTCTGGCCTCTGGGGACAGATCTGAAGTTGTTGTTTGAGGGTGAGGTGGGGTGGAAGAAACTGGAGACTAAGTGTGGAGCAAAGCAAATGAGGGAGGGGGAGACATACCCCACCATCTATGGAGAAGCCAAGTGGACACATTACTGTCAAGTTCATGGTGGCTGCTAGACGCCTGGCAGGGCCCCATATGCCTATGATACCTCCCACCCCCTCAGAGTAAGGGTAATGTTGGGCTGTGGCATGGGAACACTCTAGCCCTGATATTTGCCATCTGTGGGAGTACGACTCACCTTCCCAAGCCCTCAGTTTGCTCATTCACAAAATGGGACCGGTGGATTCTTACAGTTCACTACTCAGAGTTGAGGGGCCACGGGAAGAGTTGAGCTTGGTTATCAGGCTCTGAAAAGATGCTCAAGAGCTGCCCCACTACCTATCTCTGTATTAGCCATGTCTTTAACGGCGGGGGTGGGAAAACACAGGAGAGGCTCTAGGGGTAGATGGGATTTGGACCGTGTGTTACCTTTTTGCTGCTGTGACAGAATACCAGGGCAATTAACTTTAGGGAGGATGCGGCTTCAGCCCATGGTCAGTTGGACATGTGTTTTGGGGCAAGTGATGAACATTGTAGCAATGATAGAGGAATCCTGTTTGCCTGGTGAAGGCAAGGAAGCCCTTGGATTCCCAACATCCTCTTCAAAAGTATATCCCTGGTGATCTGACTTTCTGGCAAGGCCCCAACTCTTAAGGGCTCTACCATTTGCCATAAATGCATGGGCCTTTGGGAGACATTCACAGTACAGGGTTTCTTTGCTCTTCTTGTTGTCATGGTTACCTCTGTTGCTATCAACAGAAGGAAGAATTTGAGGGCAAACAGGGAAAATAATGGAGCACACTCAACCTTCCACCATTTCTGTGTCCGGAGCAGACATCACTAATCAATTATGGTACTCTTTCTCAATGAGCCTAGAGGTAAACTCAGAGTCACTCTAAATGCATGCTGGAAATACCCATAGATCACTAGTTTTTGTCCATCCCTCGATGAAGCAAGGCACTAGAGGGGAAGGGACTTTAGCTGTTCACTCCTGAGTCTCAGTTTCTTCACTTATAAAATGGGAGTTGATAAAGGTTTGCATGTTAGAGGGATGCTGTGAGGTAGTGTGGGGAAACCCTTACAAGGCCTTAGGATCCATGTTTCTTGTGACCTCCTTGCTTCCTTGAAGAAGTTCTGCGAAGAAGGGTTAGTGTTTCCATTCCACAGATGAGGAAACTGAGGCTTGAAGTAGTAAAGGAATTATCCAGGGTGCTACAGCTAAAAGATGAGGGTTTCAGACTGGAATGAGAGTGATCCGGTCTCAGTTTTAACTAAACCACAGCTGGATCAACATACAAGTGCAGCCAGGTGTGGTGGCATGGGCTTGTAATTCTAGCTCTGGGAAAGTGAAGATGAAAATTCCTGGAGTTTGCTGGCCAGCCAATCAGTGAGCCCCAAGTTTAGGGAGCCACCTTGCCTCCAAAATTAGAAAGGATTAGTGGAGGCACTCTGATATCCACACACGTGTACACACACACTCACATGAGCATAGACAGGATGTGTGTTTATTGATAATGTGTTGGGGTGGTATGTAGCAAATACAGCAGGCAAAACACCCACACACATACAATTGTCAAAAAATATAAACACTGTTTGGTGCGATGGTGAATGGGTTATCCGCAGGAAGACTGAGTCATACCCGTGTCTTGTAGAAAAGAACACTGAGTGGGAACATTCAGCAATGGGAGCTGGTAGGGCTTGTTCCAGCACAAGAGGAACAGTGGCCTTGAAGAATGCACGGAAGGTACCAGAGCTGGCACATCAGTCATATGATGTGTGGCCCTGGAAGCCATGGTCAGATTTCAGCTTTTGCTTTCTGGGAATCTTTGGAAGATTATGAGCTGAAAAAAGTTTCAATTACCCTGGTATGGCAAAAGAGGCTGGAGGGGGGACCAAAGGAGAGGTGGAGGTGGTCAGGAGGCTAGGAAGTAATCCAGGATGTAGTGAGAGGGCCTAGGGCAGAAATTGAAGCTGGAAACAGACTGGAAAGTGAAGTTGTTCAGATATGGTGTGAATGAGGAAAGAAGAGAATCTTGGAGCTACACACACGGAAGGACCAGTCTGTCACTGACTGAGCTGGGGAAAGTCCTAGGTCAGCTGGCAACCTGACTGGGCTGGACTTGAAGGCGCACTACATCTGAGATGCTGTGTAGACACCAGGGTGGAGAGGCAGGCAGACAGCCAGACATATGAGCCTGGTGGGTTCAAGGGTGAGTCTGGAGCTGGAGATGTAAATTGGGGAGCTGTCAGTGTCTGGGTGCTGAGAAGTGGGATGAAGCCACCGGCAGGACAGGACACGTGTGGGACAACAGTGCGGGAAGAGAAGGAACTCGAGCGTGAGCATTGCGTGGATGGAGGGCAAATGATCTCCACACCTAGTGGTCTTGCCAAGAGCACAGTGATCCCTGAAGTTGTCACCTAAAGCCAGGTTCATGGAGGATAGCCTACTCTGCAGCTAAAGGATGTGTAAGCACTCTGCTATTCCTCTGCCAAGGGCTCCCATGCGTTAGCCACCCCTGCACCTGGAAGGCTTCCCAGGGCTTGAGAGAGGCAGGTTGTCCTCTATGATGCCACCACAGAAATGAACAGCCTGTCTGCTTCAGAAACAAGGGAGCAGAACCTGGAGGGGAAACCCAGGGACCCTGCATCCCCCGTGAGTCACTGAACCATCTGCTTCTAGAGGCTGCTCTTTGAACCCACCCCTCTTCCTTGAAACTTGAGGGCACCTCCCTCAGCAGTTTAGGAGACACTCATCCTTGTGATCATCCTTCTGCCCATTGCCCTCCGCACTCCTCACCACCCCCACCACCTGTCGCCCCTCAGCCCCCAACCAGCCTTCTGCTCCTGCATCCCTGGATGGAATGTGTCTTCAGCAGGAAAGGGTCAGAGGGTAGGTTGTGGACTGAGTAGGTGTGCCCTAATGCATGGGCAGCACTTAAGTAGGAGCCAGGCTCAGCCAACACTGGAGCAAATGTAGTTAACTCCTCTGAATCACTGCTTAGCCCCTTGTGAAATGGGATAATTGGGCCAAGTTTCCAATGTGACCTGAGGGTTTGGTGAACACAGAGTATGCTCAATAAGGTTGATTCCTTCCTGACTTTTAATCCCACTGTGATAGCCGTGAAGCTACACTCAGACTTCCCTGTAGGGTCCTCCTAAAACTGCCCCTCTCCCCAAGATTTTCTCTCCCTTCCCATCAGCCCCAGATTGGCACAGTGACTGTCCAGCAATTTTGACAGCTGTCATCAGGATCCCCCTCCCCTTGCCCAGATGTAAACCAGCTCACCCAGCCTTGCGATGCAGGCTAGATATAAGCCATCTGCAGGAGCTGTCCCAACTCTCTCTTACCATAGGCTTGGTAACCAAGTGCAGAGAAGGAGCGGGATGAGGTCTCAGAGTGTATGAGTTGGTACCACGTCAGTCCCCTGTCTCAGAATTAAGTGTGGCTGCCACACACGAGTGAGAAAGTACCCCAGGAGAGAGATCTAAATAGGAAGACCAGACTCCTTCGAAAGGGAAACTGGCAGAGCTGCTTCAAGGGACAAAGATCACTGCACGGTCCCTGCTCCCACCTCACATGTCCCTACACACACACACACACACACACACACACACACACACACACACATCCTCATTTAAGATGCCGGGGACAGTCAGAGGAACCTAACTTTAGCTCCTAGATGGAGCAGCCCTTACCCTATTTCAAGCTTCAGGTACTTGAATCTCTACCTCTGGAGGGAGTGCTGAGCGTCCCTACCCTGCTTGGTCTCTAGGGATTTTTTTCTTTCCTTCTTTTCCTTTCTCTCTGTGTGTCTCTCTGTCTCTGTCTCTGTCTCTGTCTCTCTGTCTCTCTCTCTCTTTCTCTGTCTCTCTCTGTCTCTCTCTCTGTCTCTCTCTCTGCCTCTCTCTGTCTCTGTCTCTCTGTCTCTCTCTCTGTCTCTCTCTCTGTCTCTCTCTCTCTCTCTCTTTCTCTCACTCAGCAGAAATGTCACCCTCAAGAGCCAATAGTTAAAAATATTTAGGAGTTTCATGAGCAAATGGGTTAACTACTGGTAGCTCTAAAATCACCATGGTAGAGGCGTTACATCCTGGAGATTGACAAACTACGAATCTGAAACCCTTCCTCCCTTCTGCCTTCTTTTATTTTCCCCATCACACTTTCCTTCCTCCCTCATGGCTCTTTTTTCCATCCTTTTTCCTTCTTTTCTGCATACAGAAAGGTGCACCATCACCAGGGCACAGCTCAAAGGATTCGCACAAACTGAGCATGGCCCTGTGGGGAAACACCGTCTCACCTGCACCCAGGTCTCCTTCATATGTTTCCCCACTTGCTCTCCTGTGTCAATGACATCCACAAATAGTGTTTGCTGTGTATCTCACTTTATTGGGATCATGTAGTATGTTATTTTGATCAATAGTGTGTTGCACACTTTACCTACCTCATTGAGTATAATTGTAGATGAAGTAGTCTCTCCACTAGGTAGTATTCCTTTGTGTAAATACATCATTCTACTCTAGTGGGCATCTGGGTGTTCTCATTGTGAGATGATGCACGGATAGCCATGCTGTGGATATTCTAGTACAGTGATATCCAAGAGAAGTTCTTCAGTAATGAAAATGCTGTCTTCGCTGTTCAGTATAGACAGCCCAAGCCACATGTGGCTACTGAGCACTCAAATGGTTAGTGTAAATAAAAAGATGGGTTTCTTTTAATTTAATTAGTTTTTATTTAGTAGCTGCCCATAGCCATCACAGTGAACATATAAAAAGGCATCCCACCTAGGAGGAGGAGCTTGGGTGGAAGGATATACATACGTTAAGTTTTCAAGGGTAAAGCTAAACATTTCCATAGTGGCTGTTCCAGCCTGACCTCTTATGAGCAAATGTGAGATTTCTGACCACTGTATGCTCTGACAACAGTGAGTGTAGTCTAAGTTTCTCATCTCAGCCATTCACGTAGGAAACAGAGATAGTGTATGGTGGTTTTAGTTTGAATTTCTATGGTAACTTCATGTAGTACTTCAAACTCTCTTGTTAAGGAACCTCTCAAGTCTTTTGCCCATTTACAGTGTGCTTTTATTATTGATTTCTAGGTACTCTTTATATATTGTGAATGACTTCTCATTTGGACATATTATTGAAAAAAATCTTCTTGATTAGAGATTGCCTCTGTTTTTCATTGTGGTACCTTTGGATTAATAGAATATGCCTACTTTTTCAGTCCATAAAATATAGGTTAATTTTCATATATGCAATTATTTAGTTTATACATCTTTAACTGAATATGAGGTTATGAATACATTCTTGTACTCCTTGGGAGTAGAGAGTTTATCACTACCATTCCTAGAATAAAACTTTACAAATGTAAAAACTATGTTGAGTACTTTCAGTCACATAGCAATCTTGTGGAAGAGGTTTTCCTCTACTGTTACTGACATTTCAGACTGCAGTAAATACATTTGTAATGACATTTAAAGAGCACTCACGAAATAATTTAAGCTTTTTCAGAAATCTCCCTTTCTTTTCAAGGTAAAGAGGGATCTGTCGTACTTTAAAGTATGCACACTGGTCCTGACATTTTAAGGACATTAGAGGACACATGGCCATTACACATGCATAGTACGTCATCAGCACACTGTCAACCTTGGGGACAGTGGCATTGTGGAGGAGTAGGGTGATCAATTATACCTGCAGTAGTGATGTGCTGGCCTGTCTGCCAAGCATAAAATCCAATTATCTACAACAACATGACTATCAGCAACCCAGACAGTGTGTAATTTACAACTGAATTGGTATCTTCTGAAATCTGGCCCACGATCTTTAAGTTCTTTTAAAATATAAATTATACTGAGTGTAAAGTCAAAAGCACCAGACCTCAGTAGAAGGGTGAGGCTGAGGCTCCCAGCCTGGCGTAGTAAATTTTTAGCTGTCATGCCCATGTCAGGTTCTGTTCAGTCTTAGCTCCTGAACTGGGATTTGAGAAATGAAAGGCCCAGCTGTCCACAGTTGTCTTCACACAAATGCCATGGGTTTGGCAAGCTGATGAAGCACATTTGCAACGAAGGGACACACAGCCCCTTCCCTAGGTTTGACACTGGCTTTGATATAAATGATAATGCCAAGACATATAAAAAGCCAAATGAAGGTCTGTCTGTCAGTTTAAGTTGGTAACCAAGAACATTCCCGTCAGCTGTATGTAGCAGTGGGGCCCAGAGGCAACTCAGCTCAACCCTGAGTCAGGTAGTGGGAGGTTCCAGAGGCACGGCTGAGGCAAGCCATCACTCAGAGACACCCTGGGTAAACAGTACACACTTCCTGTCAGCTGTGGCTGAGGACTGCATATTTCTCTCTGCAAAGGATTCCCCGTGGGGCTTCTTATCATTTGAAGAAAGGCAGGCTGTCTTGGGTTCTCTGCATGAACACGAAGCCTGGGTTTTTTTAAATTGACTTTCCTGCATCATCGCAGATGGGTCCGGCTGTTAGTGCTGTTTGACACTGAGCGGCCGTAATGGATGGCATGACTAATCGCTTGTGTATCCAGCGAAGAACAAGCCCGTTTTGGGTGAAAAGCTAATCATGGGGGAAAGGATGGTTCTGGGAAGACGAGGGAGAGGATTGTTTCGTGTCTCAGTAGACAAACAGCTTAGAGAGGTGTTCAATAATAGCAGCAGCAGCAAAACCAAACTAAAATAAACTGGAAGTCAAAGCCTTAACACTTGAAGAGTGAAGTCCCATAAATACCTTCATGACTTTAGAACCTTTAAGTAGGACACAAAAGGTTCTAATAATTTAAAATGTCTGCGTTGAAGTGAAGAACACTAATGGGAGTTTGGGCCACACAGTGGGATGCACCATCCTGGGGCACATGGTTAATGATGAGATATATCCCACAAGTCATTTTTTAGCAACCCTGCCTGCTTCAGATCTGACTTTGACTCTGTTCACATCTCAGTCCCTGGGCAACCCTTGAACCCTCGCAGTGTCCTATTGGTCCCACCGTGTGGCCCAAACTCCCATTAGTATTCTTCACTTCAGTGCAGACATTCTAAATTATTAGAACCTTTTGTGTCCTACTTAAAGGTTCTGAAGTCATGAAGGTATTTATGGGATTTCACTCTTCAAGTGTTAAGGCTTTGCCCTTCCAGTTTATTTTTGTTTGGTTTTGCTGCTGCCTTCTCTCCTCCTCCTCCTCCTCCTCCTCCTCCTCCTCCTCCTCCTCCTCCTCCTCCTGCTGCTGCTGCTGCTGCTGCTGCTGCTGCTACTGCTGCTGTTTCAAGATTGGACTTCCCTGTGTAGCTCTGGCTGTCCTGAAACTCACTATGTAGACTAGACTGGCCTTGAACTCAAGAGATCCCCTGCCTCCAGAATGCTGGGATTTAAGTAAGGTGTGTGCCACCATGTCTGATAGTCTTCACATTTAGATCTGCTTCTAGGAAATGCCTTCAGGGTTCTAAGGCTTAATTCCATATACTGAACACCTGTTATGAGCCAGCCATCCTGTTAGCCAGTGTGTTTTGATTAGCTTACATCAGAGGACACTGCTCCAGTTTTACAAATGAGTCAAGGGACTCAAATCATTCAATAGGTGCTAGGCAGGCAACAGAGGCAGCTTTGGACCCATGACTTTTGATATTGCTCTGTAACTTGGGCTGGCCTAGTTCTATAAATGTCACTTTTATTTCCTCAGATGGAGGGATGAGATAAGAGCCTTGTCCAAGCTGTGTAAATATACAGTACAGCTTAGGTTGAGCCCAGAGCATTGCTTTATCTGTTCTAACTATACCTAGACCTAGGCCTAGAAGCTTCTAGCCAACCTAATCTTTCAAGCTGACTGATTCAAACTGGCTTCTCTCAGCTTCTGACTGAATCACTCTGCTTAGCCTCATACTAACTTTGGCAATATTTTCTAATTCTGGCCCCTTCTCATTCTCTGGCTCATTCTGCCTTCACTTGTGTCTAGCTTGTTCTCTCTGTAACCTGTCTCTGTAAAACTGTCCCTGTAAAACTGCCACACCACCACCACCACCACCACCAGCGTCTAGCTTGTTCTCTCTGTGTGTTGCCCTCTTAAGTAACATCTCTTTCCTGTGCTGTTCTCCTAAGAGTTGGGCATATCCTATCTTTGATTCATTCTGTAAAAATCTTTCTCTGATTCATCACTTTGTCTGCCTCTCAATTAGACATCACTTAAAAACATGGCTGCTTCCTTCTACAAACTAACCTTACCTTTAGTATTAGGGATTAAAGGTGTGTACTAAGGATGTGTCTATACCCCAGCTAGATCATACTATAATCCTGGGTGTGTCTGCTCTCTGCTTGGATCCTATCTTTGGATGTGATCCTTTGCCAGAGTGGCCATGTTGCAAGATTAAAATTCCTATAGATATTTCTCTTTCTACTAATGACACATTACACTGCTAAACTTTTTGAGGTTAATTCTGGATACTGGGGAAACGTCTATGGACTCAGAGACAAAATTCTGCCACATTTAATGTGTCCCAGACTCAGACACCCCAGAGCTCTGTTCCAGGTCAGGAAAACAGGAGAGCAACCACGGGGCTATAATTCCTCCCTCTCATAAAGGTGTGCAATGTCACACTGTTGGAGGAGCCGGTGTGATATTTTTCATGTATCTTTCTATTGTGGATGTCCACTTTAATTATACTACAGCCAAAGAGCATATTTTGTACACTTTAATCTCTCTGAATTTGTTGCTGCTTGTGCTGTGACCCACACATCCCAAAGAGTGTCCCATATGTGCTGGGGTAGATAGTCCTCCAATCGTCAGGTTTAACACTTGGTGACGTGTTCCTTAAGATTCAATTATGTCAAGCTGCTTGCTAGCATCCTTCAAGCCTTCCAGATCCTTGCTGAGTTTCTAGATAGCTGTTGTCTTACTTATTGAGGATGCAGTGTTAAAATTCCCACTTTCAAATGACTTTTCAAATCTAATAATACTCTCTCTCACGTTTTGGGGGATTCATTAGTTGGTACGTTCACCCAATAACTATATGTTCCTGATATATTGACTTGATACTAGGAGGTGTTCCTGCCTCCAGTAATATTTCTTGCCTTGAGTTTATAAACTTTGTCTGAAATTAGCATAATTTTGCCAGCTAAGGCCACTAAGATGACTCAAGGCCACCAAGCATGACATTCTGAGCCCCATCCTTGGGACTCACATGGTGGAAGGAGAGAACCTACCCCACAGGCTTTATTCTGATCTCAACATGAATGCTGGGGCACACATATGTATGCACACATGCAGAGACTAGATTCATTACTACTCATGTGGTATTTTTTCTCCCATTTCTTTTTTTATTTTCATCTGTTTGTTTTTTAAATCTAATTAAAATGTGTTTCTTGGAGTCAGTGTATAGTTGATCTTGCCTATTTAACTCACTATGATACTCTGTTGCTTGAATAATAGATCTATACATATATTTTTAAAAACACCAATTAATAAAATATAAATAATGGACTAGGACAAGGGTCATTTTAGAGTATTTGCCTTTTGTCTCCTGTCTCTTTTATGTCCATGTGTTCCTCCTGTACCTCTTTGGCATTAAGTAAACATGTTTAATTTGCTGCTGTAGTCTTCTGGGTTTTTTTTTTTTAATTCTGTTAGTAATTGCTCTGAGGGTTATTCATGTCTCTTCCTGTATCACAATCTATTTCAGAATAGTAGTAATTCAATCCAGTAAAATAGGGAGACTTTGATCTAATGCATCTCCCCAGCCTCGTTTTTTGTGCTCTTATTTTTCATATTCATTATATCCTTATATGACATGAACATAACAAAGTGGCTTTCTAATTATTACTGCAGAACCTTATCTCTTTGAGGAAGCTAGGGGAAGAAATGAGGGAACTGGAGAGATGATTCAGCAATGAAGGACACTTACAAAGGACCAGTTCAGTTGCCTGCACTCACATCAGGGGGTCACAACCACCTGTAGTTCTAGCTGCAGGTAACCCAGTGCCTTCTTCTGGTCTCCATGGGCACCCACATGCACATCTGTTTACTTGCACACAAATGCACAAACATACACATCAGTAAGCTATTTTAGAGAGGATAAGATGAGAAAGAGTACACCTACAAAATCTTCTCTAATTATTGAGATATTTACCCTGTCCAGAACTTTGCATTTCCTCCTGTGCGATCACGCTGACACCTGCTATCTGCTCCTTTCAGCTTCAGTGTCTCTCATATGCATGACAGGTCCAGCAGCAGCAAAACCTCTCACTTATGTTTATCTGGAAGCTTCTTTGTTTATTTCGAGTTTTGAGGGAGTTCTGCTAATACAGAGCTCTTGTTTAATGGCTACTTTGTGCCACTCCACGGCCTTGGGTGCTCCATGGTTTCTTATTGGACATGAACCGTGAGTCCAATTGGTTCCCTTGTATGTGCTTTCGTGTTTTCTCTGCCTTCAGGAGTGTTATTGATATGTTGAAGTGTGGATATCTTTATGTTTATTCTACTTGGGATTTGCTGAGTCTCTTGGCGATGTAGAGCAGGTTACCAAATTAGGGAAAATTTGATGTAAGTTTCTGAGGCTCTGTTCATATTCTCTCTCTCTCTCTCTCTCTCTCTCTCTCTCTCTCTCTCTCTCTCTCTCTCTCTCTCCTTCACATTTGATGACATTCTGTTGATTTGTTTTCAAGCTTACCAATGTCTTAGTTAGGGTTTTACTGCTGTGAACAGACACCATGACCAAGACAACTCTTATAAAGACAACATTTCATTGGGACTGGCTTACAGGGTCAGCAGCATCCAGGCAGGCATGGTGCAGGAGGAACTGAGAGTTCTGCATCTTCATCTGAAGGCTGCTAGCAGAATACTGACTTCCAGGCAGCTAGGGTGAAGGTCTTAAGCCTATGTCCACAGTGACACACCTATTCCAACAAGGCCACACCTCCTAATAGTGCCACTCCATGGGTCAAGTATATACAAACCACCACAACCAATTCTCTGGCACCTTAAATTTGCTGATAAGTCCCTCTAGTGGTTTCTCATCGTTTTCTTTTCTTGGCTCTAGCTGCCTTGGAACTCAATATACAGCTGAGTGTCCTAGTTAGCTTTACCTGTCACCTCAGCACAACCTAAAATCATCTGAAAACAGAGGTCTAATTGAGGAAAAGTCTCAAATCAGATTGGTCCATGGATTTATCTGTGGGCGGTTGTATTGTTAATTGATATAAGAGGACCCAGCCCACTGTGGGCAGCACTATTCCCTTGTCAAGTAGTCCTGGCCAATATAAGTAAGCTAGCTAAACATGAGCTTGTGAGTAAGCCAGCAGCATTCCCCGGGTTTCTGCTTCGAGTTCCTGTTTGAGTTCCCACACTGACCTCCCTCAGTGATAGGTTGTAACCTTTAACCTGAAGTAAACCATTTCCTCCCTAAGCTGCTTTTGATCTGTGTTTTGTCACAGCAAGAGAAAGGAAGCTAGAACCCTGAGGATAGCATTAAACCCTTGGTTCTCCTGCCTTTAATTCCCAAGTGCTGGGATTGCAGGTGTGTATTACCCTGCTGGCTTCATCTGCTTCTCCACTGTGGCTTACAAAGATTCTCTATGCCTTGGAGCATTGTAGTCATGCATTCCTTAAACTCTTTAAGCATAACTTTCTTTATTGACTTGCACATACTTATCATTGCTTTAAAGTTTTTGTCTATCTAGTCTGATATCTGAAACACAGTTGTTATTGGCTGGTTTTTGTTTTACTTTTATTTGATATTTTCTGACTATACGTCGTATTTTCCTGTTTCTTTTTCTGTGTTTTTGTTGACCATTGAGCATTTTAGATGATGTAGTAACTATGGATTCTTACTTTTTAATGCCACACAAGCTGTTGTTTGCCAAGTTCTTTAAGACACGGTTTGAATTAAAACTGTAAAAACCTCAGTTTCGACCACCAAACAGTTGCTGGTGTCCTACTTGCCTTTTCCTTTCTTGGTTCCGGTTTTAAGGTTCCCTTCCTTCTAGTTGACTGGAGTCTACACAGCTCAGCGCTCACCCAAAGAGCAATAAGGGCTTGCACTCTAATGCTTTGAGATAGGAAAGCTTACTTACCCTCTCTGCTGGTACATTTGTAGTGTGAGGCCCAGGGAAACATTCACTCCTAGGCTGTTTTCCAGTTGGCTCTCATTTTCAGTTCTCAGTAAGATTACACCTCTTTGCATTAACCTAAGACAGAGGTCCTCAGCATGTGGGTTGAGACCCCTTTCCAGGGGTCATCTAAGAGCATAGGAAAACACAGATATTTCTATTATGATTCATGACAGTAGCAAAAGTACAGTTATGAAATATCAATGAAAATAATTTTATGGTTGGGGGGGTCACCACAACATGAGGAACTGTATTAAAGAGGGTGGAAACATTAGGAAAGTTAAGAACCTCTGGCCAAAGAGATCTGGGCTCTGCTCCATGAGATGCCTGACAGTAGTCAACCCCAGCCAAGTTGGAGAGCCTCTCAGGCCCTTGAAATGACATTCAGGTGCCAGCTATCCCACTAACCCATTTCTTGCTACACTCAAAGCCACAACTGCAGGCTAATATAACAGCTAACCCTGTTTGTTCACCACTGAGACTGCTGCGTAAATGATACCATTCAAAGTCAACTAACTGTATTGTCTCTTATCCACGGTATCAGGGAGCTGCTGGCTTCCACAACTTGCTGCATTTGGGCCAGCAGAGCCGATGGAGAATATGGGAAGCGATTCCAGGCAAGATCTCCTGCTTTTTTTCCAAGTTCTCACTGCTCATTTCTCAAGTAGAATTGAAACTGTATTCTGCTGGTGTCCAGCTCGGTGGCTGCATTCATGGAGTGGTTAAATCATCTACCTCCATGGTCTCGTGTGATTCACAGAACCACCTTCAAATATAACTGAAGACAGAGGACATTAAGGACATCAGTAACATCATTATGTCACTGGCCAAGGCTTTTAATCACTGTATTTACCATCCCCAGGACTTCCTCTCCCTAAAGCCTTTGGACCTTCTAAATTTGGGGGGTCGGGGGTAGGGATTATTCATTCTGCAATAGCAAATAATGTAGTGGAGAGCTACATGGACCCTAGGTCTGACTCGTGGGAATACTCAGGATTTTCTTTCTTACATAATACTAATTAGCACACACACACACAGAGAGAGAGAGAGAGAGAGAGAGAGAGAGAGAGAGAGAGAGAGAGAGAGAGAGAGAGAGAGAGAGAAAGGAAAGACCAGTTTCTACTCATGGTGAAGTCAACCACAGAAGTATCTCTGACTGTCCTGGGGGCCAAACCAGAAAGAGCAAAGAGAGCCAGTTCTGCAGGTTCCATGTTCTCCTCCTTTGTTGCACTTCGCTTTTTTTGTTGTTGTTCATTTGTGAGGAGGTCTCACATTGCCCAGGGTGGTCTTGAACTCATTATGTAGCAGGGAATGATCTTGAACCAGTTCTCCTGTCTCTAGTTCCTGAATGTTAGGATCATAGGCATGTGCCAAAAATTTGACTGTGGGTATTTTTTTTTCCTGTGCATCAGCTTATTGGGGAAAACAAAGATTTTAATGATCTTCATATTCATATCTGAATATATTTACCTTTAGCTTCTGTCCCAGTTATTTTTAATTATCAACTTCACAGAACCCACAGTCATTTGAGGGATTGTCTATCCAGATCAGCCTGGCCTGTGGGCATGTCTGTGGGGGATTTTCTTAATTATTAATTGATGTAGGACGGCCCAGCCGACTATAGGCGGCACCATCCCTAGGCAGGTAATCCTGGACTATACAAGAAAGCTAGCTAAGCAAAAGCCTGTAAGTGTGTAAGCAAGCAGTGCTCCTCGGTGGTCTCTGCTTCAAGCTCCTGCCTCCAGTTACTGCCATGACTTCCCTCAGTAATGGACTGTGACCTGGAAGTATAAGATGGAGTGAATGAACTGTGACCTGGAAGTATAAGATGGAGTGAATGAACTGTGACCTGGAAGTATAAGATGGAGTGAACTTCTTCCTCCCTTAGATTCTCATGGCCAGAGTATTTTGTCACAAATGTAAAGGAAGCTAAAGCCGACACCAATGGGACTGATAGATGGTACCTATAGTCGCACACCTTTAATAAAGCTGCTTCCCAGGTCAGTCGCCTCAGTCCAGGCTCTGAGGCAGAAGGCTGCAGTGAAACTCTGAGAAGACAGCACTTAAGAAAGCCTCAGCCATCCAGCGCTAGACTGTTTCAGCTTGTTGCATGAACAAATACAGAAATCTTTGGATAACATGGCCTCCACCAGTGATCTTCTCTCTCCCTATGTGGAACAGCTTGTGGTCATCTGCAGCATTTGTGACTTTAACATTTTATGGATTAAATATTCATGAGTTCCTGGAAATTCCATGGTAAAGCAAATGGTCATTTTCTATCATGATTATAAATCTCATAATGCAAGTTGGCAGGTTGGAGCTAATCTCCTGGTTGATAGGTGCCAGTCCCTTCACCCCCACCCTTATGATGCTTCTCAACCCAGTTTCACATCTCCCACGTATCCAGAATACACAGTGACTCTACCAAGGTTCTAGGAACCTGGCTTCTCATGGAGGTGTAGCTCAGTGGGAGAGAGCTTATTTAGGATGCTTGCCCAAGGCAACGGGTTCAGTCCGCAGCACTGGGGAAGAGAGAAGAGATGTGGAGCCGACTCTAGAGAGAAACGAAAGAGAACAGGAAGCTCTTGAGGCCACTGATGCATCTAGCAAGGAAATGAGAGCTGGTTTGTGGCTCTAGACAAGTGTATTCTTCCCCCACAGCTCTGGTCTGCAATGGCAGCTGGCTCATAAATAGGGAAATTGGCTTGTGAAATTGGTTCAGTGGACTTCCAGCCCATGAATAAATATTTCTGCAAACCAGTAATAAAATATTAGGGAATGATGGCCAAATGGCAAAGATATGGGATTGAGGTATGTGCAGGGACATCTGAGCTCATTTTAGTGTGTTTATCCGAGAGGCAGGATGTGTCCTAATAGTAGAATAAATCACTCTGGGCTCCTGTTTAGAGAATCATTAAAGGCTTGTGGGTGGTTGCATATATTTCCCCAGTTATATCTGAGACTGTGGTTGAAGACCTTCTAGTTTGCAATGGTGTGCTCTTCTGTTAACTCTTGACTTATAGACCAGATGGGAGCAAAGTTACGCTGCTGAAGTGGGACCAGGAAGCTTCATCGACACAGTGAGTCTCCCCCTCTCTGTGCCACAGCATCTATTGGGGGATCTCTCGCTGTCCAGTTTGAGAGGTTCGTTTCTGTCTGATTCATGGTGATGGTGCAAGCCTGGAGTGTGCATGAAATAAGCACTTAGTGGATATTAGTTCAAGATGCATGAATAAATGGATAATGGATGGCTAGGTTACCTGATGGTGGGTGGATGGGGGATGGATGGATGGATGGATGGATGGATGGATGAATACATCATGTAGATGGATAGGTAAATGAATGGATGAAGGCATGAAGGTTAAATAGTTAAACAATGGCGGATCAATTAATGAATGATAGGTAGGTGGGTAGATGGATTTATGGATAGATACATGATAGGTAGGTGTATGGATGACTGATGAGAAGATGGTTGGGTAGATGGACAAATAGACAAGTAATGGTAGGTGGGTGAAGGGATGTGTTTATAAATTGATAGATGGATGGTGGATGGTTGATTGATAAATGGATTAATGGTGGGTATACGGATGGGCAGATAAGTGGATAAGATGCTGAGATGCTGCCTAGCTAGATAATGCCTGAGAAAGCTTCATTACTTAGATTAATAGAGAACCGGCAAAATAAGTCGACTACTTTATACTTCATTCCCTTCTACCATATTCTGCCCCCACTTCGGACATCACAAACAGACCTTGATTTTGCATTCGTTGACTTCTTGTAGAGGTACGTCCCCATTGTAAGAATCCTGAACAGCAAGTAGCCTACCTTCACCCCTGTGGTCTGAGGTGACACTCCCACTCCCCCCAAGAGTGGACCCTCCTCCCTGAGCTCTCTAAGACCTAAATCCTCTGTGGTTTTGCCCATGGTCCTTCTGCCTCTCATCTTGTTCTGCATGCTGCCTTTTGTGTCCTCTCTGGGACATTTCTGCCAAACCCTCTAGCTTCCTCGTGTCTGTCTCTTGAAACATCTATTCCATGGCTGGGTATCAGCAAGAGAGCTGAGGTGTCATTCAAAACAGCAGGGAAGGAGATGTAAAAAAATGTCCAAGTCAACAAGCTCTGTCCTCTGCTCTCTCCTGCAGGAAGCTGGGGCCTGTCAATGGGGAGTAGCAGAAGATGATACCTGTACCATGTTCCCTCTGTTCCTTCCACTGACTGCATGGCTACCCT
Organism: Mus musculus; assembly: GCF_000001635.26. Taxonomy (NCBI): domain Eukaryota; kingdom Metazoa; phylum Chordata; class Mammalia; order Rodentia; family Muridae; genus Mus; species Mus musculus. Next base: position 104,201,656 of record NC_000074.6, read on the forward strand.
GTCCACTTGTGCTGTGAAGGGATGCCCTGCTGAATTCAGACCTTCCCAGGGAAGTGCACCTGTGACAAATGCCTTAGGAATTTTTGTGACAGGGGCCATCAGTCAGATCTATGTCCTTGCTTCCTCTCCTTCTTTCTCTCAGCAGAATCTCTGGGAAAGTGGTCCAAAAATGTTGACTCAGCACTCTGGTGTCAATGTGCCTTCTCCCCGTCCCTGAGGCTCAGCAAGCTTAGGGCTATAAGGAGGATGCTCTGTACTCACTGAGACTCTTTGGCTGCCCAAATGCTGAACTCAGCAAGGATTTAGCAGCAGTGGACTGCTACAGTAGCCCCGCCCTGCCCACGTTCTCCATCCTAGAGCCAACCTTGCCCTCAGCCTAACAGGGATCTTGAATCTTGTTACCTCCATTCATGGTTGTCAGGCCCTTTCTGCCCTCATAACCCACCTACCCACCCTGCAGAGAACAGTTTATGGCAGCCAGCAGGTCCAGATCATATTGTCCAAATCATATTGTAAATGAGTCTTAGAGCCAGGATAGAACAGATACTGATCCCTTCCATTGTACCCTCTTTTCCCAATTCTCAGTCTATTTGTTGCTAACAAACAAAATATCCGAAATTGGTTACTTTATAATTATGTTTGTTCATGGGCTCGGAGATGTAAATGTATGGCATTGTTGTTGGTGTCTACTAAGAGCCTTGAGAAAGAGGGGTGAGGGAGGGAGGGAGGGATTGAGAGGAGGAAAGAGAGAGGGGTCCACATTATTCTCTCATAACGATCCTACAATCCACTCCCATTAGAACTAACTTGCTCCAAGACTGGCACTTCCAAGGGTAATGGTCCATGACTTATATCCCTTCCATTGAGCTCCGCCCCTTGAAGATCACCACTACTGTAACTTGAGGGCCCAACTTCCGGATCATAAACTTCTGAAGGAAGAATCCACAAGCAAAGCACAGTGCCTTTGCTATACCTCCCTGCTTCATGAACTTCCAGATCCCAGGCTTATGTACACTTAAGCATGGTACTTCAGCCCGCAGAGTGAAGTGTCTTGAGTGAAGTTCACTCAACGGAGCGACAGTGGTATCCACCCAGATCATTTAAGACCTTCTGAGCTAGTATGAATGAGTAGCAGCCCATTCTTGGGGCTTCAACCTGGAAGCACCACACACTAGTGGCCTATGGATCCCAGCACTACTCCAGCCCTTTGGGGCCTCAGAATCCCATCTGCAGAATAGGAGCTTACTAGGCTATCTCCAAAGCTTGTACAGAAGTCAGGTTGATGGAGCCAAGAATGTCTCTGCACTGTTAGGCTGTGACCTCAAGGGCACCTGCCTAAGCCAGGGCCTGTGGTCTGCCCTGTGTAGTGTGGTAGCATACGCTCAGCATCCTGCATCCCCAGCTGCATGCTTATGTGGCTACTGGGCACCCCTGCCCAGTATCAGATACAGCAGCCTCTTCACGAGTCTCCTGACTCCCTTCATGCCTCTGCCCATCTACCTCCCATTCTGCAGTCCACCGGCTCCCTTAAAACATTCTGACAGTGCCACTGTTTGCCCCTGGGCAAAGGACAGCCTCTTGGCTTGACTTTTAAGAATCCCCATGGTCTGGATCTGACAGTGTCTCCTAGGTCACTCTCCACCAGTTCTCTCTGCAGCTTTTACCTCTTGTGGCTCCTCACACGCACTGGCCCTCCTCAGGGCCCCGAAGTTCTTGTGCAGTGCAAGTTGCCAGACCTGTTTATCATGAACTGGTAATCTTCCCTAGATTTGGACTCCCTCCTCAAGACTTGACCTGCAGCTGGCCATAATGTACATGCCTGTAATCTTGGCACCTGGGAGGCTGAGGTTGAATTGTATATAGGGTCTCAAAACAGAAACAAAGTAAAATCAAACAAAAATCCCACAAGACCTGGTGAACTCTCTTTGTTCATCAGAGATGTGCGTACTCTGCCTTGCATGTGTCTGTGGACCTTATAATCAGACTTGGAGAGTTGGGTGAGTGGTGGACAGGAGGATGGGCCAGTGGGTGAGTGAGAATGACAGAAAGCAGCTCCTTCATTCTCCTCAGGGCACACAGAGCTGTGAACCACTGATCGTTCTTGGTGCCATTCATAGGCTCCTGAGCTTCCTTTCTGAGCTAGCCCTGGGCAGAGGAGAATGACAAAGAGAAAGGGTATGTGCCCACCCTCCAGTGGCTCCAAGCCAAGGCTTCGCAGACCACAGGGTCCTGGATTGTAAAGAGCAATCTGCCCCAAGCCCTGGCTCCATCCCTTTCACAAACCCTGTGCCTCTGCCTCTTCCTTATCTTGTGTTGAAAGACACCTAGCTGCCTCTGGAGGGTTAAATGAGCTAGACCTTTGTGCAGAGACCCCTTGTGTCAGCTGCCTGGTGAGTTGCAAGTTCTCATCCTACAGCATGCTCAGCGACAGCAAGACCCACTCTGCCATCCAGAGTGTCGCTGGGTGTTCTGGAATAAATCCAGAGGCTGAACACCCACAGAGCAGTGGCTCACGGCCCAGCCCTAGGTAGCTCCCCCTTCCGTATGTACCTGCTTGAGACCCACGAGCTCTCACCTCTGGGAACTTGGTATCTCACCAGCAATGTTCTGCTAACTTGTCCTGAGTAAGCCTAGGTCACAGCCTGACAACACAGAAAGTAGCCTGGAAGGCAGGAGAAATCATTTTAGGAGAGATTTTCCTTTTTGCAAGAAACCCTGAACTCCCAGGATACAGCACCTGGTGACTGTCCACAGACCTTCCTCAGAATGCAGAGCAAGGGGACTGAGGCTTCCCAGTGACCCAATCCCTTTCTGCAATGCTCTATGACTTTGGGGAAATTCCTTAACCTCCCTGTGGCTCTTCCCTTACCTTTTACCTGGGGATCCCATCACTGAATTAAATGAAATGACCTAGTAAAGTCACACAGTAGGTACTCTGGAGATAGGCACCACCCACTTTGAGGAATGGTGACCTATCAGGGAATTGCGTACACGGTGAAGTGGTGTGCACTTGGCCCTGGGCATCTTTGGAGACGTGTCCTGGAAAAGAAGTCAGGGGCTGAGACAAAGCTTGCTTCTTCCTCTGCCCTCGCCGCAGCTGATGCAGGGGATAGGAAGGCAGGGCAGTGTGGAAGGGGACTGTCATGTTATTGCTCTGCAGTCATATTTATCTTCTTGATAAAATGGCCCCGAGTTTAGAAATTGCAAGAGTAGCTCTCATAATTTAAAGCCGAGCCTCCTCTGTGGGTGATGGTGACTGAGAGATTAATCTCCCAGCCAGCCATGCAAGAGACACTGGCGCCAACAGGCTTCATCTACAGGCATGGGAGATGCCATCTCCCATCTAACTCATAATGAGCCTGGAGTCCTCGGACAAGGCAAGCTCTCATCTCCTGCTGCAGCAGGCAGAGGAAGGGACATCTTCAAGGTGGCCCCGTGGGGCTAACACCTGTTGGCAGCAGGTTCTGCATACTGAAAAAAGGAGACAGGGCATATGTGCACAGTCATGCACATGCACACGCACACGCACACGCACACGCACACACACACACACACACACACACACACACACACTGATTACCATTTAGGCACCTGCAGCCCTGAAATCCACAGCTTTCTAGTGTTGTGTACATCTACTTTAGATCAGGGTGTGACTAGTGTGTTCCCAGCCCTCCCCACATCTGGGTTCAGAATGGGACAACCAGCCCAAAGCCCCACTGGGAGCAAGACTCTTGCTCTGAGCTCCCTGTTCCCCAGTAGTGCACAACCCACATGCCACAGTCCCTGCCCTTGACTCTGAAGGTGAGAGTAAAAGCATGGTCATTGGAGAGGACAGCATGGTGTATTGTGTCACACAAAATGATGGATGGCTGAAAGCACCAATTCATGACCAGCTCTAGGCAACTTATGTCATTGCATGGAGTGCTCCGTTGAAAGGATACTAAGGCTGTCAAACAGGGAGGAGAATCATGATTGATTAGTAATGCCTGTCACCGGCATAGACATGAAACAGTGGGAGGCGTGCTACAGATTAGCCCTACGCCAAGGTCAGACAGCACAATTTAAAATGATCTCTTTGGAATGGGGGCGGGGAAGTAAGGTGGGTGCAAGGGAGTTTCGCTTTTTATCTGTGTGTCACAGAAAAAAAAAAACAAAAACAAAAAAAAAACACCAAACAGAAAACAATAGCTGACAGTAAAAATGAGAAGTTGGCACTTCACCTAAAATCCAAGCTGTTAAAGAGAGGAGAGATGGGATTCTAGCCTAATAGAAAACAGAGAGCCAACCAAGCCATCCTGCAGATATTTAATGAGCATCTATTATGTGCCTGGCATTTGACCAGGTGCTGCGGATTCAGTAAGTTAGGCAAGATAAATGGGATGTTTATATTCAAGAGGCTAACAAACTAGTAAGATGGGCAAGGAGCACAAGACACAGAATCACAATAAATAAGTAAACACATGAGCGAGTGAGGCATTCAGAGATCATAGTGGCGTCATCTAAAGTAAGCATACGCTGTATATGCTATAATGTCAGGTAAACAAGTCTGCCTTGTTTGACCACCTCACTACATGAGTGACAATGGGTAGGAAATGTTTGTCAGCCTGCACATCTCTAGTCAAAGCAGAAAGTGAGAGAATCCACCAGAATCTCACACAAAGGGTGTATCTCAGCGACCTACAGATCTCCTGTGAGGCTCCGCCTCCCAAAGCATTCACAGCTACCAATCATAACACCGGATCTCCGAATTCAGTAATCTCCGAGGATGTGGCTTTTAAGGAAAAGTCCAAAGACTGAGAAAGAGGAAGCTGAAGTCCATGTACTTTGGGGGTTATTATGGTATTAGTTTGAATATTAATTTTACACAGATGTGTTTTCCTGGTATATGCCTAGTGGGATGGTGGCTGGATCATCTAAGATTACATTTGGGAAGGACCAGAGTGCTTTCAGAACTCAGCCAATAGCATCACGTACATTCCCATGAGCAGTCCAAAAGATTCTCATTCCTCCACAGTACTTGGTGTTATTGATCCCACCGGTCATGCCCATCTGAATCTCTGCACCTTTTCTTTGTCTGGTTTTTGGTGGTGGTGGTTTGGGGGATGTTGTTGTTGTTGTTGTTGTTGTTGTTTTCCTGTTTGTTTTGTTTTCAAGACAGGATCTTTGCCTAAGTCGGTGTTCTATTGCTGTGAAGAGACACCATGACCAAGGAAGCTCTTATAAAGGAAGCATTTAACTGGGGCTGGCTTACAGGCTCAGAGTATCATCATGGTAGAAAGCATGGTGGCATGCAGGCAGACAAAGTGCTGGAGGGGAAGCTCAGAGCTCTATTTCCAGATCTACAGGCAGCAATGGGGGGGGGGGGAGCAGAGACAGGCAGAGAGAAACAGAGACAGACAGACAGATGACAGACAGAGACAATGGACTGACTTATGCCTCCACAAGTGCTGGGATTAAAAGTGTGTGCCACTACACCCAGCACATTTTCATGTGTTTATTGGCCAGTTGTATTTTGGAGAAATGTCTATTCTTATCATGGTTTACTGCTAACAGCACAATCTTTATATAACCAGTGTGGTGATAGCTCTTTATATATTCAAGACTTTCATACCCTCTGAGATATCGACTCACACACAGTTCTCTCCCATTCTGTGGACCCTCTTTTCCATCCCTTCATGGTCTCCCTTGGTACAAACGGGTTATAAATGTTATGTTTATGTTTCTCTTCGGTCTCTCATGCTTTTGTTGTCATATCCAAGAACTGATTGCCAAATCAGAAGTCACGAAGTCAACAATGCATTTCACTGCACTGTAGCAGGAGGCTTTGCTCTATAAATATTGGACTTTTTTTTTCTTGTCATGCCTTTGTCTGATCTTGGTATCTAGTTAAACATGGCCTTACATAATAAGTCAATAAGCATTCTCACCTATACTACTATTTTTAAGAATTCTGTGAAAATTGGGATTATTTCATATATATTCATATATATAACAACTATACATATAGAACTATTTTATCTATACAGATGAAGTGCAGTATGTCTGTCCACACATTATATAACACCATCACCACACTCTCCAGAACTTTCTTTTCATTTTCCAAACCTGGAGCTTTGTACCTATTAAAGTTACTTATTCTTTAATGTTTGGTGCAATTCAAAGTGCTGGACTGTTCCTGGTAGAATTGGTTTTATTAGTCATTCAATCACTTCACCAGTGATAAATCTGCTTACAGGTTTTGGTTTGTCCTGTATCTATTCACCCAGTTTTGTGCATCTCTAAGAATTTGTTCATTTCATGCAAGATATCCAATTTGCTGGCATTTAATTGTTCACAGTTCTCCTTGAAACCGGTATTTCTGTAGGGTCTGTAGTAATGTTTCCTCTTTCATTTCTGATTATAGTATTTTGAACCTTCTCCTTTCACACTCCTTTCCTTAGTCATTTTGGCATAAGACTCACCTATTTTGTTCATCTTTAAGAAATAAAGTATGGCCACTCCGACGTTACCTCTCTTTGTCTTCTGAGTCTACATTTCACAAATGTCTACTCTAATCTTCCTGCCTTCTTCTTACACAGACTCCAGTTTGCCCTTCTATTTCCAGTATTCTAAGGGAGAAGCTATTCATCGATGTGAGATCATTTTTAAATTTATACAGGCACTTGATGCTGTAAATGTCCATTAGCCACTGCATTAGCGTCATCTCACAGCGGTTCACTCAAACTCATCTTAATGTATGTTTAGATTTCCCCTCTGCCTTTCTCTCTGACTTGTTATTTGTTTATTGATGTGTTGCATAATTTCCACATATTTATTATGTTCACAAATTTCCTGGTGTTTGTCCTTCTAATCTTCCTTGTAACCAAAGAGCATACTTTGTACAGTTTTGATCCGTTAAAATAAATTGTAGTACATCTTACATCCTGGCATATGGCCCATTCTGGAAAGCATCCCACTGTGCTGGAAAAGAATGCATGTTATATCAGGTGGAGTGTTGTAGGCGTATGTTAGGTCTAATTTGTTTGTAATTGTGTTCAATCTTGTGTTTTCTTTTTTTCTTCCTTCTGCTTAGTTGTTCATTTGTCAGTTGGCTAGCTCATAAGTTGGTTTGTGAGAGGGTCTCACTATGTAACTCAGGCTGGCCTTGAACTTATGATTCTCCTTTGCTGGGATTATAGGTATGTGCCACGACCTCTGGCTTCTACCCAACTTTATAGAAAATGAAATATTGAAGTTCCAGCTGTTGTTGTGCTGTGTCTATTTCCTCTGCTCTTTAGTTTAATGTATTTTGGAACTCTGTTTATTACTTAGGTAAATAAATGTTTATAGCTTTTTGTGGCTTCCTCAAAGATTAACCCTTTTATTATAAGATGTCCCTTTTATGTCTAAAGACTCTGTTGTAAATTTCTTTTTTCTTAATGATTAAAGCCACTTGAGCCGTCTTTTAATTGTTTTCATAGTATATATTTGTCCATTATTTCACCCTTAATTCTGGTTCCCAAGAGAGATGCCTACAGACAGTTGCCCAGCCTGACAGACTCTGCTCTTGGTCAGGTTGGTTAAAAGAACACATTCAGCATGATAGTTGATACAGCTGTATTTATGCATGTCATTTTACCTTTGTCTATGTGTCTCATGTCTTCCAGTTCTCCTTTTTGCTATAACTGAATACTTTAGCTAACTCAAGTGCCTTTAGGTAACTGAGGCAGGTTCTCTCTGTGCTGTGGTTCCCTCACTAAACAAGTCAGGAGGAGATAGATAAGAAGCTGGCAATAGTGTAATATTTTTATTCCTATAAAATATTTCCTAACATATTCAGTGATTTTTCTAGGGCTTGCCACCACTACCTCACATTTATACATATTAATCCCAGTGAGAATTGTTACTCACATTCTTACATAACTCAGTTCTATCTTCCCCTTCCCTGTTGTTTTAATGCCCCTGCCAGCTTCTTATCTATCTCCTCCTGACTTGTTTAGTGAGGGAACCACAGCACAGAGAGAACCTGCCTCAGTTACCTAAAGGCACTTGAGTTAGCTAACAGCTTTTAGTCTCAGTGTCTTCACACGAAATGGGAAGGGTTGGATGAACATAACTTCAAAGAGGAAACAAAATCTTAACACTGAGCCTACACATAGTAGGGCCTCTGAAAACTGGCCTGTAATTGCCCTCACACAATCCCAAGAATCAATTTTCATTGACATTCTCCTGTCAGAGCGTCAAGAAGTGTGCACGTGGGCTGGAGAGATGGCTCAATGGTTAAAGCACCCAAGCTTGGAGACTGGAGTTCAGATTCTCAGAACCCATATAGATGCTGGGTGGGTTGGGAGGTCATATACTCCCAGCCTCAGAAGTTAGAGAGAAAGAATCTCCAGTCAGCTGACTACTGAAACTAGCCCTATTGGTGATCTCTGGATTTGATTGGGAGACCCTGCTTCAGTGAGGGCAGTGGGAGAGGGATAGAAGATGATTCTGCACCTCCTCGGGTTTCCACAGGCATGCACCCCATGCTCACATGTGCCCACATGTAAACATGCATGCATACACACGCATACGGGGTGGGGGAGGGAGCACAAAAAAAGAAGAAGCAAG